>NC_071575.1:51682609-51998522 GCF_024509145.1 Vidua macroura | reverse complement strand
GAAAATAATGCAGAAAAACTGGGGCCGAACAGAATAGGTTATATTTTATAATTTTGCAATCACTTTTATAGTCCCTCAGTAGAGTCCACCACATTGTACCAAATGGTAACCTGATGATCAATCCATCTAATGCTGGAAATTTATGATTAATAGTTTTAAAATACATTAGCAAATGTCTTAATTTGTTTTCCTTTTATATCCTCTTGCAAGTCCTACTAAAAGGGCATTTTTTTACAGTGTGAAAATTCATATTCAGTGTG
This sequence comes from Vidua macroura, assembly GCF_024509145.1. Taxonomy (NCBI): domain Eukaryota; kingdom Metazoa; phylum Chordata; class Aves; order Passeriformes; family Viduidae; genus Vidua; species Vidua macroura. The sequence continues at coordinate 51,998,262 of NC_071575.1, read as the reverse complement.
CTTATTCTGACCCGTATTTTCTGCATAAGAAACACAATTCTTCCCTAACTTCTGTCTGAGGACCTAATCAAAACCTGCCTAAATTAATGAGTTTTAAGCTACTGATGACAATTGGTGTTGAATCAGGTCTCTGACATGCTGGTCTACAGATCATCTCATCACTGCAATTAAAAGTGCACAGGGGAAGACAAAGTTCCCCTACTGAGGAAAAATCCAGTTTGAAATATTTTCACTGTTAGCTGAAATGAAAGGCTATAAGAGACATTTTGATGGTATTTTTATATCATCAAATTATGATTTTTATATAATATCTATATTGGCTTCATGTACTAAGTAAAACTGGCTTTTTTGTGAAGCTTCTGATCAAGGCAAAGAACTTTACAAATTGCACAGGTGTCTTCTGATGGAAAGGTGCAACACCACCCTCCCTCCACTAAGTTCTCTTGCTGTCATGATGTATGGCAGGTGTTTAATGTCAGTAACAGAACCTTGGAACAGGGAGTTAAGAGGACTGTTCACATTTCCAACTCCAAGAAATGCATTAAAAACAACATTGTGACTTGTATACTAAATTTACAATCCAACTTCACCAGATATGACATGTAATGTTTGATTTTTCAGACATTGATGCAATTCAGTGTATTGCATTAATATTTGTAGTAAACTTAGAAAAAGGTGAGCCAAGACCAGATTAAGGAATTATAATGACTTTCCCTTTCCCACTTAATATTGACGATGACATTTATTGAAGCCCAAATAATGCCTATACTTGTCTTGGTGTTCTGAATAACAACTAAGTTTTGTATCTCTTACTGAATTTTTAATATTTCTTCCTATAACAACTGAACTGGATATCTAGAGAACTTAACAGTCTAAGTGATAACTCCAGGGTTTTGACTAACATCAGCAGTGTAGCCATTTTAATTCACATTTGAATTTGTTACATGCATGGTGTTCTTTCCTCAAAGATGGTTCAAATAGATTATAATTCTGTAAATAAGTCTTATTGTTTCTGCTTCACTTTAAAACATATTTGAACGTCTAAAATATGATAATTTCAGTGTCTCAGATCAAGACAACTTTAATTCAAAAATGTTCTCAGAATCACAAGCTTTAAATTTTCAGTGTTTCAACTTTCCTGTTGACAGAGTTCTCATTTATATTAAATAGTCTGATGATAGGAGGTGTTACTGTAGCAGTCACAGACTCTTCTCTCCTATTCCAGGCTTATGCTGGGTTTCATGGTTAGCTGTGCTTTCTTGTCAATGTGGCTCAGCAACACCTCTGCTGCTGCCATGGTGATGCCAATCGTTGAAGCTGTAGCTCAGCAGATCATCAGAGCTGAATCAGAAGCTGATGAGCTGGAGATGTCCTGCTCTAATGGCTCCATCAACCCAGCCCTGGAGCTGGACGGTAGGCACACGCTGCTGTTCTGACTTTGCCACCCTCACTGACAGTAAGGAACACAGCAAGTACAGTTAAATGCCAGAGAAGTACTGGCATCACCTCGTGCTTCACTATGAGACTTCTCTTGGATTACTGTGTGTGAGCATTCTCATGATCACAAAGATTAATTAAAACTGAACAGGTGCAGAAGGTGGCAGCTGGATGAGAGGAGGGGAGATAGGAAGGGGGTGGTTTATCAGCCTCTCTTATCAGCCTTATAAGGTGGCTGGAAGGAAATACAACTCCAGGCTATAGATATGCTAAGGCTTAAATGTTAGCACAGGAAAAGAGCTCTTTGAGCTATAGGGTAATGTTGGAAGAACAACTGAATCTAAACTGATTACCTTCACAGTTAGATTGTAAATGAGGAATATTTCTCCTCATGAGAAGATACAGATTCTGAGGAGTCATGAAGGAGTAGGGCACAAATCAACCATTTCTGAGATTGGTGCTTGCAAATGTATTGATGGGATAATGTGAAGTGAGTGCATGGGATGAGACATCTTGATGGAGCCTTTCCAGTTTTACTCCCTTAAATGCTTTTCTATCTTTGCATCACTGTCTTACAGAAAATGTAGGAGAATATGAAAACCCAGATTGGAAAGAGAAAGAAAAACAAATTAATGGGTAATTGTTATTAATTTAGTAAATTCTGTTCTAAGAATCGATCTAAATAGACTATCTGTTTGTTACAATACATGCCTTTGTTTTTCCAGATATAACAACAATGTGGGTAGTACTGTATGCACAGTTGAAAAGGAAAATGAAAAAGGAAATGAACAGGTACCTAAAGTGTCTTTTTATTATGCAGTGAAACTTATTTTAACCTAAATCTCACTTTTTGCCACACCTAAAATGGCACAAGTGGTAATTGCAGCTGTTTACATGTGAATAAGAAATATACCTGTAGTCAGACACATGTACACACTTTGCTTATATAGCTATTTCATTACTGGTTTTGTCCTCCCATTTTACACAAGTTAAAGCAACCTCACCAGAGTACAAACTCTATATATTAGGTTGTGTGTATGTATCAGTCTATACAGAGGCAGTTCTGTAAAAACAAAGATCAGGGAAGGTACTTCAGGATTTGACTCTGCTTCCTTTTCCTTTACATGAATAACTGCATTATCAGTGTAACTGTAAACCAAGCCACACTGCAGACAGCTATATTGCCAGTAAATTGTCTGGCTCTTCTGAGAGATCCACAATTTCTATTTTTGTGCCTGATGATGAGTCCTTCTTATACATTAATTGCTGTATATTTTCTAAGCAGAACCTTCCACCTGCTGAAGCAGAGAGAAAAAGCAGAAAGGACAAATACAGTGGGATTTTCAAAGTGATGTGTTTATGTGTGGCTTATTCTGCTACCATTGGAGGACTGACCACAATCACAGGAACATCGACTAATCTGATTTTTACTGAGCATTTCAATTCGTAAGAGACTATTATATTTTTATTCTTCTTAGTTCAGAAGTTTATCTTTCTTTCTTTAGCTCTCATATGGCCCCCTTAAAACACATTAGAAACCTTGCCCTTTGATTTGATTTATTTGATTCTATTGCTTTTCTTAATTTTTTTTTTTACTGAGATAAAATGAAATTGCATGTTTGTATTTGCCTTACATGGGGAAAGTCTATAAGTGATCTGCCAACTCATGCAACAGGATGACCATTGCTTGGTTAAGTAGCACTTTACTATTTCAGTAGCTACATGGAAAAGGAGATTTTTCTTAGAAGGAAAGCAATGTTTGGCATGAATAGAACAAGCACTATCTAAATATCTGTTACTAATTTCTAATTACAGCAGGAAATAAGTTCAATCAGCTTAGCAAAGAGCATCAGGAGACTTTCAAGAAGCTAAGCATTGTGGAAATGAGAAATCTGGGTCCACTAATCAACAAAAAAAGCAAATCATTTCAAGGCAGTCTGAAACTTTGCATTCAGTGGAACAATGTTTTAAGTTTTCCAAAGCATTTTTCAATATTCATTTTCTTTCTTAAGTAGAACTGCTTTGAAAAGAAAATTGGCAAATTTCATTCCAAACCCCTTGGAATCCAGTAGTTCTTGCAGATAATTTTTTTTATTCTGCAAACTACCATTGCCAGTAACAGTCCTACTTGAATTCTGAAATAAAACAAAATAAAGCAAAATCCTTTTTTGTCCTCCATCCACTGGTTTGTATTGCACATGACAAAATTGTTAAAGACCAGTTATTGATAGCATTTGTAGAGTTTGCCTGCAAAGAATTTACTATTATTGACGCTAAATCACTGTAGAAAGAGGATTGTTAAAATCAATCACACTTGTTCATTTTCCAGAAGAAATAGGTCTAGAAAATAAATCAGTGTGTACTGTCCATCCTTGCTTCAGGCAAGATCTGTAGTAGATAATCAAACAATAGCAGATAATCCAACCAGAACTATGTAATAGATTGTTTTTAAAAAAACATTTAAACTGGTCATCCATTCTACATGAAGAATATTTGCTCTGGAGATGAAGAGTACCTAGCTTCAATATTCAGATTACTAGAAATACTTACACAAATACTCATCGCTGTACAAACTTATTGTAGAACCTGACCACAATAAACTAACATTTTGTAATGTAATTGACTCCTTAGTATAAAGTTTTTAAGAGCTTGTTTTGTTGCTCAATAAGAAATTATCACACATATTTCAGGAAAGATCATTAACACTTAGCAAGTGATAAAATGTTAGATTATTATTACACTGCTTTCAGTTCTTTCTTATCTTGGAATTTTTACGTTCAAAAATTGATGTGGCTAACCATGTACTAAAAGGTACATAGCCATGTAATTAATAAATTATGTAACAGCACAATGCTTTATATGTTCTGTATTGTTATATTGAGAGTTTCATTGTCCCATCATTACGTACAATTGCAACTTAGTGCATCACCCCAGAAAAGGGCAGGAGTGTAGGTTTGGTGCCTGCTAGAACTTTATTTGCAATATATATCAGCATCATAGTAAATATAGATCAAACCTAAAATTTGCACAGTACTTCAGAGAGCATTTATAATAAGCACTTAAAGCCTCAAAATGCTATGGAATCATCAAAACTATTTTCCTTCTAGCAAGCCCTGAAATACAAAAGATTGGCTGATAATTGGAAGTAGTCATTAGGATGTCCTCTGTCTGGACATTTTTCTTTCCCTTCCATCTGATTTTTGCATCAAGAATGAAAGCTGCTCAAGGAGACTTGAATTTTCTCACTTCTGGCATTAAAAGCTCTTTCAGTAGAGCTGGAAGATCTCAAAGAAAGAGTAACTTCTGCTCATAAAGTAAATTGGAAAACAGGCTGGTTTTACTCTGCCTTTTTTTGCCTATCTGGCATCAATTAAATTCAACAGTAAAGCAATTTCTTTCAGAAAACCAAAGCCCTTCCCCTTTCTTAAATGCACATGGAAGGGAGATTTCTGCTTGAATGACCCACATTTACAAACAGTAGATTGAGACAGCCTCAAAGAGACAAGGTAAGTGGAGACATCATCCACCTGGCCAATGAACATTTATGGAAATTAGTAATAATAATTATTATTTTAATCAGTTTTGAATCACTTATGGAAGTCTAAACAATACACGTTTCAGTGTTGCTTCCACTGTTGTCTTCTATATTCATTGGAGCTTTTTCATTTGAGTATATTTTCTTGTGCCAAAGTCTCATCTCAAAACACTCCTTTCTTTCAAGTTCTGTTTCTTTATAGTCCTAACTGCCCTTAGGTTGTGCATGGCCCTCCCTTGCTTACTGAACTCACTTCAGACACACCTCAGTCAGTGTCAGATCCCCAGACCTGTTGCTGATCCATTGCTCAAATAACTGGCACATCTGGTTCCTGTAGTGGTCATGATGACCAGAAAGTGGATGGGAGAGTGAGGCAAGAGGATACCACAGGCCACCTCATGCTGAAGTCTGCTGCCAGCCATAAATATTCTCCCACAGAAGTGCTTTCTGGTAATTCTCACAAGTCTTCATTCTTTTGCAAAGTTGAATTAAACTTTATTTTGCTTTTATCCAGACGCTACCCAGGTTGCCAGTGCATCAATTTTGGATCCTGGTTTATCCTTTCCATCCCCATTGCAGTTATTATTCTGCTGCTCTCCTGGCTCTGGCTCCAGTGGCTTTTCCTTGGGTTTGAGTAAGTGAATGGTATAATGAATAAAACTAAAGGTTATTGATATAAAAGATTATTTGTACCAGGAATAAATATTGCATCTTAGTTTAATAGGCTCAATAGGAAGAAAATGCAGCAACAGTGATTTTGTGACCTTGATTAGTATGACTCAATCTCCAGATGGACCAGAATTTTCTAAAATAAGAATCCTGGACTACTCAGTCCAGTGTGAAAAGTCCATCCCACAAATGGACTCACTCCTTTATAATACACACACATCATCATTAATCAGTGTGTGTGTGCAAGACAAAAGAATACTGAAATCATATACTTTTTTTTTTTTTACTGGAAGTGTCATAGAAATACATCCTTTATTGGAGTGAGGCATTGGTTTGAATACTTGAACAATGTCTGTTATAAACTGGATGACTGTACTTGTAAAAGTGAGGTAAGAAACTTCTGCTTATCCTAAATTTATATGTGGTAGTATGGTAGGGTTTCTGTTTCTCCACACAGCTTGGGCTTTTATGGTTTTGGAGAGGACAATACGTCTTTTGGGATGATACTTCAAAGCCTTTTTCTCCATGTGTTCACTAACATCTGGAGAGATAGGTGGGACACCAATCTTCCAAAATTACATGGCTACTTGTGGTGCAAGACATGAAAAGTGAGACTAGGTTTAAGCAGACAGAATCCTCCCATGCTTACCACTCTATATGTGAACATTTATAGTTTCATTTTTCTTGCTTGTTTTGATAATGTTCTTTTTAAAATTGTGTAAGAGACTCACCCAAGAATGAAAACCTGGCTTGCAGCAAGTACCCTACTGATCAATATGTAAGCTACTCATGTGATAAAACTTTTTCATTCAAAAACAAAGTATAGCAAAGCCATAGATTTAAAGAGAGTTATATATTTATTATTTCAATTTGTTCACATTTAAAGTTTCATTCTTCCTGGCTAAATGAGCTGGTCAATAATAGGACACAGTTTGTTGTTGCCTCTGTCAGTCTCCCACTGGGCATTGTCAATTAATTCCAGTATGCTCAGTTTGCTGTGTGATAACTAAATGGGAGATACTGCATTGTAAAGTGACAAATTTACATTTGTCAAGTGCTATTGGTAACTGGAAAGGTTGGACATTTTTTTCTGTATACACTATTGTGTCATCATTAAACATTGCTGCTTTACATTCCAGTTTAAAAAACATGTTTAAGTGTGGCAAGAAGAAAACAGCTAGAGAAGAGGCCTCATCACAGGTGATTCAGGAGGAGTACAAGAAACTTGGACCAATTAGGTATTTCAAACTATAAATCTGCAAACAAGAGCAGGTAAATCTAAATGTCAATTCAGGAAAATTTATAATTCATTCTACTTCTGCTATAGCTACCCAGAAACTGTTACACTTGTCCTGTTCATTCTAATGACCCTCCTGTGGTTCACCAGAGATCCTGGCTTCATCCCAGGATGGTCTTCACTTTTCCCAAAGTAAGTGATCTCTTTTGATAAACCAACAAGAACTTTACTGTCCCTTAACTACATACCTTCTTTTCTTACTAATTTTCAAAATTAAAATCCTTTCAATATTTCAGAAATATCCCAGGGCAAACTTGTTGCAAACCTTTGTAGTGTATGCAGAAGATAAACTCCAGAAACTTCACATATATATCTGAGCAATAGCTGAAACGTGTTAAAATGTGTTATAGGATAAAATAAAGTGCCTCCTAAGAGGGATTATTACTAGATTTTTGGCTTAATATGGTGAGGGAGAATGCACAACAATTGATGCCAAAGTACCCCACTTCCTCATCAAGTGTGAAATTCAAAGAATAAATCTGGTTAGGATTTTTTGATCTACTGCCCTTAGTGACAGCACACTTATATGCATGCAGGCCAATATCCCCCGCTTTGACAGCTGAGCTTAATGGTACAAATTACTGTCTGTTCATACATAACTCCCTTAAAGTCATAGCTCATCTGAAAACCAAAAAGTCAAGACCTATTGTAGCCTTATTTTGCCTTCTGCTGCAACTTTTCCAGGATCACCTGGATTTCTTTCTCTAAGTAATCAGTCAGTCTTACAGGATCTCATATTACAATGATATTGCCTTTTCTCTTGCTGCAATTACTGTAATTTCAGTTCTGTTTTTCTGTGATAAAGTTTTGAGTTTTGCTCTGGAGTGGTGAGAAGTAGTTGCAGGATTGGAACAAGTGGGACTTAATGCTGTTTAGGTCCTTATGGGTTTAACATTTATTACTGGTTATCCCAAAGGCCAGTTCTAGACTAGAGGGGTAATTTTCCATTTTGTTTTCCTATGTGTTTGTGATAAATGACATGTGAACACACATACCTCAGGCCTTCTCTCTTTAAGTATATTTCCACCACTTACACACCTTTCCAGGGCTCTTCCAGAAAGTCTGGGAGGGAGTGTCACAAGAAATAATGATAATTGTAGCACTTTGAAGATTTAAAGTGTAACACAAAATTATTTTGTGCAAAATACCATTAAGAAGTGTATTAAAAACTAAGATTGTTTTAAAATTATTTACTTTTAATCATCAGGAAAAAATTGAAAAAGAACACTTGTTTTTCCCTTATAACAACAGCAGAGCTGATGATCACTGTCTCATATGAAACATTATACTCTTGAAAGGGTTTTGGAGTGGTGACCTAATTAAACAATCAGCTAAGCAATCGGGCAGGGTTGGCTTCTCTTCCTGCTTCCTATTAACACTCAGTGCTCACCCAACATTGTTTAAAGAGGTACATATTAAACTGAAATACAGGCACTGTAAAAAACCTTTCAAATATGGGACTTAGGGTTCAAATGACTTTTTTTTTTCATCCAGAGAATTACATATTCCTATTTGAAGCTGATTATCATTGTCTGAGGATTTTGTTCATTGGTAGAGAAAAACAGAACATTCTCAAAAATGAGCAGGGTTACAGGTTCTGCACAGGGATGTTACTTTGTGGATGCCCCCTAATGTTGCCCTTGGAAGTAACTGCAAGCGTGTGTCGTATCACATTAGGCCGAATTATGTTGTAATTTGGGTGAGGTAACCTGAAGAGAAACAAAGCTTTCCTTACGTACTTTAAGAGGAAAGAAAGCATTTCTTACTATTCATACCCTATTTCTAGATAGCTTTAATTTATCAATCAATTATATATTATATTATTAACAGGGATAAAACCAGTAAATTAGGTTAATACTTTCTCAGCAACAAAAACTTCTCAGTGAAAATAAAGGAGTGGGGCATAGGGTCAGCAGAGGTACAGCTGTGAGCAAGGCATATTCTTAGAAATAAAACCCAAACCAAACAAGAGCAGCAACAAAGAAATCTGAGGGGAAAAAACCCTCAGATCTTAGGAACAGTATTGCTGTCACTGTGATGTCCAAGAGGCTTGTAGAAGTGCACTGAACTGCAGATTGCATCTCTTACACACTTGTTCCCTAAGGCCTCTGCATATAAAATTGTTCAGTGTTTTGGACTTAAATACAGAGATAGGGATGTGCACAACTTCTTTAAGTTTATGGTACAGGAAACAACTATAAGGAATATTCTCCACCCCTACAGAAATCTGATAGCACTTGCTTTCCACAGGGTTTTATCCCACAGTCTCAAGAAGGCCTAAGGGAAGTTCTGCCACCTAAAAAGAGCTTTTAACCTATGAAAAGGCACAATGTTGCTCTGAGACTAGTGAGTGCGTCCTATTAGGTGGGAATTGCACCATCCTCATGGTCTTAAACCAGAAAGACCTGAAAGGCTGTCTGATCCTTTATTCTAGCATGCTGAAGATCAAAACAGTTACACTGTTCTGTGTGTTAAACCTAGTAGGAATTTACTTTATCAGAACCTGAATTTCCAAAAAGGCTTGATGTTAGGGTGGCAAAGCCCAGGTTCCACAGGGTTTGGAATTTGCTAATTTCCTTGATAGTCATGTCTGTTGTCAAACTGAAAAAGACAAACTAACATATTGCTTTCTGTCTGAATATGCTTCCAGATATCTATTTTTGTCTTTCTCTGTTGGATTAAAAAACTCTTCTGTGCTTTAAAAGTATATGTATCTTGTGATTCTATCACCTTATAAGCTTTGCTTGACAAACTAAATTAAATGCTTAATCTTTATTTGAAACAAAATTTCCCATCATTGTCATCACCCGTGTTCATGTTCTCAGACCCTTGTCTGCATCATAACGTTACTGAGTACTCCTCTAATATGCAAACACTGATATTTTTGAAATCCCAGCAGAAATACCACTATTTATTTATGCTACCTTCATACTTCTTAAGAGCTACTTTTTGTGCTGTCAGTCAGTTTTTAATCCGCATTTCTGCGGTAGCAGTATTGAGTAGAGCCCATTATTTCCAGCTTTATCAGATGCCTTTCAAAAATACATTACCTCTACCAGTTTATTTTTCTTAAAAAAAAATAAAGTGTATTTATTAAAGACTAACCCTTCCTTTGCTGTCCTGCCCTGTACCTATTACCTCCTTCTGTGAGCAGACAGCAGGATGTTTTAATAAATATTGTATAACACTACAGAGAGCAGCACAGAAAATGCCACAGGGTAAAAATGCCTGTTTCCTCCCCATCTGTTGACAGCACAAGATCACACATCATTTCTGCTACAGCAGTTTCCTTCTCTGTCCTGGTCTGATTCCAGGCTGTCAGATATTAGCTTCAATTAGATGAGTTCCAGGTTGGCCTTTGGCCTTTGGGTTTATGAGCCTCATAAGAAAGAGAAAGTTCAACACTGAGCAGCAGCTGATTACAGCTGATGTAGTCAAGATAAGCTTCCCTCACTCTTCCTCAGATTATTGCCTGGATGGACTGTATTTTTTCTTCATGATTTAATCCTTTCTTTACTTCTAATACAAGACCACAATGTATTTTTGTCCACAGCCATGTTCTCTACAATTATCTCAGTTGGAGTCATTGTGAGATCTCTTGAATCAACAGGTTTTTTGCTTCTTTACAGCACAATCAGATTTGCAGTCTTATAAGCAGGTAGATCTTGTATTACAACTTTTACTTGTTTATCTCAAAATTTGATCGTGATTGAAAAGCTTCTGTTTGGAATGGCATCATGTGTGTGTCCTCATAATAGTTTGACTGGTGGTAGGATGTGTGTGTCCCAAGCAGGTTTTTTGAGAATGGTGTTTTGCATCAAGAATACTAAGTTTATGAGCAAAAAGTTGCACTCCCTAGTTCAACTAAAGTGCAAAGTCCTGCACCTGGGGAGGAACAATCCCTGCAGGAAGGGGGCTGCAGGGTCACCTTGACAATGTTTAAAACTACATGGGAGGGAGCAAAGAGGAAAGTCAGGCTCTTTTTAGTGGGGCTCAGTGACAGGATGAGAGACAATGAGCACAAAATGAAACTTACACATTGCCTCCTGTACATCAGGAGATGTTTTTTACCTGTGATAGTGACCCAGAGACGTTTTTGATTTTCCATCCTTGGAGATATTAAAAAACTGTCTGAACATAGTCCTGGGCAACTGGATCTGAGCGACTCTGCCGGAGCAGAAGGGCTCGGACCGGACAACCTCCTGAGGCCCCTTTCAAACTCAACCGTTATGTGAAAATGGAGCTGCCTACAGGAAAGTGACAGCATGGATTGTTTCTGTATCTAGATCTCACTTTCCTTCAAAACTTCTAGCAAGCCTTAAAAGAATGTAGGATAGGATCCAAGAGGAAGAGATTTTGTATCTCTAGACCTGATGCATCTGGTCCTATGCTAAAGATGATATACAGGCAGAACCTCCTGCCTTAAGAAACCAGAAAAATATAGTAACTTTTTTTAAAAAATGTATTTTCTATGCAGGCAGAGACTAGGAAGCAGGAGACAGAAAATATTAGAGAATCACTTTAACTTATACGGCATCTTCATTTTGTGACAATTATGCTGGTTTTGGTGTAAGTCAGGTATGCATATTAAGGTTTTGTTTGAATTTCACCTAAGAAAGCAAAAGATTAGATATTTGTAGCACATAACTGAGAGAATTGTTCTTTGCTTTCAGTGAAAAGCTCTGGTTCAGTACAAAACATTAAGCTGCTGGAAAGATCTGATGGGAAGCTATTATTGGACCTACTGTAGCTAAATATTTAGAAAGCATATGGTCTGAGGTTGAGAGAACAAATATATTGGTGTATTGGTTCAGAAAATCTTACAGAAGAACTTGCAGAAAATAGAAAAAAAATAACAAGTTTAAGAAAATGTTTGCTTAGCTTTCTTCAGTAAAATTTCTATTCATTTTAATGACCATCTTGACTGAAATAAGACAGACTGGGATATGTCACCAGCTAACACTGAGTAGCAGGCTTGGATGTGTTAAAATGGCCTTTTAGCTCAGCTTGGCACCTTGGCTGATCTTGGGGCTACTCTTTACAAGTTAGAAGGATATTGAAGCATGTTGTGATGCACTAGTTATTTAGTTGTTTTGTACTGGGTGATTGGGAATTTGCACTGGGTAGTTTTTCTATTGCACTATGTCACATTGGTCTATTCCACACACCTTTCCCCTCCCCCCCAAGCCTCAGGTGTGATGGGCTCTCCCTGACCTGCTCCCCCCTCCCCTTCTCCTCACCTGTGTCCCATTGGATGTGGCCCCTTGGTTCTGCCCCACCCATTTTTCCCTGGGCTCAAAACCCCCCGGGAGGACACACTCGCGCTCTTCCTCTTCTGGACGTCACCAGCCGCCTCGGCCTCTGTTACCCCTGAGGTGTCGCCTGGATCTGAGGTGGCTCCTGACAATAAACAGGATTTGGTCCTGAGGAGAAGAGCGCCTTTCGTCTTTTACCTGTGTCCATGTAGGATCCCCACCCCGTGCTCAGAGGGGACCAAAAGGGAATTCCTACAGAAGCAGTTTAAGAAAGAAGTAGTACAAACAGTTCTTAGGCACTGGAAATGACCAAAACAAACATGACCCTTGTAATTGTGAACCTAGTAAGAACAGCCATAGGAGGATGATAATAACGTTCTGCTGCCTTTCCTCAGCTAGAAAATGCCCTTTGTGGGTATGCACTGTGCTCTTTAAGGCCTCTTAACTGAATCTATTGCAGAGCATATTAAAATTATTAAATTTCTCTTTAAACTGTAAAAACTAGTTATTTAAGGATCAGCTACTTCTGAATATCCCCCTCCACCAGCTTATTTCTTTGTGGCAAAATAACACATACTTACTCAAAATGTTTATTTATGAATTTATAGGGCCTGCACTAAAAATTTCTATAGATGTGAAGAACTGACCTTGATTGTCTGCCAGGTACCCACCCAACCACTTTGTCACTGCCTCTCCTCAACAGGACAGGGGGGAAAATAAGGTCAAAAAGCCTGTGAGTCAGGATAAAGACAGAAATAACAATTGCTTATCAGTTACCATTATGGGCAGAATTGATATGGGAAAAATTAATTTAACTGCAAGTTAAAAATAGAGTTGGATGGTGAGAAACAAAGACAAAAACTAAAACACATTCCCCTCATCCTCTTTTTTCCAGGCTCAACCTGACTCCATTCCTTACTCCTCAACCTCTTTCCACCACACCTAGTGGTGGAAGGGATGAGGAAGAGAGGGTTATGGTCAGTCCACAGCAGACTGTGGACTTTCCTGCTACTCTATCCTCTTCCTCTCTCCTCCTCTCCTTCTCCTGACTATATATATTTATGTGTTTTTTTCCTTGTTGACTTCTCCTTAGGTATAAAAGCTATATTACGGATTCAACAGCTGCCTTAGTGATAGGGATCCTGTTCTTTATTATCCCAGCAAAAACTTTGCCTAGGACATCAAATGGAGAAAACAGTTGAGTATATTTTAATGTCGATTTTACTACAACAAGTTATCTAAGATGCTACTGTAAATGTAACTTATTGCACTGGTTAGAGGAATGTTGTTAAATACTAATGCTGAAGTCTTAATAGAGGGTATAAAGCACTGGGGTGTAAAGCATCCTTGGCCTGGAAGTCAGTGCCACCAATTACACAATGTGAGCAGCAGGAGCTAGTGCTGTGCAGGAAGCTGCTACCTGCAGCCCATGGACACCAATGGAAACCACCTTCCCATTGACTGCAATGGGCTTTGAAACGGGCTGCATGGAGCAGGCATAGGCTTATGTTTTGAAAATGTTACTGCTTGGTTAGGGTACCTTATGAAATCCAAAATTGTACATTAATTCATTTTCATGCATTTTTTCCTCTCTAAAATGGAAATTCTGTTTAAAGTATACCTCTGGCTTATCCTCTTTATGCATTCAGTTGTGCTGCTGGAAACAATGGGATCTAGGGGTTCACAGAGAATGGAACGTCAGAACCTAAATGAGTCTAAGTGAAACAGCATTTGCTCAGCAAACTGTCTGAATATCATCATTTTACAGAGTAAATGAAACTCATTAATATCCCACAACTGTCTTCCACATAGGGAAGGAGGGGAAAGGGGCCAATGCCCCACTGGTGGAAAGCATCACTGCTCTAATGTCTCCAAGTCATGACAGTTTTCCCCAGGTAAAATCACTCCCAGTAAGCGTAGGTTGTTTCTGCCAGAGAAACCTTGAACATGTTACAACCTTGTTCATATTAAAATGATGAGGTTTTTGTCTTTGAATTTTTCCCAAGTACTTCCTCAGGGAGATTATTTCAAGAGCTTGTCAATATGTTTTTAAGCATTGGGGGGGGGGGGGGGGGGGCTAGATATATTTTTTAATTTTATTTTTTTTCTCTAGCTGTTTTTGGTTACATTCCACTGATTACTTGGAAGGAATTTCAGTCATGCATGCCCTGGGAAATAGCTATTCTTGTTGGTGGCGGGTTTGCACTGGCAGACGGCTGCGAGGTAATGCAATTTATAGAAGATACTGAACAAATAATGTGACCCAATCAAGAGCAATTCAGACATACAGTGAATTCACAGTTATTCTCTTGTTTTAGCAAGTTATTCTGTAGCTATATTGAACAGGATAAATGTGATGAATATTCAAGATATTCAGAAAGCAGGTTTAGAGAAAAAGAAGTTTCCTATGTCTTCCAAGACTATGCACAGCGATGACTACTGTGTCTTATTTAATTTAGATCTGATGGGGGCAGGAGTTGTGAAAATACACTGGTTCCAAAGCCTTAGTGTCACTGAGATAATTCCCATGTAAAGCCTGATGGCTACTCCAGTAAATCAAGCAGCTTTGGACCTAGACTCTGGTTATGAAGTCTAAGATACTCGTATTGCCATTTTCCGATTAAGACTCCCCTAACCATCTCAGAAATGCAAATATAAATAAATGGAATATAGTTTGCATGGGCTCCTATAGCGAACCATTGAATTAGAAAAATGGTCTTAAAAACGTGTAGTAGAAATATGGAAAATATTTCAAATTTTTCTCTTTTACCTGAATACTTCACTATTAGCAGGTAAGTCCGTTTAAAAATTTTTCCTTTCCGTGACTTGCTAAACACAATCATGTTCTCACATTCCTTATACAGGTTTCAAAACTTTCTGAGTGGGTAGCAAGTAAATTGACCCCTCTAGGATCATTACCCTTGTGGCTGGTTATCCTGATATCTTGCCTTATTGTCACTTCAGTAACAGAAGTAGCCAGTAATCCAGCTACCATTACGATTTTTTTGCCCATACTATCTCCTTTGGTGAGTATAACAAACTTATTTTTAATCAGAATCTACTCTATCATCTATGTAAAAATGCAGCTGTTCAAAGAAGCAGTTTTAAAAAGTCTCAATAAAATACTTCATGCAGGTTTTTTGCTGTCCTGTATTGTGCATTGGTTATTTGGTTGCTTTAGGTGTTTCTAACAAGAGATGCTAAAAATTAGTAAAATTAGATAAAAGTTCATTTTATGATTTAAATCCAGACGGCAATCAAGCCACAGGCAGCCGCTCACTCACTCCTGCACCAGAGGGGTCCTGGACAGAATTAGAAGGGGAAAAGCTAGAAAACTCATGGGTTCATATGAAGACAATCTAGCAGGGAAAGCAAAAGCCCCACATGTAAGCAAAGCAAAACAAGGAATTAAGTCACTGTTTCCCCTGGGCAGGTTGCTGTTCAGCCATCTCCAGGAAAGCAGTGCCCCATCACACATGACAGTTACTCAAGGAAAGAAATGCCACCACACCAAACTCCCCCTGCTTTATACACTGAGCATGATGCCACATGGTATGGAATATCCCTTGGTCAGTTGGGGTCAGCTGTCCTGACTATGTCTCCTGCCAATTCCACCCCAGCCTCCTCATCACTGTGGCAGTGAGAAAAATAGAAAAGGCCTTTGCTCTGTGTAAGTACTGCTCAGCCAGAAGAAAAGAGCCCTAAATTGTCAACATTGTGTTCAGCACAAATCCAAAACATACAAGCCACAGTGAAGAAAATTACCTCAGAAAACTCCAGTACAGTTCAACATGAAAATTGATGCTGTCATTACTACTCCACCACCTCCATGGGGAGTCCATTCCAATATTTAACAACCCTTTCACTAAAGAAATTCTTCCTGATGTCCAACTTGATGCAGCTTGAGGCCGTTTCCTCTTGTCCTATCAATAGTTATCTAGGAGAAGAGACCCCCCACCACCCTCTTTTCAGGGCGTTGTAGAGAGTGATAAGGTCTCCCCTGAGATGCCTTTCCCCACGCTGACTACTCCCAGCCCCTTCAGCTGCTCTTTATAAGGACTTTTGCTCCCAGCCCTTGCCCAGCTCCATTGCCCTCCTCTGGACATGCTTCAGCTCCTCAATATCTTTCTTGTAGTGAGGGGTCCAGAGCTGGACAAAACACTCAAAGTGTGGCCACAACAGTGCTGAGTACAGGGGGACAAACACTGCCTGGTCCTGCTGGCCACACCATTGCTGATACAGGTTAGGATGGCAATGGCCTTCTTGGCCACCTGGGCACACACAGGACCCTGTTCAGCTCCCATCAACCAACACAGCCAGGTCTTTTTCCACCAGGCATCTTTGCAGCCTGTCTGCCCCCAGCCTGTGGCACTGTCTGCAATTGTTGTGACCCTAGGGCAGGACCTAGCATTTAGTCTTGTTAAAGCTTATCCATCCAGCCTGTCCAGATCCCTCTGCAGAGCCTCCCTACTCTCCAGCAGATCAACACACCCCCACCGTAGTGCCATTCACAACCTTACTGAGGGTACACATGATCCCTTCATACAGATCATCAATAATGTATTATATACAAATTGTTTTATCATCTTCCTTGCAGTGTTTTTGCTTTTTGTCCCTGTGTAATGTTCTTAAAAAAATATTTACCATAAAAGATGTTTTCTCATTGTTTAAACTGACAGTTTCACATTTCACTGGTGTTAATACAGGAAGTTTGTATTTCTGTATTTAATTTGGCAAATGCATCCCTTGACAGCTGTACTCTCTTTCATTTTTTTGGTAGGCTGAAGCCATTCATGTGAACCCACTTTTCATTTTGATACCTGCTACCTTGTGTACTTCCTTTGCATTCCTGCTTCCTGTAGCAAACCCAGCCAATGCCATTGTGTTCTCATATGGTCATTTAAAAGTTATGGACATGGTGAGTTTTAAGCAAAAGTCCTAAAGGAGATTTTTGGCATTTAAAAAGTTTTCTTCATTGTCTTGATGCATGTTTCTTCTTTATTTTTCCTCTTCTTTAGGTGAAAGCTGGCTTGGGCATTAACATCATCGGAGTTGCTGTAGTTATGCTTGGGATTATGACATGGATAGTGCCTATATTTGATCTCTACACTTATCCAAGTTGGGCACTCAACACTCCACCTACAAATGGCACTGGGCTGTAAAAAAAAGTTTCCTTTTTTTCCTCACATGTGGTGAGTCACTTAAAATGCTTTCAGTCACCACAATGATAAGGATCTACATTACTATAAATGCTGTATTTCACAGTCCTAGAGACTGATGATCCAGTCTGAGAGTCTAATCAAGAAGAGTGCTAGACTTTCTAAAGATCATAGTTAGATCAGGTTTCTAATCTAGTTCAGCTAGTCTGAATTTTTATATCTTCATGTTATGAAGGAAAAAATAAATGTGCATAGCCATTGTCACGGGCAATTTGCCCCCATTCTCAGGGTAGCAGAATAATGAAATTTAGATCTTATTATTTCAAATACAAATGCTTGTTATTACTTATTTGGGGGTTGTCAGGTAGCATGTTGGTATTCTGTTTTCTAGATTCAAGCTCTATTTGAAACAGTGTTGATCACAAACAAAAGATCAGGGAGGGGACTGTCTTGAGCCCATAGTTTACAGACCACTCAAAAATGCACAAAAACTGGAGAAGAGCAGCGTGACCACTTACACAGCACTTTTATCTATTAAGCACCTTGTAACCTGGAAGGAGAATGCGTACTTAGCATGTTTAGCCTACGTCCTCTCAGGACCTCACTAAAATATGTTGTTGCACTTGTAAAAGAAGAAAAATATATTTCTCTGGATAGACATATGTTGATTGATCTGAGTTGATCTGTACAAATGGAGACTAAATTATCATCATACCTCTCTGCCAAAAGTAGATGTATCTTCTTGAGGAATGAAACTGTAAGACACTGCTGAAGATTTAACAGTCAATCTGTCAACCAAGTGAATCTTCACCAGGAGGCTCATGATATCTGCAGGACAGGTGGCAGTTTAAGGTTACTAGACTGTGTTAATATTGTAATGTTCTAAACACAAAACAATGCAATGTGGTCAGCATGTAAGTTGGAGTTCAAAGATATCTACAAATAATGATGTTCTATTTGGTTGTTACACATTTTTCACCGTAAAGACTATAGCTTTGCTTGTTGTGAAGATCTGTGATAATTTGTAAAGAGCATGTAGTCTGAATATAGTCTGAATGAAAGCTGCATGTATTTAGATTGGATCATGCCTTGGGACATCCATATGATAGTTGTAAACATCAATCTGTCTTTTTAAGGTGGTGTCCATTTTTCCCAACAACAACAACCACCAAAAAATGCTGTTGGTTTTTGATTAATGGTTTACATTTGTTTTTGATACTGCATATTTAGAGATGTCAGTCATGACTTCTGTAATGCCCAAATGCAGTTTATAATGTTGTATATGTAGCTTGTTACCTGTAGCTATTAGTTGCAGGTTCAGCTGCAATGAAATATTAAAGAAGCACTTTCTCTTAATGAACGATTCTGTATAAGTATTGAAGTAAGTATTAACACCATGCTTTTAAGCCTGATTGAGGCTGCTATCACATTTTTTTTATACAGTGGCAAAATAGGCCTATGACCAACACTGGGGCAATTGGGAGCTGCCACTATACAAATAATGTTTATTGATCCCCTGTAGTAATGATTATCATTACAGATATACAACACTTGGCTAAATGAAGTCGGGTACCCGAGGGAAATGCTGATACAACTAATCCAAGATACAAATCCTGAATTATATCATAGGGCATTTTCCCATAAGCATGTGCAGTAAAGGAGCTCGTGGTTTGTTCAGGCCTTTGGTCCTGAAGGCATAGAGAGGAAGACATGCAAAGAGTGCTTTTACTTACTTTAAGGTATCACTTTCCAATTTTGTCAGAAATTTCCCAATTATTCAAGAGCAGTGGAAACAGTGAATCACAGTATTTCAAGTGGAAGGGATCTCAGAAGCATTCAGTCTTGCTCAAAGCAAGGTTATTACTCTGTTCAGACCAGGTTGCTCAGGGATTTGTCTAGTCATCTTGAAACTCTCCAACATGAAACCCAACATGCACAATTTCCCTGACTAATGTTCTCCAGTGCTTTACTGGCCTTGTGGTGAAATATTTTATCTTTAAACAAATGAGCAAACATATTAATTTCAGGTTAACAGACTCATTATTCTCCCTTTTATTTGGGATAGATTCTTTTCTGTTTGTAACACTGGGTTTTTTACTTTTTCATGAACCATGAAAAAGGGAAGACAGTCCTCTTTGTAGCCTTATGTTCACCACTCCCACTGGATGTGGTATTTTTAATCTCCATAGGTCTGATCTGCAAAGCCTTACAATCATGTGGCAGTTGTTGCTTAGCCAAAGGAAATCTGTTAACTACTTCTGAGCTGCCCCTGACTTTTATGAATTTTCCCAAAACAGATTTGGCTATAATTGGTTATAACCTTAGCCTTGGATATGACAAAGAGGTCTACAGGTCCATGAATGCACTTCTCCTTTAAATCAGGCTTTGACACCGGTATTCTCTCAAGTTGCATATCTTCATGGAAGAAAATAACCATTTTGCACCAGTTAAGAGAACTCTTGAGCTGTTGACCATAACAAGTGATACAGTTTTCAGTAAAGCTGAAGCTGTTTGTACCAGTTGATTTTCAGATGTTCATTTTCTTTACTTTCTGACTTATTCATAACATGAGTATGACAACAAAGGCCTGTCATGTCTGAACCCTCATGTAATTCAGACCACAGAATTTCCCTAGATTATTTTTTCAGGGCAGAAATTATGGTTAAGTATCTTAGTAAACAAGCAAAAATAGTAAAATTGTTTAATGAAGGATGCATTTTTAAAAACTATTTTCACTAAAATTGGTGTATGCAGTGGATAATACACAAAGAGACAAGGGAGAAGTTTGTAAAGCTGGTCATCTCTTGGACCTCATGTTTTTGTATTTGTTGAAATGAAACACAGAATTATATATAAACTGACTTTCAGAAACCAGCATCTTAATTGTGTCATAATGTACTAAATTAGTGACAAAAGTAAATTATTAAGCATGATGTTTTTGGAGACTGTATCTTGCAAGTAAGGAGTTATGAACAATAAGGTTGGTAGTACTGGGAAAATAGGCTCTCAGCAGGATTATTAACTTGTTTTGCCAGAAGTTTAGGGAACGGGTCAGACTCAACATTTGAGATTATTTGTTATTATTACTAACTTATTTTTAAAGCTTTTAGGAATGTTTTAAGTGAAAATTAACAACCCTGCAGTGCAGGGATTAATATTGATATTATATTCCCCACCCGAGAGCATTGAAATGGAGGAAAAAGAATTTCAGAGTGTGGCAATCTGGGTACCCAAAGAGGTGGATTTAGCTTGGACTGCAGGCACAGATCATTATGCTGATCACCAGCAGAAACACACTCTTCATATGTTGCTATTATATTCCTTGCTTTGACCAGAATTTGTATTAGGACAAATAGTGGGAATGCACCTATTTTAAGAGTTGATTAATAAATGATGACATTAACTATTTGTAAATTGCTTTGTTACTAATTTCCATATAAAAGGTGTTTTTTTCTTTGTGTCAGATGAGTCTAATTAGCTTACTGTAATAGTAAATAAGTAATATTTGTGAGTTACTATTTATTTGTGATCCCATTCCTGATGAATTAGAAGGAACCTTTGCCATGTACTTCACTGGGGATATGTGCCCGGTCTTTGTTCTCCTTTTCTATGGCTATGCTATATTTAGTGTATTTTCATTTTATTTTGGAAGATGTGCATTTACATTAGCAGAAATCGCAAACCATGTGCACCCTGGAAATACCTTCTTGGCTTTTCTATTTTACAATCACCAATCAGGCAATCAGATCAATCTTACAGCATAAATCCCTTTATGTACTTTTAAAATGAAATGACTGTGTTTGTTTACTGCCAGGGTCTAGGTGGTTTAAAATCAACTACCTATAGCTCAAGGGCTCACTGAAGAGCAGTGCAGCACAGCAGCTCAGGAAGAGTGTAGCAAAAAAAAAATCCTGGATCTTACAACTCTTTGATTACGTGTGGTTAATAAACCACCTTGCATATGAGTAACAACAACAAAAATACTCTTGCATGTTATGTGCAGCTTCTGGCAGGACTGGAAGGCTTCTAGTGACCCCTTAGATGTCCAGAAGTCTACTCCTGCCCCCTCTCCTGCCCTGCCCTTGGCAGCCCACAGCAGGATGACACTTTCTCTGATGATGACACCCTGCTGCCCCAGAGCACTTGAGGACATCCCCCAGTGGTCAGGCCTGCACATATATCAGATCACTTTGCAGCTATTACTCAGAAATTATAACTTCACTTATCAGCTTAGTTCTTTGTCTCTGGAAACTTTATTTGATAGTTTATGGTTTTAACAATCACTTGAACTGAATTCTTATCAGTGTTTTTCCCTAATACTTTTGCCTTTTGCGTTTGGAAGTTTATGTATGTTGTTTTATCTGCACAATGTTCAATTTCTGCACAATTTTCCTTTACAATACAAATCTACTATTTTTAAAATAAATATTTTCTGAATACTGTACAGTCCAACATGTTTATCACTAACAAGAGCTAAAGTGGATCTGCAAATAAGAGCTATTTGTCAATAAAAGTGCCTGAGATTTCTTAAACATTTTTTAATTGTTATAGCTCAACTCTTCATATATATGGCTGAGGAAAATACCTGCTGAGAATAATTTAAATTTGCTGGATATTGAAAAAGTCCACTTTTAAAATAATTTTAAAAAGAGAAAGATCTTTCAGGTTTGAAAAGCAGTTGTAGTAAAAAAATCTGCTCTCTGCCATGTTCTTCTACAAACACAGAATAAATATATCTCAACCTGTTTTGGGATTAATCAGAAATTAGAAGGTCAGAAAGCAAGGCATATACCTATAAAAAACAGCTCTTTAGCACCTTGTTTCTGATTCAGGAATAACCATTTTAGGTCAGGATGCTGGAGCGACCCACAAGGATAGCTGGAAGAGTCACTTCAAGCATTTAGTGTAGTCATCTTTCAGTGGAGTGCCTCAGATTCTGCCATCTTCAGTTGTGGCAAATGTGGAAACTTGGGTGAAAATTTCACATTTCTGACCTGAGTTTGCAAAATATCTGTACAAGATGTGGGATAAAAAGTACCACAAGAAGTCTAAGGAACCAGCAAGCTAATACACCCAAAACTGTCCAAAATAAAATTCTAGTTAAAAGCATGGTACTGAAACTCTTGTCCTCAGGGATCAATCCAAGAATGATGCAGGACATTTTTGTGCATCTTGCTTCCTTCCCATAGAGATTTCCAGTTCCATCCTCCAACATCCTCTAACAACACAGGAAGCATGAAAACTTTTTGTGACCCTTCCTCAAATGCTGACTAATTTGAATTCACATTTTTTACGTCTCAAGAGAGACCAGTGTTACCAGGATCAACCTTCTTCTGACAGACCTTAGAGCCAGCAGAGAAAAATTCCTGATCCCCAAAAACAGAGCTTTAAGTAAATAGCCTGGGCAATGAGCTGTGAGGGGAAGCTCTGGGTCTGGCAGCTGGGACCACAGTCACCCCTGTGATGTCTCACACTGGTACCCCCTCCAAGGCACAGGGAGACATTTTCACCCAGGGAAGCTGAGGACAAGAATATTTTGCTGTAGCTGGATTCTGGTCTAATACACTACAGAGAGATATTCATAGATGTCTAAATTAGGAACCAATTTGAAAAATCTAAGAGAGTAGTTTAATATTTCCAGGACTAAGCAGGCAGGTAGATTCACAGATTTTTTTCTTTGACTAAGGTAGGTAAGTAATCATGCAAAAAAAAAAAAAAAAGTTTCAAAGCCTATCCTAAAATAAAGACAGCTGGTTTTCCAGGCCAGGTGTTTACTTTCAAAATGAAAGTCTTTTTATTGTAAATGGGATCTAAAACAATATAATTCAACAGGCTAAGAGACAAGAGCTCTTAGCTCCTGTGGTACACAGAGCATCACTGAGGTAAGGTTTTCTTCATCCTGAACATTTTAATTTATGCCATATGATGTCCATCTTCATCTGTGCTGATCATGAGCAAGCATATGTGCTAAAGCTAAAAAACATTAGCATCCTAGGCTAAGTGAGTCCAGAATAACTAAGCCATAAGCATTTGATAGTTTTTATTTCTTGTCTCAGCAAGTAAACAATGTTTAACTCTCTTGTATTTTGTAGCACTTTCTTGAATACATAACAAATGGGAAAAGCATTTTCTGCTCCCCTAGATGATTTCTCTGAACAATTTCCCCCTTAAGTTATCTTGAAAAGCTCTGTCTCTTATTGCAAAGAAATAAAAGGAAGAAATGAAGAAAAGAAAATAAATGAGAAGAACAAGGGAGCAAAGAAGAAGAGGAAGGAAGAGGGAGAGAGAGGGAAAGAGAGAAAAGCTAACATACAACCTGCAGTTCTGAGTCTCACCTTTCAAAACTGGTAATGATCCATGTACAAGACTGACAACTTCTCCTGACATTCTTCATGGATTTGAAAAGTTCAGTTTGCATAATATAGAAAACCATGTGGTCGCTAGTTCTTTCTTTAGATGTTATTATAATGCATCAGAGGAGAAGGAAATGGATGGCATAGATAGTACTATAATTTTTCCTGTTCTCACTGTGAAAGCAGATGGAGTTTAAACCCATTAAGAACAATCCTTCAATTTCAATAAGCCTTTAACCCTTTCCTAGATACACTGCATATTTTCAGTGTAGCAACTATTGAATACATGGCTTAGGCAGTATCTCATGGGTGACATTTTTGAACTCCATTCTTGAAATTCTTAGGTGTGGAATCCTCTTTGTGATAGTGAAATATGACTAAAGCCTTATAACTAAAGCTGAACTTCCAGTGGAAGTTGCAGCCACTTACCTCCTTACTCTCAAGTTGTATTGCACTTACAGTATGATTTTACAGACCACAAAGGGAAAATAGGTTGTGTTATACATAATGTTGACAAGGTTAATGAAGGTTATATGAAGCTGCCAGGAGTTTTCTGCTTCACAGCTGTGATTGGACTAAATCACAGGAAATTTAAATCTCCTCCTAGCTAATCCAAGATGGAAACTTCCATCTGCTCTTATTCCCCCTGAAAGGTGAAAAAGTACAGTAGTAGACAGCTGAACTTGGTCCAGCCAAACAGGTTTTGTTTCTATAATGCTCCTTCAAACTGTGTCACAACCAAAGGCAGGTAAATGTTAGTTGGACCCTAATCCAACCTCTTCCCATGGATTTTACCATGCACTGTCACCTGGGAGCACAGCTCCTGGGATTATTGTCAAGGTTGTCTTCTGACAGTAGAGACCCACACAAGAAGCCTACAGTCCAAGGAGGCATCCTCAACTTGGTTCAGTTTCTACAACAACCTGTAGAGTGCATATCCCCTCAGCACATGTTGGGTCTTCTTCCTCGTCCACATCTGGGAAATGTGAAGTTATCTTTGATTTGAAGCCATTGAGCTGTTTTCCTGAAAAGTAAGTTGTGTTAGGAGAAAAGCAAAAAATACTAAAAGAAAACAATAGTACTAATTACTGCTAGCTGCTGTATTGTATAGGGCCCTAGCAAAATTGTGAGTGTTCGTTTAGGCTAACAAAGCAAATGAAAATACAAAACATTTTCAGAGACTGGTGACAGACAACATTAATGACAGGTTTGAGCTATGTAGCAGCAGATCAGAGCTATAAAAAATCCCACTCATTTTACTTTTAAGAATAGCTGTAAGCCCTTGCAGTGTGATTATCAAAGGCTGTGAGCCACACCCTGCTGAAATCCATTTGTAAATAAAATTCATACATAAATAAAATCACATCATTTGATTATGGTTGCAAATGAAATAGAATTGTTTCCCAAGATATGTGCTCCCCTAGGATAAAATAATGACTTTCAGCAGGACCAAGCAATAAATTGCTAGCATTATATTGGCTTCTATCTTAATTGTGAAAGTAACTAAATATCAGTTGGAATGTGGAACTGGTTTGGGCATTTTTCCATATTTTTCTGTGTCTACTAATACCTCAAAGCATAGCAATAACAAAATGTTTTTGTAGGTACTTATTACTGCAATAAATAGTCTTTGCAATTTTGATTATAGCCAAGATACTTGTATTGTTAATACAAGTAAGGAACTTGTATTAACAATACTTGTAAATGTAAAAAGCATGGCAAAATAATTAAACATTTTTAATTTGGTTAACTTATTAGTATTTGCAGGTAATTACGTTGCTATTAACTTCAGGAGGTGCTGCTCCAGCTGGGAAACAACCCTCAAAAAATCTAGTGAGAAAAGAGAACTCCATTCAGATGAATGCCAAGTTCATCTACTTGAGTTTCAAGAAAGAAGACTCTGGTAGCACAGGACGTTGCATAATATGGATTCCAATCCGTGACATATAATTTAAAGTTTTCTCACATAAATTAACCATGTCTCAGCTGGAACCAGAAGACGTGTTGACCAATTGATCAGTGGTCCCTGTAATGGTTTGTTTTGTGTCTATGTTTAACACTTTAGCTGCCATTCTGTCACTTACTCAGGCTTCAGCTCTCTAGACTGAAACAACTAAGATGTTTCTGTAAGTTCCTGAGCATGATGCCAGTGCCAGTCACAGGTAGATCAGCGCAGAGACAACTTACACTTTACCCAGTAGATGAGTCTGACAAGTGTTACTGCTCATGTAATTATCTGTATAAAGAAGCAGCATTTCCTTTGTGAAGTTCATTATCTTGAGTTCCCAGATGCCCAAAAATATTGACAAAATTAGATATGGGAAAAGTTCTGTATGTTTTAAGCAAAGTGTAAGTATTTATCTGACAGAGGAAAGTTTTCAGTGGGATATCTGCCTAGGGAGTTATTCATCATTAGACAGTTTTCAACTTCTAAATCACATGATTATTTTATCTTTTTTTTTTTTTTTAATTTTGTTCATTTGTTTGTGCTTTTCTGGACAGTTTGCAGTATATTCACATCCCTTCTGAACCCAGGTGTCACAGAGGTGGGGACCTCTTAGGGTTCAATCACATATAGGCAGGCATTCCTGATAAATCTAGATAAAGACCCATCAGCTCTAAGTTTGGTAATCCACACTTCTTTTCTACATCCAAAAAATGCAGTTTATGTCATTTTTTAATTCCTTTTGGAGAAGCCTCTTTCCCTGCTTATGAACCACTACAGACCCTGGATTTTTTCAATCCTACTTCTGTCCAGGTAAGAAGTCCTTAACTTCATTAAGTTAATTTCATTGGAATCCTTCATGAGGAACCTTCATGAAATCTTTATCCTCGCCAAGTTCAACAAAACCAAGAGCAAGGTGCTGCACCTGGATTGGAGCAAATCCCAATATCAATACAAACCTGGGGGATGAACAGATTTAGAGCAACCTTGCTGACAAAGGGCAATGATTTCAACTGAAGGAGGGGAGACTTACATTGGCTATTAGGAAGACAGTCTTTATGAAGAGGGTGGTGAGGAACTGCAACCGGTTGCCCCAAGAAGTTGTGGATGTCTCATCCCTGGAAATGTTCAAGACCAGGTTGGCTGGGGCTTTGATTGTATTTCAGAATATTTACTCAATTTAGCAATACAGTTTTGAATTCTAAATCTGTCTCCAAAAAGTCCACGACCCACAAAACATTTCTGTTATCTGTAGGTTTTATTATATCTGTTCTTACATGTTATCTAAATCACTGATTAAACTAATGCTACAGGAACACAAATCCAAAATTTCCTCAAAGATAATCTACTAGATACATGCTTCCACTGTTTTCGGCAAATGACCCTTGTTTTTTAAGCACAGATTTTGAACACACCATATATGTGTTATAACTACACTATGTAACTTTCTTGTAGGTAACATCACTTTAAATTATTCAGGAGAATGCAGTGAAACAAAACCCTTACTAAACCTAAGATACATTACTTTTATTGCTTCTTCATTTACTAGACCAGTCTTGCTGCGTAGTCAGAGAAGATGTTGCTTTTTCTGGCATGACTGGCTTTTGACACACTAGTGTTGGCTGTTTCTTACCAAGTTATTATCCTCTAAATATTTAAAACTGGTTATTTGATTACTGAAATAGCATTCTGTGTATCCAAGTGACCCTGACACATTTGGTTCCTCATTATTTACTCATGTCAGACCTTGCTGTGTGCTATCTTCTCAAAAAGAAGTGATGATTATTCAGAAACTGTTTCATGTAAATTCCTGAAATATTCAAGAGGGAAAATTCAATAAATTATCCCCAGTCTGAGTACATCACACCTGTCCAAATGTCCTTCACCTGTTCTTTTTCTATTCTGGATTGCTTCCCATACCCTTTATAATTCCCATTTATTGAGCATTTGGTTACAACTGACTTTTGTATGAAAATTGAAACAAAAGTAAAAGGTCAGAAGATTTTTCTCTTTTTGGTGACATAATAATTACACCTCTTGCCCTGTAAACTATGGTCTAGACTTTATACTCCTTTAAAATTTGGTTGTTAAATAATATTCTGTTGTATCGTTTATGTTCTTTGCTACTAGAAATGCATTTTGAATACTGTCTGTGGAGGGTTCTGGAAAGACAAGAACCAATAAGCAGCTACCAGTAAGCAGTCCTAGTTCATGGCTCCTGCTCAGCTTGGTGTCCTTGTGCGTGCCAGGCAGCAGAAGTGTGCACATTATCAGACAACTAAACGTTGGCACGCTGTAGTTGCAAAAGTCATGGGAGCTCAGATGTTGTACCCTTTATGAGTCTGTTCCACAAAGGTGCACAGAAGTGGAATGGATGTGATTTGTCACTAATTTTTTAAGGCAGAAAGAAAGTACTTACATTCAATTCACCTGAGAAAATAGAAATTATTCTCTGGATTACTTAATGTTTAATATTTTATATTAAGTTCAAAGTTCAAAGCTTTTATATTAAGCCACATGGTATAAGCTGTAGCTTTTCTTTACCTGATTTCTTTCTTATTGGGCCACCCATAATAAAGAAATCTTGCTAAAATGGAAATAGAAGCAACCTTCTCAGTCTGAAGAGACACATAAATTGGCTTCCTGGCACTTCATGTGTTTGTGCTTCAGGATGTAGAACATTATTGAACTAAATATGCAAGAGCATGTTGGAAGTTCTTTAAACATCTCAGCATAAAATTAAAGGCATCTATGTAGGATATAATGGAGTAGCAGTTTTGTCTTTTATTTCTGAGAAGCATCTGTACGTATCCAGGTTTTGCTGACTTCATAGAGCCTTGCGGATGTGCCTCCAAGAAGCAAACAATGGCATCTAAGATATTTAAGGAAATGATCACAGCACCATAATGAATACTAACCTATCTCGAGGATAAAGGTCGCTAAACCTGTTAGGGTCCTTGAGTTTTGCCCGCTGGTATTTCCAATTCCTCTAACTGATTTCCTTATTATTTTTAAGATAGGTAACACAATTTGGCCTTGAATTTATTAATGGCCTATGCCACTAATTAGACTACAGGAAGCAGTTAGAAAAACACAAGCTAGATAATACTAAATAATCATACAAAGACTTTCTGCAGTTTCAGTTTTAATTAGCATTGCCTCAGCAAATTACAGCCAAGTGAAACTAATATGCAACATTACATATTCAGCTATAAATATATTTACATCAGAGGCTTTCCATGGATCTATGAAAAAATAATAACTGATATTCAGGGCTCACTAGGAAAGAGTCTGTATACAGAATTTCAGTGTAGTGTCTAAGAGAGGGCCATGAGATAGGGGCCATGGGCTTTTCTTCACTGTTTTTCTGCTGCTTCATTCTAACCAGTAGCTCAACTTTCATGTGGGTTTTTTTAACCAATACTATTGAGGATATGGAAAAAAAACACCCTCACAATCTTCTAGGAGGTTTCTGACATTCAAAAGAAGTTGCTCAATATTATTCAAGATAGAATTAATAGTTTTATTGGAACAAGGTAGAAAAACAGAGAAAATGTGCTGAAATTTTCACCATATTCTTATGTTAAAACTATGCATACTCAAGTTGAAGATGATGTCATAATACTATCTATTTCCCAGTGTACTGATAGCAAAATCAAATAAGGTTAATTGTTTCCCAGACTGAGAAATAGCTGTAGGTGAAGGAGTCTCTTCCTGAGACAGTACAGTGCAGTGAAAATAAACATGATCCCTAGACGTCATGGTTCAAAGCTAAAGAAGTTAAAGAAAACCTAAAACAGTTACAGAAAACATCAAATCCTTTTAGCATCTAAAGCAAGGAATCCTGTAAGCTTCCCTAATGGGTGGCTTTCTTCCCTTGCTCATTCAGTTTCCAGCTACTTTTTACAAAAACAATCTTCTCCTGTTTTGTCACTCTCCTTTTATCCAGAAGGAAACGTTTAAGCACGTGCACATTGTCTGGAGAGCCCTCAGGAGAACAGATTAGGTTTTGGCTGACCTTGTACAGATGTCCACAAAACAATAGGAATGTTCTATTGTACCAAATTGCCACGTAGTGAATAAATCCCAAATTTCCAATAACCCTAATAACTGCTTGGTCAATGTTGCTTTTCCTTTTCCAGCTGGTATCAGGGTAAATCCCTCAGCCCTCCACTCCAGGAGTGCTAGCATGCAGAGATCAAAAGAAAGAGTTATGACTTATTTAAGGCACTCTTTTCTTGAAACATCCCTTGAAGATATAGGACTGAGAGAACCTGGCCATTGTAAAAATAAACATATAAAAGGGTCACATGCAGCAAACTAAAACAGATGCCTGTAAATAAATACAGTTTATTCACAGAATATAGTTCAATTTAATAGTCCTGTTTTTTTTTACAAATCCATGTCTTTTTAGCAAAGGAAGATTTACTGCTCCCTGGGAATTTAAGACTGTGCTATTCGTTAGCCATTAAATACAAGAACTATTAATGTGACTTGTAGAACTTAAATCCTAATGGTGACTCCAACAATCTGATCCAGCAATCTGTCTTGTCAGCCCTTAAAGATTCTAGGCATATGAATTTGCCCTTTAATACATTTAACACCAATAACTCTTACCATCCATGGGCTCTAAAATGCAAGTTTTGCTGGGAATTAATTAAAATTTTGTGGTAGGGTGCATTCTTGTTGTTATCCTAGTCGTTTGGGTTGAAGCTGGATGGTAAAAGTATCCTTTCACTTCATAAAAGGCAAAGGAAAAAAAATAGTAGCTGCTAGCATTTATGGTGAGCAAATGACAGATGTGAAAATTTAATAATGCGTTCCTAACAAGATGGAAGAACTAAAGATATATTCACAGACGGCATCTCCAGGAATCCTATTCCGTGAAATTATGGCAATGAAAAATTGCCATAACAGAAATGCACATTAGCACTCCCTTTTGTTCTCTTCTCTTTATCATATTCACATATTCAGAAGTGAATTATTATTTATCTGGCTGTTAGTCTGTAGAGAGCACAACAATTTTGCTACTTGTTTAGCACTGAAAAAATAGTGGAAAAAGTATAATCTATCTGTATCTTCAATACATATTGGTAAAATAATGTGTTGGAATCAACTGCACACAGTTGTCTTTGAGAAGCAGCAGGATAGTATTGTCAAACTGCTTATCACTGTCTCGTTCCACTATGCTGCTGGGTATTCTGGCTTGAAGCCAGGACACCCTGTCCTTAAAATTACCAATGTGTAAGTGCTTTGCTGGGTAGTGGCCAATGATACCAGGCAAGATAAAGTCCATTGAGCTTTTAATATTGCATTTGTATAGGTAAAATTTACAGATAACATCTGTTGGATATACCCAAGAGTATCTTAATTTGTTCATCATATTTGGGAACCTACCCAAGTGTTTTTCTTTCTGTCATAAATAGATTTACTCTGAACACCATGATATTTATTTATTTAAATTCCACCTGTCCTGTAGGGGATCTAACTGCCTGACAGGATCAGTGTTTTAAAAATTACAAGCCTAAATATCTGTAAAAAGATATATTATCTTTCAGTGCTAGTGATGATATTTTTATGCTCCAAGACCATCTAACTTAGGGGGTTTTGGGGTTGTTTTCTGCTTTTCTTCATGATCATGAAGAATGCAGTTACATAAATGAGAGGAAAAATGAGGTAATACTTTTTCAAAACTTATCTTAAAACTGTAAAATTATGCCACAGGCAATTATTCTCCTGCTTTCCCTTTTCTTTGACTTCTATCCTTCATGTGTCTTTAGAGTTGTTTTTTTTTGGTTTTTTTTTTTTTTGGCTTGGCCAACCTCTGAGCTGCTTACACGCTTCCTGCAACAATTCATGAAACTGAAATTAGCCTGAACTGATATTTAAATATTTAATGACCTGGATCCAGAGGCACACATGAATTTCTGCTACATAACCCCCAAAACAATACATTTCATGGTAGGAGCTTGACAGATAAATCTTAAATAAACAGGGACGTCTGTGCAATATCATGGAATATCCTTGAAAAGGATGTGGCAGAGCCAAATTGGAGGTAAGGATGATACCAGAATTGCAATAAAAACCAATAGCTCTTGCACACTTAATTTAAATTTTATAAATTTAAAAGTCAAGATTACTTTTCCATTAGAAAAGTCCAAAAGACCATTAATGTTTGCCAAGGATAATATTTATGATATGCCTTAAACAAAAAAATAATGCACACAGGCAACTGGGAAATCATCTCCAAGTCCTGCTGAATGTCATCAGCAGTGATGCATTTGGTGGAACAGCCTTCCTGCTCCCAGGCTTCCCCAGACTCCTAACATGGCCTTGGAGAGATCACTCAGCTTTTGCATGGGCATGAGGAAATATTCTCCATGAGCAGCTACCAGTTAAACATAATAAATGAACAGGTAAGTGAGTACATGTTTAGACCATTGCAGTGACCACGCTCTGATGTTACAGAGGTCCACCCGAGCTTTCTATCACAAATAAATTAATTAAGAACAGCTCATCCATAAAAAAATGTTATCCCTGCTGTGCAGCCAGGAGCCATGCTGTCTGCAATATAGTGATCAGTCAAATCAGTTCTGTTGAAAATTAAAACTGCCTGAAGGCAGCTTAATTTCATCTAAATAACTTTTTCACGTCTTCATATAAAATTATAGAGAGAGACTCTAGGCATGCTACTGGTTTTAACTGGGCTTATTTAAAGCAGATTTGTAACGTCATTTGGACATTTCCCTCTTCTTTACATGTACAAAGTAAATAAATCACTTTTAAATCCAGAGTTGCTGCTCAAACTAAATTAAAATCTGAGTTTCACCAAGTTAAAGTACAGGCTTAAGTAGGAGCTTAGACATTTAAAAACCTGGTATTGAAATAAAGCGATACTTTTCTCTGCATGAAATTCTTTGCCCTACATTTTAGCCGTCTACAGTAGAGGTCTTTCAATTAATTCTCTTTCCTGGAGCTCCTTTCTAGTTGCAAGGGGGAGAGAGAGATAGCCCTAGAAGAAGATTCATTTGACTTAGCAGCTATCCTACAAAGCACAGCTTCTGCCCTCTGAAATGACACTTCTAGAGACAAGGGAGAGACACCCACTAGAGGATGCTTTGGACAAGATGTTAAACAGTAAAATAGCTAAAAGTTTAGCCTACTTCCAACTATTGCCTCAGGATATTTATCAAAAGCATCCAGAAAACATCAGCTGATTAAACCTGGTGGCACGTGTCTGGGTTCTCCACAGCTGATGGCAGGTGCAGAGGATGTCTGTGCAGTGCAGACCCTGACCCCACAATTCTATCAGATATGGCTGCGGTCTGGGAGCAAAATTAGTAGCTGTAGACCTACTGGTTATTGTCTTCTCCATTTTATTGCTCTAAATTGCTCCAAGTACTCTGCTTGGAATGCCACAGTGATATAGAGCTTATTACTGGGTCTTTATTAATCCCTTTTGGCAATTCCTTTAGTGCATTTTCTACCTTAAGACAGGTAGAAGAAGCAACTGACAGTCAGTAAACAATGGCAATTTTCAGGGAGTCTATGACTCCTGAAGTGATTATTGTCAGTTGGTTTAAATTACAGAAATCTTTAGGCTATACTGTCCGTTTCTGGATTTCTCAGGTTATGAGAAAAAAAAAAATAAGGTTATTTTCTCTTCTGCTCAGCAAAAGAAAAGGAAAATTTATCCCTCTAGGTTAGGTTAAGACAAAAAAAGAAAAGCAATAAAACAAAATCTAATTTCTCATTAATTTTGTTCATATGAGAAAGACATCAAAATAATAATTAATGATGTTAGAATCTCTTAGATATGGCCTCCAGGGCTGTGGAGAAACAGACAGAGATGTGTATGGCATCATACAACTCACACCAAGGTCTCAGCTTGCTCCAAACACTATCCCATCAACCCTGATTCACAAAGGCAGTCCAATAGAAGGAGTCCTAAAGTCATTACTGATTGTTCAGTGTTTCATCTCAAGTTGCATTCTCTGAGAAATAAGTTTTAAACACATAGCAGGGCTATAACATTACTGGCACCATGAAGACATGTTGGAATGACTCCTATGACTGTAGTGTTGGAATGGAAGGATACAGATCTTTAGGAAGGACAGGTGGGGGTAATGAGTGGATGGAGTTGCCTTCTACATCAGTAAGCAGCTGGAGGGCCTTGAGCTCCACATGGGAATGGAAGAGATGATTGAGTTTGTGAGTGACGATTAAAGGGAGAGCAGGGACAAGTGATATTGTAGGTGAATCTGCTACAGTCTATAGTGTGCCTGACCAGGAAGGCTGAGTGGATGAGGACCTGTATGGACAGGTAGGAGTGGCCCCACATTCACAAGCCTTTAACAATAGGGAGGGACAACACAGTGGGACATAACCAATCCTTTTCCAAGTGCTAGAGGAGCCTACAAGGAGAGGTGCTATGCTGGACCTTTTTCTCACCAACATGGAGGGAGGGGCTGGTGGAGAATGTGAAGATCAAGGGCAGCCTGGGCTGCAGAGACTGAAACAGCAGAAGTCCATCATAAGACACTTAGGAGAGTTTGCACAGCAAGCTCCCTGCTCTGGACTTTCATGGATGGCAAGAGCAACAAGAAAAGCTTCTATAGGCACGTTGGTGATTAAGTGAAGACTAGGGAAAATAAAGGTCCTGTCCAGAAGGAAATGGGAAACTGATTTACCTGGGATACAGAAAAGGCTGAAGTATGCAAAGTTTTTGCTTCAATCTTCACTGGCAAATGCTCCAGCCATGCTGCCCAAGTCACAGAAGGCAAAAGGAGGGACTGAGAAAATGAAGAACTTTCTAGTGTATAAGATCAGATCTGAAACCATCTAAGGAATCTGAAGGCATGCAAGTCCATGAGACCTTGTGAGATACATCCATAAGTTCTGAGGGAACAGGCAGAGAAGGTGGCTAAGATACCACCCATTATAGTTGAGAAGTTGTGGCATTTCAGTATAGGAAGAGGGCTCATGTGAGAGAAACTTTTTACCAATGTCTGTAGTGACAGGAAAAGGGACAACAATTTTATCCTGAAGGAGGTAGATTTGGATTGAACATAAGGAAGAAATTGTTCATTTTGAGGGTGATGAGACACTGCACCAGGCTGCCAGGAGAAGTTGTACATGTCCCATCCCTGGAAGCATTCAAAACCAGTTTGGATGAGGACCAGGCCAACCTGATCTAGTGGTGGCATCCCCTACCCATGGCAGGGGGATTGGAACAACATGGCCTTTAATTTGCCTTCCAATTCAAACCATTCTATGATTCTACAATAATGAGCCTATCAAATGACATTTATAAACATTAAAAATAAATGTTTGAAATCTTTTTTTTTTATTCTGTCATCTGATTTAATTTTATTCTGTAATACTCTTCCAGCAATTTATTTAGCCATAAGCATAAACTATGAACCTGCTCCCTGAAGAGCTCTTAATAGGTGCAAGTGACAGAAAGATAGAATGACTGAGATTAGCTGACCAGTTCTTTTCTCTGCAGAACACATAATTCTAATTTTAAGTCACAAGAGGTTTGTTTTTTCCTTCACAGTTTATTTTTAATCCCAGCTCTTTCAGCTTGATCTGTACAGATATAAAACAAGGCAGATGCATGAGCTTCTTCCTTATTATTCCTTAGCATTCCATTTGAATATTTACTAGTAGAGAAAGTAAGAGCCAACAATGAAATTTCAATGCAGGATTTCACAGCACTCCTTTGGAAAGATGATTAATAATGGTTGTCGAAAGTACAGGATATGAATCAGCCTTTATGTCCTAATGATTGGCTCTGTAAGAAAAAGAAAACATCACCATACCAGGGGAAAAAAGGTATTTATAAAGTGATTTAAAGCAATCTACTTGCTGATTTACTTAGCTAGGTAATCACTACAGCTTTGGTCTAGGGAAAGAAAGATTTCTGGCCTAGTTTAAAAATATGAATTGGTATCTCAGAATACAACTTCTGAACAGAAAAGAAAGATTTTGTTTTTGATTTATCTTAGATCGATAATGAATCTCTAATAAACACTGCAAAATAGGTATTACTGTGCATACTGTGATACAGAAATTTGTGCTTGCTTTTCCTTTGGTAATAGGTCTTATCTAGAAAAAAGTAGGGATGAACATATTCAATTAGCTTTCTATAATACAGTGTCGTTATTTAATTCTTCTACCTTTTTATCCATGGACGTTTTCCCAGTCATTTTTAGTTACTGCCTCCTGTGGGCTTGTGTAGCAGACATGCTGACTCCTTAATTAAAATTGCATGCCAGGAAGTAAGTAACTGCCAGCTGAATGCTTGCCTCCTACTGCTGCATTCTGTCAGCTCAGGGATGGTTTCCTTCTCCTCCCTTCTTATTATATTTTTAAGGAAATGTCAGTTTCTGTTTCTGAAAGTAAATTTGGGGAAGTCTCTGAAATGCACTTAACCTGGTGTTTAAATCTAGAAAATGTTGCTATTCTTTGTAAAGAAGAAAAACACAAGCACATTAGAAGGAAAAAGTCAGTTTGATAAGTCTGAATAACCCAAAGACCATGCAATTAGTACTGGTATAAAAACATTGATGGACAAATTGGAGTGGCTTATGCTGTTCCCACCTAAGGACATATCTGCAGAACCCTCCTGCAAGAGCAAAAATCAAGAACTTTCCTCAGATATTTCTCTGTTTTCCTGGAGGTAAGGTCCTATTCATGGAGGAATGAGAAGTCTGGACACCTGCCTGAAGTTCCCCAGGCTCTGAGAAGAGATGCAGGACAGCAGCTGGTCTTCAAGAGCACACAGGTGGCGCATGTGCCTCTTCTGGTGGCTGGTGCTGCTTATTCTCTGTGCTTGTGCACTGAGCTTTGTCTAGAACCTTTCCCTCTGGAGACCAATCACACTACCTTTGCTCTCAGCCAAGTCAGAGCAGAGAGTTCAAGGCAATTTCTCAGATTGAAATGTTGAAATCAGAATCATTAGGGCCCACACCACCATTTGTTGATTTTCATGATTGCTTGCCATGACATTGGCCTCAGGTTTCTGGTTTTGCTCCTAGGAGATTACGTACAGAAGCCTTCTCCTAAAGAGGGAGAAATTTAAAAACTTTGGCAAAAGTTCCTCCTATCTTTCTAGTTGTACCTTTTTTGTACATTCCTCATCCTGTCAATATAAACTCACAGTTCCAAAGCTTTCCATGTATCTGCAGAGTTGAAACAGGCTGGTTTGTTTGCCCTGGTAACTGGAATCCACCTTTATTCTGGCTGCCAGAGACCTCCAGGTAGCTTCTGCTCTACCAGCTCCCAAGAATGGAGCTCATCAGCAGCCAGAGGCCTCAGCAGTTTCAGTTCACATGCATGCCCTGCTCTACAGCTCCCAGGGAGAAACAAGAACTTAGCAGCTGTGATAGCTGGCTGCTTTAGCATTTCATATCTTCAGGCTGTGATTTTTATTTTTTTTTTTACACTTGTCTTTGTTTTTTGACTTACAAAGTGAAATTTTGACCCTAGAAAACTCAATAGGAAAGTTCCCCTTGATTTTAGCTATGCTAGGATGTCAACTTAATATGACAAAAAGGGGAAGCAAGGCAAAGGTTTTAGAGACAAATAACATCTTTTATTGCAGTAACTGACATACTTGGGGAAAAAAACAGGTAAGCCTTTGGGCTTACAAGATTTATAGTCATATTACACTGGCTTAAATATTCATTTGAAGTTAAAATGTACATTAATGTAATCTAAATACAGCAGGGATTATACTTTAACTAGTACCCAAATTATTCACACTTTTCAGAACTAAATTTAGGCTTCCATTTTTTTTGGGTTGAAACTGATAAAGCACAAAGCTCCGCCACAACCAAGACACTGAAAAGGAAAATAAATTTTATAAGTCCTCAAAGTGCAAATTGGAAGCCAGTTAAGGTCCTTGTGTAGATTGGAGAGAAATGTCTCTCTTGCTCTGGTTTGAATTTTAGTTCTCATTTTTCATGTTTATGCAGGTAGGGGGAAAGATTGTGAGTCCAGATGTCTTGCTGCATTCAAACCTTCTTGAGTTTGTATTAAAGGGAGGAGAAAAGGAGCAGAGAAAAACATAGATAAATACAAGATAAATTTTGAAAGAAAACTTTTAAAAACCAATCATGGTTGCTAAGTAACAAAAGCATACTTAACCTTTGCTAATGATTAACAAACCACAAAATTCGCACAAGCCAGGAAACAAGTAGCAAAGGAGTTTCGTTTTGGGAGTTTTACAGGTTTTTACAGTTTTTGCTCTTCTAAAATTTGCAAGGCGGTAAGAGGGAGGAAATTACCAAATTACTGAGCTAAAGAAGACTTTGTTCCCCTGTTAAATACTAGCAAGAGATGTTTTTTCTTCAGAAGATTTTTCCCCAAATGATACTCACCCTGAAATGAGATCTGAGCCTGAATGTACCAAGCTCACTTCTGGGTAGGTGCCTGGTTTCCCAAGATTTATATCACCTACTCATCACTGCAAAGACATGGGGCATGACCTTCACTTTGACTGTTCAGAGTCAATTATGGTAAGAGTCTTCACAGAATATTTTCCTTGTTATGTCTTGATCCTTTTTCTCCCAGCATGGGTGATCACAGATACTACTTAACAAATATTATTTCAGTCCTTAAAAATCTTCTATTGCACCAGCTAAAGTTAAATCCAGTCCATCTCATCTACATATCTCTAGATTAATTTATAAGGCCTTTATCACTATGTTTTGCTAAATTTCTTACAAACTTGCCCCAGAGTAGTATGTAAGGGATCATATTAATTTCTCTTGAAGGGTTGGGCTTTTAGATAACTGAAGGTTGTACACTGAGGTACAAGAGTCAGGCCACAAAAATGCATTCTAGATATCCATGAGACCACAATTTAGTCCACAGCTACAAATGATATGAGTGCATGTTACTGCCCAAGTAGCTTTTGCTTATAAAAATCTCGGGAAAACCAAGACTTTAAGAACATATGTCTCTTTGTTTACATAAATAAGCCTAGTTAGATTTGTTTAGATTTATCCTTTATGTATGACTCCTCCAAGTCTCTTTTACATATCTGCCTCTTTGATTATGGGAGAAGCAATAATCTGTAGTTATGAAAGCAAAATTTTCTGTCTATGATTGTAAGATCCTTGATCTCTGCACATTTCTGCTGTGTGATTCCATTTCTGCATCCAGTGAAAACTTTTACTGTTGCTGCTCTCTTGCCTGTTTTTCCTTTCTGCCCTCATTACCAGGCAGTACATCCTCACAAGGTACATTATGTTACAAAAATAGATGATGTCTGTTCCCATCAAACAGACTTTGTTTGGAATGTCAAAGACAGGGCAGTAGGATAGAACTTTCTTATTATCCCTGGCTCAGAAATGGATGTCACACACCTGTGTACTGGAAAACAAGATATTCAGTGAAACTGGTTGGGTATTTTAGGAATTATGTCCTTTATTCTCCAAAAAATAACAATTTATTGAAATTGAAACATAGAAGAGGAATAGTATTGACCCTTTTTGATCAAATTTCTTATATAAAAACAGAAATTCCAGTTTCCCAGTTTGAAATTATATCATAATTTGAGACAGATGTTAAAATTATCTAATATGTAAAACCATTCAAAGTCAATTGGAACAGTATATCTTGATTGATGCAGACAAACTAACAAATACAAATATGATCAGTATTGTGCCAAAAGCATTCAAAAAGACAAATGTTTACCCTAAGCTTGGAAAAGAAATTATTTTAATTGCATAAAAACATTCTTGGATGGAAAAGCTTACTTCTCAGAAAATTTGCAAGAAAATCCTGGCAGTACTTTTTCTCAAAAACAAGACAAAGGACAAAAAGACTAGGAATAGGAATGCCAGACAAAGCACTAACGCCTTTACAATTTAAGACTTCATTGGTTCTAAATTTAAAATCTACCTCTGGTAGATGGTGATTTAAAGCATCCATAGACTAAGATACTAAAGAGGAATTTCCTTACTGATCTTCAGAAGATCCTTAGAAGACCTAGATTTGGAGGATGTACTGTATATCAGAGACCTAGAGGAAAAAAGCAGTTTCCATAAATCTGTTCAATAGGGGTAAAGTTTCTTTCATTTACTTGTGACATGTCTACATAGGATGCCTAGGCCTTTACCAATGTAATGCTGTGCTCTGTTTCTAATTAAGGTATTAAAAGACACATGTCCTGTTGATGATTTATCAGGTTTATGCTAGAGGTGTATCTCAGAATACGCTGAATTTCTCTGGTTGCATGTTTGTCATGCAGATTATTAAGGCAGGGTAGGATATCCAGCTTAGAATTGGAAGTCTAACGTTTGGTTACCTAAGTAAAACCAGACAATTTGTCAAGTGTGTTTGTTTTATTTTGAGAATAGATATGACCAAGATGACAGTATCTTTCTTCAGTTGTTATGATGGTTCAAAGTGTCCCTCTCATGCACTTGCTTACCCCATGATGCTGGTTAAACACAGCTGTGTATACTACTTACTCATCTCCACAGAAATTATTAGATCTTCATGTAGCTCTAGGTATGATTATTCACAAATGAAAGAGTTTTATTACAACATCCAATGTACTAAAATGCTTCCAATATAAGCAAACTGAAATTGCCCCTGGATTATGGATGCTGTGATAATAGCTTTGAAGCCATTGCCTTGCTTCACAATACTGTTCTTTTTGAAAGCAATCCTGCTCTTTTTAAGAGCATTAAACATCAAATTGATTCTAAATGCCAAGATCTGAAATCAAGAGGAGAGTTACAACAGATTAACTTTACATAAACATTTTTGGTGTTCAAAAATTTCAGAGCAAAACTCAACCAACTAAATACACTCTCCTTAATAATATTTAGAGTTAAGAGGAGGAAACTGTAAAGAGAAGAAAAAAATGTCCACATCCTGATGGGGTTAATAAGGTAGGCAGGATTAACAAGGCTGATGAAATTAGGTAAGAGAGTCTGCTACAAACAATAAAAACATTTTTAATGGGTTTTCCTTTTACTGGGAAACATTATGTGAAACTAGCCAATGCCCTGGAAAATGAAGCACTGATGGACTGGAGGAAGCATGATGCAGCAGATACTGAATAATCCAGACATAATTCTTTGTATGTTTGCAAAGTACAAGGAGACATAACTGAACAGAAATTTCAAGCATCTGAAAATTCATGCAAATTAAGTCAGCTGGCCAAAAGACTTTCTGCAGAAATTTTCTGTAGAAAATTATCAGTGCCATGGCTGAGATTAATCCTATAAACTTCTAAATAAAGCATGTTTTTTTGTAGATGTTGATCTTCAGGATGTTAACCTACAGGAACTGTATAGAAATGCTTACTGATCTATAGTTTAATACAGATCTTTTTCAAATTCCCCTCATATTTATATTGCAGTTCCTCATATTTCTGACAGATATATACCAAGTAAACAGAGAGGATGGGAGGCATGACACTGGAAGCCTGCTTGAGCTTCCTTGAGTTCTTTCCTTGGCATAGTCCAAATTTTGCTATTTTATATATTTTATACTAGAAGCCTTAAATTTGTTATAGAATTTAAGATTTTTTTGTGTGTGTGCTTGCACTTAGTAAGATGAAGTAAAAACGATGAGGGAGAGCCAGACTCGTTAGTATGATTGGCCCCCTCCAGACCTACATTTCTGAGTGTGAATTACACCTAATTTCCCCCTTTCTGCTGCCTCCTACACATACACACTGACACACACACATCTTGTTGTTGATCATTTCTAAACTCATAGAAACTATCTTAAATTAATTTACATTTTCAAGGGGCTGTTACTCTTCTTATTGAAAGACACTTAGTTTTCCAAACAAGTTCTCTCTTTACCCTTGCAGTGTCTTCATAGGAAGGGGAATTCCCTCTGGCACAATTCAAAATCCAATTCTGCAGTTAAGCTCAGAATTTAAATTGTCTTACATGACATTCCCTAGGTGAAACTCATTTATATTCTTATGAACAGTTTAATTTTCAATATTCTGTTTGAAATTTGGCATCAACTACCAATGTTCCTCATTAAAAAAAAAAAAATTGTTTTCAAGAACTGCTGCCAAAACTCTGGCAAAAGCAAGGAAAGTCTCTTAGAAAGCAGTAGAAAAGGTTCAGTATCTTGAGCAAATAATATCACCTGTGAGCCAAGATGCTGGGTCAGAGTGGACATTTGATGTGCACTGGGAAATACATATTCACAGACCTGATAAAGAAAAGACAGAGTGATATGTTAGTGCCTGAGAGAAAATAAACATTTTATTTACGGAACTTTAACTCTTTTATCACAAAAAAAAATGCTTTGCTACATGCTGTACTCAG
Source organism: Vidua macroura (assembly GCF_024509145.1). Classification (NCBI taxonomy): domain Eukaryota; kingdom Metazoa; phylum Chordata; class Aves; order Passeriformes; family Viduidae; genus Vidua; species Vidua macroura. The sequence continues at coordinate 51,956,296 of NC_071575.1, read as the reverse complement.
AACCAATTCTTTTTGCTACGTGAAGATTCACGTGTATGTCTGTACAAGGGAAAACTCTCCCAAGATCAGATGTCTCCTCCAAAATCATATTTCATTGCCAAATCATCATGGCTACTGGACAGCTCAGATAGAGGCTGAAGAGGGGTAGACAGATTTAATAATTTGTCTATCAGAATAGAAAATGAATTCTCAGTTCTATTGCCACTAGCAGTTCAAAGAGAGTGTGACAGGCATATGCAGTTTGAAAAAAATAATAAATCTCTTTCTTCCCAGATGCAGAATCCAGCTGTTTGAAACTAGGACCAAAAAAACCCAGTGTGCTGCATATAATCCAAATGGCCTGATCTCTACTGAAAGACTGGATATGAAAAAAATGTTTGAAATTTTATTTGGTTCTTTAGCTATTAATAATTTCAATACCTATAACACCTCAAGAGAATCTGACAAAGCAATTACAAAATCACAGAGGTTAAGTATGAGATAAAAACCCCACACCTCTGCAGGACAGTGTTTAAAATGGCCATAAAGCACAATCCAGTACTTAAGATCAAATGATCTGAAGGGAGCTGCAACTGAATCTAAAATTCACTATATAATCTTGTCTTTTGGCTCTGAAAGCTCCCTCGCCTTTGGCACCTGACCCTTATCAAAGGGAGTGCTTGTATTGGGTGACTCTGCTAAGAGACTCTGAAGCACCCACCTGCAGTTAGAAGAGGTCTGCTGCCTTCCCAGAGCTAAGGTCTGAGAGGGTACCTCAACTTGTCAGGAGCATAAATTACTATCCACTGTTAGTCTTTCAAGTAGGCATGAGTCCAACAGAAAAAGGTCTCCCTTTTAATCTGAATGAATGAAAAATCAGTTCCTTCACTAACTAAAAGGCTACTTACTGTGGGATTTAAGCTTGTCATTTACTTCTGTAATTGCCATATCATTAATTGCTATCACATCCTATGTCATATCTGTGGATTCTTGGTGAGTACCCTTAATATTTATGCATATACACATATTCTTTTGTCTTGGAAGGAGGGCTGTTGACGGTCTTACATTGAACAACGTTTTCTTTCACAGAAGTAATTTCTTACACAGCTTAAGTGCACTTACTATGGGTTTAGAAAGAAAATGCCTTTGCACTGCTGGTATTTTCAGAAACTGGATATAGATCAAATTCCTGGCAAATAAATTCCAGGCAACACATTTGTGTTCCATTTATTTTCAGCAATTGCAGTATACGATCTCCAGTCTTCGCTAAGGCTGACATCTATATTTTCGTGTTGGTGAGACTTTTGTTTCACATCAACATGTAGGACAACTGACATTTAGCAAGACCGGCCAGCTTGCTACAAATTTCCCCTTCTTGATCAGACTAACTCAGTATGTTCCTGTTATCTTGTCACTTTTCTACTGAATTTTTTTTCCTCATTTATACCAAAAAGCCCCCAAGTAAATCAACTTTATTATTTTTATGGGAGAGCAGAATATTATCCTAAATTTTCAGGGAGTATTTAGGAGTTACTACCCAAAATTCTGTTGGAAAGTTGCATGTTTGAATTTTATAGCATGTCATTTTTTTTTTCATGGACAGAGTGAAAGATTCAAGCTATATCTCCATGCTATTAATGGTATGACTGAAGCAGGCTAGAGACATCAAACTAGCCCAAATATATCTATACAAGTGGGATATAACAATCAAAAAAGTCATGGAAGTAGAAAGTGAAGCCTTTAGCTTAGGCAAGAAATCAGAGCAGTTGCCCAGAGTTTGGCTACATTAGAGCTGGTAGTTGAGAGGTGTATAGCACATCTCCAATTGTACACACATAGCCAAAAAGCAAGGCTGAGTATATTGTCTTTCTGACAGGAAATCATGTCACATCTCAAAAATATTTTACCTCAAAAAGCTGTTTGTAAGCACTTCAGGTATTTCTATTAATTCATCCCTGATTAACCAGAGAAGAGATGGGATTTATTCCTATTTATGAGTTGTGACTTCAGGGAACTGATCCCTGGTTATGTCTTTCCTGTCCAGTAAAGTGGAATAATAAGAACTATATAAAGCATTCCAAAACCTAAGAGGGAAGGAAGTACAGAAGTACAGAAAGAAAAATACTGTTATTTCTTCAGCTTATCTACACTATATCTCTTCCTCCAAACAGCATTTTGTTCTAAACAAAAGAAATTCATCAGAAGTTCAACATCATCCTTGGCCCATCCTGTTTCTATGGTTACAGAGCCAGTGTTTTTCATCTGTAGAAACCAGCAAGAATCTTCCATTTTACAAGACTGTTGTGCCCTATCTCTCTGACCCTCCCTTATCAAGGACAGGTTATTCTCATTTTGCCAGCCTTGTCAAACTGAACTGAAAGCATCTCCCAGTCAGACTCTAGGACAAAGTTTTTAAATACACTAGGCACTATTTGAAATAATACCAAGAAATATTATCACTAAGAAATGGAAATGTAAGAAGGAATGTTAAACTTTATCCCTGAAGGCTTATCCAGTCTCTGTTTTTCCACAGATCAGACAGACCTTGGCATGATAGCAGGGACATGATCCTCTTCCTGCCAACACTATGTGCTTTGGCCTCTCTCTCAAGCCTGTTGCATGGCTCACATCAGAGACAAGCCACCGGGCTTCACCTCAGATCCAGTCCAGCTCAGATATTTTCTCATGGCATTTGGTTTTGTGTATCAAGTGCAATACAATGCATACACAAGCATAAATTTCTCTTTATATGCATATGTTGTCACAGTAGATAAGCAATATATGTAAATATACAAACACACCTCTACTGCTCAAACTACCATGAGGCAGTACAGATCCCTTTTCTCACCCCAACCTTTCGACAGTAATAGCACATGCTTATAGACTGAGCTTAAGCTTCCCTTAAGCACAAGTTTACAATTCCCTACAATCCCCTCAACATCCTCTTAAAATATTAACTTTTTTCTCTTCTCTATGTCTCTATGAAGAAAAACAACCCTCCCTTCTCAGAAAAGGAGCAAAGCCCACCCCTTCTCAGAATAACATCAGAATATGGCTGATTCTGAGTCAGCTTCCTCTTAATTCCCCTGTCCCAACCAGTGTATTCCTCATTTGCATTCCTCTCCTTCAGTCAAGTGTGGGATTTTATCTGTTACTGTAACATTAGTGAAAATTACCACACAAAACTTCAAAGTTAGTTTGGTGCATGACTTCTTGTAAAAAAACCCTTTAACAGCATACTGTTTCCCTGATCATTCCCAGTCTTCTTCCTTATTTTTTTCTGGACTCTTTCTAACTTCACAGGGAATGACTAGGGCTTGAGGAACCTGCAAGGGTCTAGGTCTGGTTATGGTTAAGTTTTATTTTTGTGCCTCATCAAAAGCTTAACTGCAGTTTTAATTTTAAAAAAGTTTAACAATTAAGTGGCTGCCAATTGCTTCTTAATTATTACATTCACCAAATACTAGAGCTAACTTGCCAGCAGTTTGAATTTTCTAAGTGGAAAGAAGTAGAGAAAATAGATAAGATGCCAATTACAGTGAATTGCAATTAAGGTTATTGGCAGACAAAGACCCTTGGGGATCTAGAGTCCCACACAGCAGTAAGCTTGATAATCAGATGGTCTAACCTTGCACTAAAAAAGAGAATGTGTCATTTTATGCAATATAAATTAATCATTTAAAATCAAAGTTTAAAAGAAAAAATGGATAGAGAAATACACACTCAAAATCCTCTCAGTTTTCCTTGTCTTTGAAGCAACAATCACTCATCTGATCACAGGCTTCTTGACTACATACAGAGCAGAGAGCCCAGGAGCTCCTGGCACACACTAACTATGTCCCAGCTCTGTGACAGAGTGAAACCCCGAGGTGCTCCTGCCTGAAAAACAGGCTCAGGCGTCCCTATTGGATGTTTTTCAGGCTCCTCAGTTTAGTTGGAGAGGATTTGCTGGGTAACCCTGTGGGGTTGCTGACAGGATCTGCATGTCAAGAGACACCACAGCATGTCGTCAGCAGAAAACAGATGCTGCTTTTCCCTTCTGTCATTAAACCACAGTAAAAGCAGCTAGCTGATCTAATATGTAGATTATTGTAACAAAAAACATATCTAAGGAATGATCCTGAAGATGATATCAGAAAGTAGGGAAGCTTCCTGGATTACTAACTTCTATGGCAAATCAATTCAGAAATTACTGATGACAGAGAATGAGAGAGAGAATAACCCTGCCCTCTGACATTAGAGATAAGAACTGTCATTTAAAGACAATGACAATCTTTCCACCAGCCAGACCTTGTGGAACAGCACTCATGTCAAGTCAGAAGCTTGAAAACAAGATTTCTTCTGTTCTCAATTCTTCCCACCACATCTCTCAAACAATAATGAGGCTGAAGGGAAAGGGAGTCATTGTAGTTCTACCAGCTGTATAACATTCACACCAGCAGATTCCATGAGGTTACACTAGATAAGCCAGTCCTGAAAACAGGATTTCTGTCCTTAACTCTGTACCCATCACGGAGGCTTTGTCATGATTATGCTGAACTGCCTTTGCATTTCTTATTCTGAAAGGGGTGAACAAAAGAGAACTGTACCCATTTTCCTCCCTATTAGTACTGCCTAAGGGGCAGTATAGGTCAGAAATACTCACAGGACAGCCACATTCTCCCTTCCCTTTAGCATGGAGCTCTATCAAGCTCTGCTGTAATACCCTCTTATTCACTATAATTTCCTTTAAATCTTAATAATTCATTTCTTTCAGTATTCAAAGTCCCATCTGCTTAGTCAGTGGATAGGAGAAAACTGACATTCTTTAGACAGCAATAAACCACCAGCACATTTCACAGAACATCCGTGAGGTTTTATTGTGACTTCTGAATTATACTATATTATAGTTCCCAATAGTAAAAGAAATTCTGCCCTCATTTTTTTTCTGCTGACAACATTGTGTGACAGGGACCATACAAGCAAATAGCTTTTACAGACAGCCTGATAGATGATATAGATAAAATCGTAGAGATGTAAGTTCACTGTGGCTTGTGCATCAGTAAAATTCACCACTGGATTCAACTAGCAGAAAGTGTATTTTTAGTGAAACATAAAGTGAAAACAATAGACCTTGAGATCCAGAACTAAGATGCATTGCACATAGAAAGTGCTGTTTTGATTCACAAAGACATTGCCCCTGTGTCATTGCTTCAGTGGTTGTTTGAAATAATAGTGAGTTTAGCACCCTCAGAATGAGAAAACTTGGCAATTATACCTAATAATCTTCAAGGATGACAGCTGCTTTGGCATACCTGGTATGTTGTGACTTCCAGCATCAGCTGCAGATAATGGGATTGTGGAGGTGACATCTGCATCCCAGTGTCCGGTCCTGGGCCACATGCCTAGGGGGTAACTGGGAGCCACAGTGTCTCAGCTGTAGCTGGCACTTACCCTGTACTTTCATATTCTGCTGAAAAACCCCAGCTCACCAGTGCAGGGGACATCACCCTTCCTCATCCCAGGTGCAGTGGTGGGATGCTGTCCAGTGTCAGTGCAAAATGGGAGAGCAGGCTCCAAGCTCATGCAGCTGCATTCAACATCTACTACTTTGAACAAGTTTTTAACTTTCAAAGACTTGTTATAGGTTTATACAGCTAATTAATGTTGTCCCCAAAGTATCAAGTAACTTCTTTAATTTTTTTTTTTTTCCGAAACTTATGACACTACTCTGCCTTGGGAACTGATATAACTGTCAGACTTACGCTGGTGATCTCTTACAATAATACAGTGTAGGAGTGACAGGTTCACTTAAATAGTATTAGAATTACCTAGAACAGCAATGGTTGGGAATTGGTTGGAATTATACACTATATGTGTGGTTATTTAAGTAAACTTAACTTTGGAAATAAAGCATATACAATTATCTGAAAGCAAATGCAAGTCTTCCCAGTAATCATTAACTTATACTTTCAGAGGGACAAGACACATTCCATTTTAGAAAATCACTCTAGTAAGAAAGAAGCAATGAGGCAGCCCATGAAGGTATTGTAGTGGATTTTCCATTATTTGATCTCTTTACAATAGAATTATCATTCAAAAAGAGACACTGTAGCTTAAAGAGAAAATAATTTATTAAGTGCCAAAATTACTTGTTGAATTTTTAAATTTTTATATGCTCTAGTAAGTCAAGTGGTTAAATTACTTGATTACCATGTCTGTCTACAATTTAAAATCTATAAATTGCCAACCAAGCTTAGTGATGTTAGTGATATACATAGACTACAGACAAAAGGGTTGCAAATTATTAAGACAATTATTTCACTAATAATCAATTCTACTTTGAAAGTACTCTGATACTGAAGTTCATAGCTCATCTTTCCATTAAATAATAATATAGGAACTTAGAAAATAGAAGACAATTTATTTTGGTGAAGGTAAAGTGGATAAAATAATGTAGACAACAGAAAATTAAGAAATGGTAATATTTAAAGATTTTATTCATTTTAGTTCTGATCAAAAGGTTTTAAGTCCTAAGTTGCATAATTCTCCCAGTTATTTTTCATATAACTCCTATTGTGCACAGGACATGAATAAAAACCTGCCTGTAAACTTTAAATCACAAGCATCAAAAGGGATAATGTAGTTGCAAGTTTGCTCCATAAGTATTTATAACATTTTTTATTCATCTAGAAGTCAGGGAGTCACCAGGGTAAAGCACTTACAGAACCAACTTGACTTAGGCTAACTAATTAGGTTAAGCAACCAACTTTTTTGGAGAACTGCATTATTCTCTGGAGTTCTCTGCTGTTTTCTCTTGGTGAGACACCTAGACTACCAACTTCTAATTTAGATCCCCAAACGGAGTTTTGTATTCCTATCATGTTGAGAAGATTAAAAAAATACCCTATGAAAGAGATTTCAGAAGGAAATGGGGAGAGGAAGATTAAAGAAGTTTTGAGGCAAGCTAAGAAAGAGATTTCTGCAGTTTTTCAGACAAGCAGGATCCAGTTTTGTACTTAACCTCAAAGAGGGAAAAAAAGCAAATTTTGAAGACCATAGATATGTTTGAATGGAGCTACAGAGGACTTGATTGCAAAAGACCGTTAAAAAGGGTGTGTATATATATATATATATATACACACATATATAAATATGCAATTATTTATCTAACAATCTAACAAAATCTCAGGAATGTGTATAGAATGCAGATAGCCTCTCCAAAGTTAGCACTTAGACATATAGAATAATATATGTAATAATAATATAGAATATTATTATTCAGTACCAGAATATGCTTCTGGTGTTGAATACAGCTTTCAACATCGGCCCTTTTTTTCCAAATTCTATCAAAAGAGAGAAAATATCATGTAATTTATGTAAAATAGCTCATCCCAGACTACTCAGGTTTTGAAAAGGTTTTAAAATAAATATGATTAAGTATTTCTGCTTACTTTAAAAAAACATTTTGAACTTTGCTTTATATTTTTCTGAAAATTACAATAAGAAATGGCATGATAGTGGAAATTTATTTAAATAGTTTAGCTAGCTGAATACAATTCATAATGAACTGTACATTTTTCTGAAATTGTATGATATCTTCTTGGAAATTATATTAGGAAAGTAGGGACCTATGAGATCAAAACTAGGAGCTAGTCATTACATTGAAAGCAGCTCAAAGTCAAAGCCATCTTTTGGCTGTAATGAATATTAGCTGATGACTTCAACACAGGAACCAGCCACCCAATCACACCTGTCACTGGCTTACCTCCTTTGGTCACCCTAAAAACGTCCAAAGCAGGTACACATGTACCTGTTTACATGTTCTCCTCTAAAACAGGATGGACATTGTCCTCTCAATGATCTGGGGAGGTCCAGACAGCAGACAGCACAGAAGCTGCAGGCACAGCATATGAGTCTTGCTATTACCACCTTCAATTTCTCAAACATTGGGTTTTTTTCTTTTGCCACCAGCTATCACTCCTGAAAGTTCCTTCATCTAGGAGTTCATCCCTCTTTTCAGTCCCTCAAGATACATTTGTCTAACTGAGAGCTAGACAGTATCTAAAATATCCTTGTTTCTCCTTCTGATGGGTGACAGAGAGAGAGAGGACCTTATCATGCAGTGCCTTTTTGCTAGTCCTTGCTAGCCCACTTTGACCAGATGTGCCTACAAAAAATACCTGTACTCATCCTTGTATCAGTCAATTTAAGCCTTTTGACTCTCTGAGGCAAGAAGACAATCTCTTCTTCCTGGCTGGAGAGACAGAAACCAGAAACTGTGTGTGGCAGGTTCCCCCCTGTGCATTTATCCCACATGCAAGTGCAGACTGTGGGACTGGCAGCCTCCCCTGTGCTTTTTCTGCAATGACTGCAGCCTCCAAATAGCTCCTGAGGTTTGTGCTGAGAACCTTTGCTGCCCCAGGACCTGACCAAAACTTTCCACAGGGCTGCCAAGGTTTTCAAACAGCCATGACTCACAGTCACAATGGTAGAAAGCCAGTGTTTGTGCTAAATGCAGTATGGACACAGCTTCTAGTGCTGCTGTTGAATTGCTTTCTTCTCTGAAGTGTACTCCATTCACATCCTTATCTCAATGGACCTCAGAGAAAATTAAATGCCTCTTAAACGAACTCCTTCCATCCCTCTCTCTCTCCATGTTCACACTTTCTTCTTTGGTCGTGCTTGTCAGATCCATGTAAAGTGGATAGTCACAGTTTATAGTTTACAGCATGTTTTTTTCTTCTCTCCCCTGCCATACCCCCAAAAAATGCAATGACCCCTTAATTGGTCTGTCTTATGTGTATAGCTGTATATTATACGCTTTACAATTTTATTCATAGTTGAATTTGTTGTCTGCATCTGCCAGTAAAGTGTTATGCAATTCTGTTACCTCAGACATAAATATAAAAGAATTTATTTGAGTAGTTATGCACTATTTAGTAAATGTCCTAGAAATCATTTGTTTATATTTGAGCAATAATGAAAGCACATAGCAGATATTATTTTGGGAAAAGGGATAAACATGTACTTAAATGATAGTAATTTTTAAGATAGTAGTTATTAATAAATTAAACCGCCTGTTTATAAAAAATACCTTAGAGATACTTCAATAATAATTACCAATAACCATTACACAATTAAAAGCTTTTGTTGTTTGTGCATATACTTATATATTCATCAGTGACCACTGGGTTTAAATGACTACAATGTTAATTGCATTTTCACACTTCATGCAACTTTGTCATCATTTTTTTACCATTATTTATGCAATATATACTTTATATCATTTATGACATTTCCACAACACTTTTCAGCTATTTCTCTGCACTTTTTAAATATTTTTCATTTGATTCCCTCTAGAACAGACATTGAAATAGCACATCCAGAAAAACTAAAGCCAAGCTGAATATAAATAATTGACCCCAAAAAGGCCAGCAGAATCCCATTCACATAAAAATTATTTCCTTCTGAAATTTGAAATTAAATCCTTCTGAAATTAAATTTTGGTATTTCTGAAAATCACTCACAAATACAGAAAGGGAAGACACAGAGAGGAGGCATACAGAGAATGGAGAGTTTTCTAAAAGCCCCACCCACTGGCACAACCTGTGGCTGTAGCTCCTGGAGGAAAGCAGGACTGGTAAAATGCCATGCTGGAAAGCATGCCTGGCAGGGCTGGTGTGACCTGCTGCTGCTGGGAGGCAACCACCAAGCTTTCACACACGCCACATCAGCTTAAGACACCCTCACCAGCACTGGAGGAGCAGGGCTTAATTCAATCCCTTATCTACCCTCAGTAATACAACTGGAAATGCTGCTTTTCTTCATGTTTTCCCTCTGATATTTAGCAGTATGATTTATGTTTGGCCTTCAGCTTGTATCATCTCTTTTCAGCAAATCCATCCCCTCCTTTGCTTTCTCCTTTTCTTCCTTTTTATTTTTTTTTAAAGCTTTTCACTTCAAATCTTAGTAGTTAAAAAGAAACCATTCTTAGCAATTCCTCCTTGAGTTCTTCTTTCAAGGAGGACTTGCAAAGCCCCGTGCTTGGCTGCAAGTGCTTATGCCACCCCAACAAAGCCCCTCCTGAGCAGCACTGCTTACTGATGACAGCACTGTCCTTGCATGAATCAGAGTCATGTGGAAAGATGCAGAGTTTAGCGCTAGGATTTGTATGAATATTCAGCTTAAATATATGTCTGAAGCCCTCATTTCTATAATTAAAAAAGACTTCCAAATATCATAATGAAAAATAAAGGTATGTGTGTGGTTTTCTGTGAATTGTTTGGCAATCTCACTTCAAGTACTTACACTTGGCAATGTTGTTGCTGCTGACTGTAGCAGATGGCTGAGTTAAATCTTTTGCCCTTTGCACAGGAATGTTTTTCCCATTGTTGCTGATGAAATTATTGGCTTTCAACAGCAATTTTAATTTAACTAATATATTCTTTGGGAGACAGGTGAAACTTATAAAAGTTTGTTGAAGCAAAGTGTCTGGCCACAGATACACATACTTAAAATGAGGGACACGTACGAGGCAATTTGGGTAGAATGTTCAGAACAATGGCTTGAAAAAAGCTGCTGTTTATAAATTGCTATTTACATAATCTGCCATTTCTGTTATCTGTAACATTCTGCACAACAAAATTACTGCAAGCAAATGAAATTTAAATGTCACTAGATGAACTAATCTTAGCTAAAGCATAAGAAATTTAAATTAGCCCATCGTTAAAGCAGCTTGCATGACACCCTTAGAGGATGAAGTAATCTTTTCAGCTGGACAAGGATGGTGGCTAGCCCTTATTTTTGCTAAACTGATAATTTGGCTGTAATCTGAAGATGAGAAGTCTCATTCTTGGAAGGTCCTGCCAAAATGACATACTCCTCACATGTGTGATCCACCTGCAGGTCACCTTATGTTTCAGTTTGAACTATTGAATAACAAGGCTGTTCTTGTTTAACGGTGCAATATTTGATATTGTCACATCTGGGACAGCTAACCAGGAATGGGCATTATGGGTTCAGTCCCTATGAGTGTCTTCTGACCCTGACTCAGCAAAACATTTAAAGCTAAGTTAAATGGGAACCATGTGAGTAGTCTGACAGAAGCTCAAGAGTACTTTATGCTCTTCAAAATAAGCACATGCTTACAGTCTTTGGTGGCTTAAGGCAAGAATGTGAACAAATTTGTGGGAATGAGCCTTTGGTTTGACCTATTAATAACAAGACCCTTGTTCATCACTTTGGGTCCTAGGATGCTTTCTGAATGAGCTCACACAGTACCTGTACCAGTAATAGCAGTATTTGGGGACCTGGAATAGAGACAAGGTAACACAGAGTAAGGTATGTGCCCTAATTAGCCAGCAGCAGTCTTTGCAGTAGAAGTGATTTTTACTGAAACATGGTGAGATGTTCTCTCATGAATAAATTATAACACACACCCATCTATGAAGGTTGTGTGGAGCAGAAAGAAACAGGATGATGCTGGGTTGTTTTCCCCACCTTATCAATGTACATGTTCTAGCTGCCAAGGGCATTCAACTGCATCAACTGATGTCCCTAGCACAATATGCGCACCTCTCAAGATCTCCTCTTCCTGTCTTTCTTCATCTCCAGTATCATGAGCCACATAGACCCTGTGAAACATCTCCTGCACCACTCCAGAGATATGCACTTGTCCACAAATCCATGTGGTTGCTATAGGTAATAAAATCTCTTCCTTACATTCACTGTGGCCTTAATGTTGAGGAAGTCAAGAGGAAGATCTGGCTCTTAAGCTACAGCATCTGCTTGTGGACACAGCACTCGTTGCAGAAGCACACGGACCACAGGAGGCTCAGGCACAGCCTTTCTCTCAAAGATCTCACACAGATCAGCACAGCCCAGCAGCTGGGTTCAACTGCAGCCAAGAATCACACCTGTGTGCACGTGTCCCCACCTCTTTATCTTCGCATCCACGCTGCTGTGCAATTTGCCCAAACCCAGCTCAATCCAGGTAACCCAGTGTAACTTCACATTAGGACAGGGGAAAAGTACAAGAGAGAGAACTTTCCATTTCCCAGGTCCACCAAGTCTGAACTCCATTTCTGCAGATGTTGAACACAGCTTTCTTTGCCTCCTATACAGGTCCTTCAATATGCATGTGTTATATCATCCCATAGATGTCTTTTTGTAATAGGATCCATATATGATAATGACAAGTGTGGAGATAATGAGGGTACAAAAATTACACAGAAAACTACCACAGTAAAGAGATTCAGAGACACCTTATGGTCTAGGATGAGAAAAATGGCGGAGGAAATTCAGTGTAGGTAAATTAAGAGATGTGATGAAAATAAGCACTCCTTACTTTATATATCTAAATAAATATGAGCTTCAAAAACACTACTTCCAAGCAACAAAATTTGGTGTTATACTACCTAGCTCTATGATTTCTCTGTCTTTAGAGGACCACCTCCCTAGGGAGGAGTAATGTTTTTGTTATTACATGTAGTCTTAAGGAGCACATTCTAAAATAATTTGTTGTAAGAGCATTACAATTATATTTAAGAGATTTGTATTTAATTTTATATAGTAAGATAAAACAGATGCAAATATTTTTACTGGATTATTTCCTGCCATTTTTTTGCTTCTTGTCAGGTTGTTTGTAAAGATGATGGAAAATTCCTGAGGGTACCATAATGGTGTTTCATAATATAATAATTAAATGTGCATGACTTTAAAAACTGAGAAATCTTTGGGGATATCTTCCTTTTATAGACTGTGCTATTATCACAAAAACCAACAGTCATGTAGAAGATTAAATAATTGTCAGAAATAGCTCCTGTTTTTAATTTCTTCTATTAACCATGTCACCATGATTTGTTGGTACATATTTTTACAACAAATACAGAGCATGCAGAGAAAATGTACTCACAAATTATTAGTACTTTAGATTAAAATTACAGAAATTATTCCTTTCAGAGAAAAACTTCTAAATATGTCTCTTTGTTGTTGTTTTTCTTGTATTGACTCAGGCAGCAGTACTAAAGTAGCATAACTGAATTGTGCTTTGTTTTTCTGCAACTGTACTGTAGGACTAGATGACCTCCTAAGTCCCTGCCAAGCTGAATTACTCAACGGCTCTGTGATCATTGCCCAAGACCAAGGCTGTGGCTAATTTTAAACTGCTCTGCCACTATTCCCCAAGTGGTTAAATACACACTTTTCAAGACAGAATAAAAGGACTTGGCCAATGTTTTAAGTCTGGCCCCAGTACTATACCATAAGCCTGAAACAAATCTGAATCTTACAGCACTCTATCTCCATTTACTGTGGCTGCCTTTCACAGTAGCATTAGTGTGAAATTAAACATGCCCTCTATTTTAAATTGTCATGCCTACAGCCAAGGTCCAGGGATACAGATCAGCCAACACAAAGAGGGGCAACATCTTCTAAAGCAAACTGATGAGTTTCTTCCATACCCTTCTCCTAAGCTGGAAACTGAATGTTTCAAGGCTGAGATGAATAAAACAAGGAATGTGAGAATCATAAGGACTCTGGCAGAGGAGGTCCCCTGAATGATGCATGTTTTCTAGTCTCTGTGTCTTGCCCAGTCCTGCACTAGAAAAATTGTCATGTTACAGAAAACAGTGGTAAAAAACAGTGGCAGAGGAACTATAGCCTTCCTTTAGTTGAACTATACCACAAAACCAAAATAATACAGCTATTAGCCAGCTAAATCATCAAAGACTGTATTTATGTATAATGTTTATAAGGCTTTAGTGTGACAAAACTCTGTCAACACAGTTTGTCCTGCTTAACATAAAGTCTGTTAGGAAACACTTACCTACATCCTGATTCCTTTGACCTGCTTGACCATGGCATATGGAGACTTGTGCCTGTCCATGTGTAATGCATCTCTGCAGCAAAGGTCTTCATACAATGAAAACTTTTAATAATGAATGCATTGAAAAGTATTAAAAACTAAGGGAGGAAAGAAGTCTTAGAAGAATACATAGGAATTGTTTACAGACACACACTAGAGTAGCAAGTTTCAAGATGTGAGCTCATACAAGCATAAGCAATTAGAATGCATAAAATACATGTGTCTTAGAATATGATATTAATGGGCAAGTAAAGCCTAAACATTTAATTCCATCAAGGTGAATCAAAGGATAGCAGAAGATAAAGCTCTGTCTCTTCAAGAATCTGATTCATTAAGAAATTAAATGTGAGCTAAATAGAAAGCCCTCTGATAAAGAGGAAGGGAACAGGCATCAATTTATCAGACTATTTTAAAAATTTTGAAACTGAAGTTAACTTCTTTCTTCACTTTTGTCTGGACAGCTCCAGTGGAGCTGGTCCAAATCTCTAGCATTTGTAATGATGTCTGTCCTTTGTCAGAAAGATCAATCTTTTTCCTAAACCCTGAGTGCTATTGTCTGCTTTTCAGTGCTGTAGGAGTTTTTAATAAGATTAGTATTTTATCTCTTGATGTTTTTTTTTAATATTCCAGGCAACTAGATAGTTTCTGTAATGTTCTGTGTGGCTGCCTCCATAAACTGTTCTTATTCTGCATTCACTGAACAGGTGTTACTTTTATATACCTGCAGATGGCAAGGCTACCAGAAAGGACATCACAGCAAAGCTAAATAGCATTTCTGACAATATAATGCCAATTCCTCATCCAGCATACATATATCATGAGTAACTTCAAAATGAGCAGGCTCCAAATACCAAAGTAGACTTAGATGGAGTAGTGGAGATACAGAGTTCTAAGGGGTAGTCCAGAAGTCTCACACTTTCTGCAGAAAGACTTGCTTTTGCTTTATACACAGGAAGGAATACTACTAGACCCTCAGAAAAAACAAAACAAAACAAAACAAAACAAAACACCCAACAAAACCAAAACAAAAAACAAAATAACCAAACAACTTCCCCCAAAAAAATACTCTCATACCAAAAGCTTGTTTTAATTTTGGTAAAAGGGTTTCTTGGGGATTTCCTGGATTATTTCATTGCTATATTTTGTGTATATTGAGTTGTAATATTAAATAAAATTTTTTTTTAATGTGGTTTTACAAGAGACAAGGCAAGGCTGTGACTTGAAAGGAAAAGGACTTTTTTGTTATATTGATGTATTGACTGTCTGTTCTGGTTCCCATCAAGCATCTATAACCACCAGTTTTCATTACCCAGTATCTTAACCGCTGGCCCTCATAGACAGTTTCACAGAGTTAGCCCAATCCAAAAGCTGCTATGGCATAATCTCATTCCCTTGGTCTTGTGCGTTTTTGCATCAAGAGGGATGACTATGTTTGCAGGGTCTTAGAGTTGTGCCCTTTGCCTCCTCCCCACCACAGTTCTGCTGTTAGAGGCATCTGAGTTCTGGCAGGTTACCTGCACTACAGAAAACTGAAAACATCAGTATCTAAACCTTTACTGGCAGCTTTCATGGGCTAAGATTCTAAATATGATGATGAATAGGACAGAGATTATGGCTTTCATAACAAAATGCAATAAAGCTATGTCAGTCTGAAGCATATTGAATTGCAGTGGTATTGCATGTAAAACCACAAGAATTGCACTTTGGACTTAGGAATTTTTAACAATAGTTACATCACAGAGTAATCATTTTGAACTAAGCTTTATTAGTAGCCTCCATGACTCTAGTTTCTACTTGATATCTGCCAAACAAAGCAGATAGGTATTAACAAAGCCTTGAAGCATCTAAGCAAATAAAATTATAAAAATCTAATATAGAAACCTTAAGAGGAAGATATACAGAAGATCACCAGCTACTGATTTCATTTCTTAGGTTCAAGAGCCAAGAAATTTAGACATTTTTATTTTTAGAATATGCCACCAACGGATTAAGACTATGCTTAATAAAAGCACAGCATACTACATTTTTTATAGATCAGTATGTCCTCATTCTTAACCACAGGAAAAATTTTCTTTGTTTTAATGATCAGAGCCAAGAAGCACCTTTTTGTTCCAAAATAAAACTACAGTGGGATTGCATAACCCTGTTTCTCTCATGCTCTTTGGTACAAGCTGATAGTTTGTGATTGACACAGGTGATAGGTATGATTTGCCCTAATGGCAACACCTTGCATCAGAGATCAATCTATCTACAGCTGAGTTCCAAGACACAGCATGGTTTAGTACAAATGAACATCTACATGGCTGCTCAGGATTAAGGTGCATAAAGAATAAAGTCATAGCCACTGAGACTGCAGGAAGACTTTGGGGAGAGAATAAATATATTTACTCAAGTTTGGATTAGTCAGGATACATGATAAAGATCTTAATTTCTGTTGTTTTTTTGTAAAGAGATGTAAACAACACTACTTCATTTCTCAGCTTAGCCCCATTATCAGCCTTAGATCCAAATGTATTTCTATTCCTTAACTAATACTGATATTTGTTATGAGTTTCTACTAAAGGCCATAAATCTTTTATTCAGCACTCTAAGGCTGTAAGAAAATTGAGAAAAATTATAAAGGGCAGCCTGGCCATTCACAGTTGGTACAAAAATACCAGTTAAGAATTCCAAGTTGATTGTCAGTTGCATTTAAAATGTATTAACTAAAAGTTCCCAGGAAAGAAAGGAGAGAGGAATAACCTCTTGATTTACAAAGGTATTGACTCTCCAGTATAATGCACTAGAAATCTGGAAGAAATAGATTCTAAGGATTCCAACCATAGTAACAGAAGTATATGGCAAAATGAACCTCCCTCATTACTTCATAATAAACACTATACAAAGAAAAAAACCTAGCTTACTTCTGATTGAACTCTTAGGTCCTGAAAACTGACACCTTTTTTATCAAGTCTAGTTAGAAACTACTCTGGATCAGTACACAGACTTGAATATACAAGTCTGACTGTGCAAGTACTTACATTCAAGACAAATTTGCATTTATGAGCAAGTCCTGAATATGCATGGCTATGAAAAAACGGAGTTCTGTGTTCATGTACTTATTTACTTAACACAAATGCAATGCCAGCTACATTCAGTGAGAAGGCGTATTATATAATAACTACTTTATTAGGCAAGAATAAGAACATATAAAGGGAAAGGAAGTATTAGTATCTCAGTTTTACAGAGCATGAAATAATGAACAAAGAGCTTAGTGGCTTATCTTGAGTTACATAGGAAGTCTGATGCACAGGCAGGAAATGAAACCAGGACTGCCTGCTTTTTCCCCAGTTCTTAGCAAAAGAGCTACTCTCACCTTTAAGTCTACATATCTGGGATCAAAGGCATACAGATGCTTTTGGACTAAATCAGAGAAGGTTTGTACAGCACTGTTCTTGTAAGCAGTAAACCTTCGACTTAATCTATAATTGAAGAGGCAGCATTTCCAGGAGGCAAGGCTGAACCAGGGCACTGGTTTGGTACAGAATATGTCTACTCATGAAATTTTTAGTACTTTTTCCTCTATCAAGTCTGTGGTCCTTAAATTTTTCCATTTGAATTTACTGTATCTAGTCACTATCATGACCATAAGTAATACAGCAGCAAGAAATCAATAAAATATATCACAGATATAGTCTGGCTAAGAGACCACTTGCTTTTACAGAGCAGAACAAGAAGCACTACCTAATTAGACCGATGGCCACAGATTTGTGAAAGGAAGGGATATTGATGAGTTACTGGTGAATTCAATCTCTTGCTGGACAGTTGAACTCTCCAGTGCAAACTGTAGACCCACACAGGTCCTTATTATACAGCTACCTAGAGAAGAAGATTGAAGGAGCCTCTGGAGAGCTCTGACTGGTCACTCCAATTCCTTTCCAAGAAAACCAGAGTGCACTGAAGAGTGACGGGGATGAGGTTTGCCCTTATATAAAATCTAGGTGGCCAGAGTAGCCATGGCTACCACACTACAGCCTTACAGTAACACATGGCTGCAAAGCCTCAGATCACCATATCTCCTGACTTTTTATTATGCTTGGCCCATCTCAGAACTAAAAATGTATTTAATTTCTTTTGTTGCTAAATCTTTGTGAGAACTGTTTTCACCATCTGCAAAAGAACATACTAGAAGAAAATAACTTCCTGCCTGAAAATATAATTTTTGATTTTTTTCCCCCAGTGTAAGGCACTCAAGGTGAAATAAATGAACTTCTGATGGAATGCAAAACAGAATTATGAATGTAACATATTTGTGTTGTTATGGCTGAGAACAATTATGTGAAAAACTGTTCCAAAAGATACTTTGAGAGCACACAATGTAAAGGATTACAAAACAAATACTACTGAGTTAAAGAGTGGGAGTGTTTTATGAATGGTGACTCCACACAGGCAGATTCCATTAATATCAGTGACTTATCTGTACCTTTCTTTACTCATTTTCCTGAATGAAATGATAGTCCCTGCTAAAAAGAATAGATTCCTCACCTCAAAATGAGCAACAAAAAGCTAAGAACAAGATACATACACTCTGCATGTAATTATGTGTTGCTTGATGGATATTAATTGTGTTGCACTAGCTGATGATTTGGTCCCTTATAAGCACAGGACTGCATAATCTCAGATTCATATAATATCACAGAATCACAGAATATGGAGAATTGGAAGGGATCCACAAGGATCATTAAGTCTTACTCCTGGCCCTGAACAGCACCATCCCCAAGAGTCACACCATGTGCCTGAGAGCATTGTCCAAATACTTCTTGAACCTGGCAGGTTGGTGCTCTGGCCACTTCCCTGGGGAGCTGTTCCAGTGCCCAACCACCCTCTGGATCAAAAACCTTTTTCTAATATCCAACCTAAACCTCCCTGCCAGGACTTCAGGCCACTGACTTGGGCCCTGTCACTGGTCACCACAGAGAAGAGATCAGTACCTGGCCCCCCTCTTCCCCTCATGAGGAAGTTTTAAACTGTGATGAGGTTTCCCCTCAGTCTCCTCCAGGCTGAACAGACCAAGTGACCTCAGCTGTTCCACATAGGGTTTCCCCTCAAGGCCCTTCACCATCTTTGTTGTCCTCATTGGGATGCTCTCTAATAATTTTATGCCTCTCTTATATTGTAGCACCCAAACCAGCCCCCAGCACTGGAGGTGAGGCCGCCCCAGCTCAGAGCAGAGCAGGACAATCCCCTCCCTTGCCTGGCTGGCGATGCTGTGCCTCATGCACTCCAGGACACAGGTGGCCCTCCTGGCTGCCAGGGCACTGCTGACTCATATTCAACTTGCCATTGACCAGAACCCCAGGTCCCTTTCTGCAGCACTGCTTTCCAGCATCTCATTCCCCAGTCTGTCCAGAAGGTGCAGAGTCCAGCACATTCTGATGCTGAACTACAAACAGTTGTTGATTGCCCTGTTCTCTCATTTGTTGAGGTCTCTCTGCAGGGCCTCCCTGCCTTCGAGGGAGTCAACAGCTCCTCCCAGTTTTGTTTTTGCAAATTTCTGCAAATTTGCTCAGTATCCCTTCCTGTCCTGCATCCAGCTCCTTTTTGAAGATGTTGAAGAGCACAAGGCCAAGGATGCAGCCCTGCAGAACCCCATTAGTGGCAGGTCACCAGTCTGATGTCACCCTACTCACTCTAACTCTTTGTGCCCAAGTTAGCTGGATAGATATATGTGTAGAACTATCCCACTCAGCTCATGGCTTTGATTACAACTTCCTCAGCTGCAATGGAAGCCACACATCTGCCTTTGTTTTCAGGGAGTGACCCCCTCATGACCAGATTCTTCTCCGTCACCCACATCACCTCAGTGCCACCACCAGTCCTGGGCTTACCAACTTTTTCTACCTCTCTGTGACTTTAAATCTGTGAGCCTGACTTCCCATCAGCTCTTGATTCCCTCCCACTCTGCCTGCCCTTTAGTTTGCTTGTGTGCAGTTGCTCCTGTCTGTGTTTATGTCTCCTGCACCTTTGGTCATGACCATGGAAACTGCCTCCTTCCAGCCTGTCAGTCAAGTCTGCAGCACAGTTGGCACCTTTGGCAACAACTCCAAATCACCAACAGTTTTTCTAAATAATACTTCTACATTATGATATTTCTTAGTATCTTACAGCTAAATATTTGTCCAGATTTTTATGATTCAGTGTGTGATTACTATTACAATTTTTCTTTTGCTGTTTCTGACGTGTCTTCTTGCCCAATTGTGCTATCAAATTTTTTTTTCAAGGAGTACCTTCTTGGCTTGTGGCTATAGCAGTTCTCCCTAACTCTCTATAGACTCTCCTTTTTGTGCTCTCCAGCTACACACTGTGTGTTTTGGACTCCTCGCAGCCTCTGCCTATCCCACCTGAACCTCTTATTCAGTGTCCAGAGTTACCTCACAGCTCCCGTTCCCAGAATACCATCTTCCACTCTGTACTTTCTAATTTTTCAAGGATGCCTTTTGGTTGCCTCCCTACAAGATGAGCTCTCATTGGACATCTTCAGCAGTGGCACTCAGCACTTTCCTACCTTCTCTCAAATCTGCTGTTTCTTTTGTAATGCTTCCTGGGGTAAACAAGTCAAGGCTTCAGGCTCCTGGGCACCATGATGATGGAAACAATATAAATGCTTCCAGATCTGAGTCCTAATTCCATTGTTGCTGAATTTGATGGCCCCAGTAGACTCTCTGAACTCAAACCATATGAAAGGAGAGCAGAAATCACTTTGTGCATTGTAGGTTTTGTATTAATCTCTCTAGAGAGTTCTAATCTGAATACTGTTTTGCAGCATGCAAGGCCATTTATTTCCTACCATGTCCATCTCTAAGTGACAAAAAAATGAAGTGGTGTCACTCAATCACAGGGTCCCTTCCTTATTGCAAAGTATATATAAAATTTTCTTATGATGCATTGCACCTTCCAAAATTAAAAATAAATATCTGTACTCATGTCAACATGATTCCAGCTTTTGAGCTTTCTCACAGAAAATTCTACTCCAGCATTTTACAGTTACTAATTAGGTTCACTTAGTGCTCTATACTTCCCTAAGTAATGTATTCCTAATTTCTGTACTACGATAATAAATTGTTCTGTAGGGGACTGCTAACTAAAGGAATATAATTTACCCAATAAGGTGAAAAAAATTGGATTTTATATATATATATATATTTATGTATATATATATATGCTCATAGGAGCAAATCTAGTTTGTGTTATCAGGTGGCAGGGCCACTATGATCTTGATTATAACTCAAATCACCTATTAAAAACTGTGAACTATTTTTCAGCTCTATTTTTCTTTGTGTTCAGGGTATTCCACAAACAGTGAAAAAAAAAAAAAAAAAAAAGTTAGTCTGAAACAACCTCATTGCTGCTGATATAGGAGCAGTTTAGGAAAAGTTCTCCTTAAAACCAAGTCATAACAGCAATGACCTGACCTGTTGGAGAGCTACAGCCCACACTTGGACAGGTCACAGCACTGCATTGGGAATCACCAGCTCGCAGACGACTAGATGGCACTGTTCTGCTTGGCACAGCTGTAAACAGAAACATGTTTGCTTGGCTACTGAAACACCAAAGAGCCGACTGAGCTTTTGTAATCAGTATGAACAGAAAAGAAAGAAAAGGCAATCTTAGTATCTTTTTGTATGAGCGACATATTTTTATTCTTTTCTTCTTATTTATTGTAAGGGTACTTAAAAACCCCTAAGCATTAAAAATACATAATCAGGCATTGCATATTATGTTATTCTGGTAATCTTTGACATGGTCTCATTAGCTAAATGCTTTAATCATTATAGACCCCAAGTTAAAATCAAGCTGCAGTGAGCAATGACAGTTATATTAGAAACATATTTTTCATGTGAGTTTCAATGGTTTTAAGATGAACTGATTTTACTATAACTAATGGTCTAAGAGGAAAGCAATATTCAATGTCATTTGAGGAGATTCAAAACCAATTAGATATGTGGAAAGTAATTGCATGTGTGATAGAGAGGAACTCAAGGGACAGACCCAAAGGACAAAACTATTAACAGTTAAATGATGATCTTTTTTTTTCAGCGCAGTTTTTGAACCAAGATAATGATCTCTGATTAACAAAATCAGGGGTTTATTCTGATTTGCTAATGACCTAGGGTGAAACTGTGAACTGTACTTCAAAACTCAGAGCTGACCTGCCCCTGCAGAGCCAGCTGGAGCCTCAGGCCTGCACGGATGAACCAGCTGGAGCGGAGAGGTTTTTCAGCTCTGATGGAACAAGAGGTGAATTTTTCATCATCCAATTCAGGCAAAATCAGGCAAATTTACTCAGATCACCTCTTTAAATGCTCCAAAGAGAATGCTTCTGTGGTCCCATCTGTTCAGCAGAATAGCTTGGGAAGCAAGTATCCTCAGAAGAAAGGTTCCAAGAAACACCTCTGGTTTAAGAACTTCTTAAATCATTACAGCTTTTTGCAAAGTTAAGGTCTGTGCTTGACATCTTTATTCCTTTAAAGAGTTTATCTGCCCAAGGGCTGGAGACGACCTAATGTAATTTAGATTGCAAAGGGGAAGTACTGAAGATCTTGATAAGTAGCACATCCTTTCTCGATTTGCTTCTGTTAGTCCATGAAATAATCTCATATATCTCTCACCTCAAAGACTCAGCTTTTCTTTACTGCCAAGCTGTGATTAAGTCTTTGCAGAGATCTTCATGTATTTATGTTTGGCAAAGGGATAATCTGCCACATGCCAAAAAGAAAAGTTTTGTGTGATCATTCCAATACTTCAATCTTTTAATCTGGAATAGAAAAGCCAAAACTGTGGGAGAGGGTTTCATATCTTGTATTTACCCAGATTTCTGAAGTTTTTTTTCTACTACATGAAAGAATGCTGCAGACTGCAGACTGCTAAGTGACAAAGAATTTGTCTAGTTCACCAAATCTTTTGCTTTGGGACTTCTTTTGCCTGCAGTATTTACAATAAGGCACCTTCAATTTCTAGTTGCTACATTGTTCTTTGACAAACCTTTGCCCTAATATTGCTATAGGCCTAATGTAAACTATTCAGCTGTGCTCACAATCAACCACAGAATGAATTGCCTTGCAGAAAAGAGAGAGAAATTATGTCTCAAAGACCTTTAAAATAAATTCAATAAAACTGATATAACCCTTCCAGCACTTTGCCTGAGAGCAAAGCATTTCTCAGCAGGCACATCAGGTCTGGCATGAGGAAACCAGGCGACCCACTCACACTGCCTCCCGGCTGGTGCACACAATTTATGCAGAGCAACCTCTTTTTCAATCTCTGATCCCACATGTCAGACCCAGTTAGATGATAGGTCACTCCTGGGTGTTCCAAGGAGCATTCCGTTATTGATTTTTTTTTTTTCTTTCATTGCAAGTCTGTTATACATAGCTTCAGTTAAGACAAGTCATTATTGTTATCACTGTTTAAGAAGTTTGTGAGATGATTTTTAAAATCCATAAGGTTTCTGGAATTATTCAACTGTTTTAAATTAATTTATCGTCTTTTTAATTATGATATTTTTGGCTCTTTTTTTTTTCCCCCAAATGTGATGTGTTCTAACCCACTTCAGATCTTAAGTCCTTTGTTGTACAGCCGACAGGAGGCTGACTTAGTACAAGGGAACTAATGATGTGAGGATAAGAAGTAGCCGGCATGGGAAACACTGCAAGGATAGTTTTTCCTATGGCAATGAAAATATTGTGTATTTTCACTTATATTTTAGAAAAACTTGATATGGTGGAAAAATACAGCCTTTGACTTACTCAGCACAAAGAGTCTGTCCCCCTGAAGCACAGGATGGTCAGGTGTTTCACTCTGGACAGAGGTGGGGGTTCTAAGGTCAGAAGTACAACTGCCACGACAGGGTGAGCTCTGTGGAGCTGTGTCTCATCATAAAGGTACTGCTGTGGAGTGCTCCATTTCTGCCCAGGTACTCAAAGATTGCAAGCCAAACGTCAGGAATGTGAGAGTATTTAAAAGAGCAACAGAGGAAGGCATTTACCATCTTACCATGTACACATGGGATATGTTTCAAATCTGTTTTTCTATCTAGAATCTCCTTAATTAAATTTAAACCTATTTTTCCTTAGTAGCCTAGAAAATCAGAAGACAATAAAAATTCCACTAGAAGAAGCTTTAGAATAAAATTCTGTATACTGGCAATGCTGACTGTATGAGATTCTACCTCTTCAATTGCCAATTCATTTTGTGCTATTTTTTCTGCTTTATTTCTGAGTAAATCCATCTTGCTGCCTTACCAGCCCCACTCTGCTTTGCTTATGAGCTCTAACAAGATCACAGCATGAGGTAGCATGATTGCCATCAATAGACAGAACAGGGTTGTGATCATGGTGATTTGCTGAGACATCCAGTCCTGTAATTGCTTAATAATAACCATATCTGGTCTTTTTTTTTTGCACAGCAATCCTGTGTTAAAGTTGTCTCTGACTCTTAGCTAACTCAAAGTCGTGGTGCAAAAAGTACAGCTGCTTGCAAATGGTGTGACAAATATAGAAACCATCAGATATGTAAAATGCTGCAATACAGGAGTAAGAGCAGCTAGCAGAAAAATCCCTGCTTGGAAAAATCAGGCTTGAGAAGCCCTTGGTTTCCTGAAATAAAATAGTACACAGTCATACTTAAGAAATACATTTTTATATCTCAAATTATAGTTCTATAGGACATCCTGTTTGCTTGTGGTCACTTTTCCATTTTTCATAATTGTTTTTCTGATCTGCCAGTGAATATTCATTCCTGACCATGATTACTTTATTCCCTCAAAGCTATTCCTTAAGGAATGCCATCTGGGTGAGGGTTAGAAAACAGTCTTGGATGAAAGACTTTTTGTTAAATGCCTTCTATATTAAACTATTTTAAGAACCATGATTGATTAGCACGATTTCTCTGGACCAACCACTATAAACATTAATCTTTGCAAGAGCAAGTCCGGAGGATTTTCAGGTGGCAGGTTTTTTTTAATGCAGAAGGAAATTAATGTCTGGGACAAGTTGTCAAGTAGCAGTTGTACCTGTCAACATCATTTTGTGCCCCTGTAATACATGAATTGTATCACAAATGTATAGAACAAAATGACAGTCCAGATGAGAAAGTTAGACAGAAGGATATACAGCCTCAGATAAGACACCTGTCTGCCTTTTCTGATTAAATGTTACCATTTTGAGTAACATCCCAAGCTAATAAGCAGGGGAATTCTATGAATAAAATGCAGTCTATTTTATTTAATATTTTTCAATATTTGAATGATGAGTTTCTCCATATATGCTTTTTTCAGCACTGAGGAGTATCATTACAGTGTAGAAAATGCTGCTGAGGAGAAACAAAGGAGAATAAAAAGCAGAGCAGCAGCAATCAATACAAGAATAGGAAATTTGGCAAAAGCAAAACAATTTAGTTAAAAGTCATGACATAGGTTTATTTAACTCGTCAAAACTTATAAATCAAATGCCCTGACAGCCCACCATTTGAGTCAGTTTGTTGCTCAAAGGTATTTGAGGAAAAAAGATGTTTGCATCAAAACTGGTTGCAGAGAGAGAAGATTATGCTCTTTACATGTAAATCAAAATAGTTATGTGCTATATACTATGGCATAAATATGAAATGAAATAGCTTCTCTGTTCTGGTGATGATGGGATGATACGAACAGTGGCTGGAATCACAACACTTTGGGACAGATTGGGTAGATGCTGAAAAGGACTGGACCATGCAGAAAGCAGGTTATACTTGGCAGCAGATTTTCCAAGTACTTTTCTGCTTCTGTGATCTTACAAGCTGTGCAAAATGATGATGATGTGCTTAAATCAAAGTATTCTATTAATTTATACTTTTTCCCATAGTATGTTGCTATGTACTTAAATAACTGTGCAAAGTTGTGTGTTACAAGAATCCAGAGACTCACAGCTAGAGGAGAGAAAGGAGGAATAAATCAAGCCAAACTAGCTGGCTTGACAGTGCACATAGCTGTTAGATTTCATGGTGTTCTCAAACAGATTTTCAAGCTGTAAATTTCTCAGTGTGCTTAACAGTATTATATTTTACAAACTTGCTACTAGATTAGTCTAAGGAAAACAGGCATACATCTGTAGCATTCGATTTAATTCACCTGAGAAAGCTTTCTGATCCTCAGTCTAGTCTTTAAAGACTTTCTGGCAATTGTAAAATGAAAAAAAAAAAAATCCCAAAAATTTCAAGTAGGAGCACAAAAAGTAATTGCTAGTTTGATCAGTCTTACACTGCATGAACTTTCCACAGCTAATTTTTACCCATCAGATCAAAAGACTGACTTCTTCCAGGTTGCACGGAACTTCTTTAAATTCTTGCAAATAAAGAAGCAGTAATACAATAGAAGAACCATGTTGTTAATATCTGAATAGATTTTCTGGCTTATGCAATTACATTTTAAAAAATATTTAAAATATGGATTCACTATGTAGAGCAAATGATTTACCAACCCTTCCAAAGTTTTACCTATAGAAAAGCATCTTCTACATTCAAAACTGTAAAACCTAAATTTTAAATTGTATGTAAACAAATAAATTCCTTTTTTTTTTTTTTTTTTAAACTGAAAGCATGTCCATGCTGGAAACTCCGAGGATTCTGCAGTTTTAAAGTCACGCCACATTTCAAGGAGTTTGCAAACCTAATTAAAGGGCAGACTCAAATTGTTAAAAGGATTACTGGGCCTTCCAAGTCTAGGTGTCTAACATTGGTTCAGTTGATGGACTCCAGAGGGAATAAATCTAAGGCCATGACTCTGGAAAATATACACACTTAAACATCATTTTCTGCAAATGCCAAGATATAGACACATACATCTCCTCAGGACAGTGTCTTTTAACTAGATAGACCTTTTGCAGTTGTCTTTTCTAGGAATATTTTCTCAAATCAAACCCTAAAATAATATACCTGCTGCAGAATGTGTAAGCATATCTGGTGGGGGTAGAGGATGTTCTCGTGTCCTTTGGCTCCTGGCATTTTGCTACACGATCAAACTGCCACCGATGATATTTTCAAGGACAGCTAATCACACTGCACTTAAGCAAACAATATTCAGCTGCACAGTGTCAGAAAGTCCAAGGCTATGGAAACAACACTACACTTTAAAGGAACATCCTAGCAAATTTGTAGATTCAACCACACTGGCAAAGTTTGGGGTCTTAAAACTCAGAGGCCCTGGCAATTTCTGATCGAAATACCTCTCACACACAAACATGTATTCAAAGAACAAGCAAAAAAATGAAAAAACTCAAGCCAAAAATGGCTGCATATAAGTTATTATTGTGTGGCAGAGCATGTTCTTATCTTTGCAATATACATAATGAAATACAATCACTCACCAGTTCATCATTCAAAACGCTAAATCTGATTTTACAGTGAAAATGCAATTTTGTCTCATCAGGTTCCATAGTGCTGAAATGCTAAACTTAACAATAGAAACTGATGTGATATGTTTGAAATTAAATTGAATCACTGCAAACAATGGGTTTCTTCAGGGGCCAGCCTTGATTGAATATGTTTTTCCACTTCATTTTGCAAAGAAATCATCAAGTGTAATGGCTTCAAGCAATCTAAGTGACATGTAGGCTAAGAAAATAGAAAAGCATAACTGAAAAAATGCCACACACAAAGAAGGAGAAATTATCACGCATGACACTGAAGGCCTTATCACTTCCACATTTCATCTGAAGTCCTTTTAAGAAAAGCAAGGAGCCCAGCCTTAAACCAGTGAAGTCAGTAAAAAAGATTCATACTTCTTCAGTCCCTGAATAAGGCGCAATGTCTGAAGCCCACTGTGTGAACCCAGCATATGATCGTAAAAGGTGGATACAGAGGTATGAGTTTGGATTTTTTATCAAATGCCAGATTTGTCAAGAACCATCAACGGGAAAACAGAAGAACAAGTTCTCAGCCCACAGACAACACACCTTAGAGCCAGCCTGATGGGCACCAGTGGCCAAAGCCAGCTACCCCAATGGACAGTACAGGCCATGGGCTGAGTGGAGATGCTGCTCTGTATGGCTGCTTGCTCCACACAGAAAACTGGGACTTTTCCTCTAGAAGAGGAGAATCTTACAGCGATTTTCATCCACTTTCCTGGGAAGAAAGGGACAATACAGGCCTGAGAGCACATCACAGATATGTAATAGAAAGAGGCTTGTTTAGCGCACAAAAAATCATTTAAAAATTCAAATAAAACAGGATGGATCTCAGTCTGAATTTAGTCTTTTTGTGGTCATTTATTTCCTTGAAATACTGTGAGAGACAGATTTCTTCAATATAGTCACCATATACTAATTATTTTTTTCTCTGTCTCCAATTAAAAAATAAAAGGTCAGGGAGCAATACTCAGTGTTGTTCTTTTCTTTTAGAGCTGAACTGCCAGCCAGTTCCTCCTTTCAGAGCCAGATGGCTGTTAGGTAATTCCAGTATCAACTGTCCAATTCCTAGATGCCTGTTTAACAATATTGTTCATTTTATTTGTTTACTTTAAGGATAGATCTGCAGGGAGGTTTACAGTCTCTATCCTTACTTAGGGGAAAGCCTATATGAATAAAGAAGGGGTTAGGAAAACAAAACCTGTGAAGTTTCCTGGCAAAGAATTTCTCCTAATCCTTCCAGGAAAATAATGAGCTGAGTGATTTATTGAAAGAAAAAGCACTCAGCTGAATACTGCTCCAGTCCTTAGACAATATGGACATCTGAGCCTTCCCTGCAGGACAGCAAATGTGTCCATAGCAGTGTTTTCTTTTCAGAACTGAGCTCCCCTGCCTTCTGTTGGCCTCCAAAGCCCTCTTGCTCAGTGACATGCTTCTGAGAGCTCACCTCAGAAGCCACAGAGACTTCAGGAGAATTTCTAGGGCAAATATGTAAATTCACAGAAACCAGCTCAGTATCTCACATGGAAAGCCTGCAACACTCTCACTGGGTTAATGCCACTGCTGAAGCTGGTACAATAGGAATCCAGAATTTACTTAAAACAACAGTTTCCAGGTTCACCTTTTCAAAGAACAGAGGCTGTGAAGGCTCTAGTCTTTCCTCCATGGTTTACTGCTACTGTTTGGCTCATAAGTTAACAGATATATCAAAACAGCAGCAGCAGCAGTAGTAGTAGTAGTAGTAGTAGTAGTAGTAGTAGTAGTAATAATAATAATAATAATAATAATAATAATAATAATAATAATAATATTGTCTTTCTACATTCTACATTTCTACATTCATGTTCTTCCTCTGGGTAAGTTATACAACTAAGATGAAAAAATGCCAACCTGCTACAGTCAGTGATCTTAATATCTACCAGTGGAGAATATGACAGATGATATATCAAGAATACCATATGTGTCAAACTTAGACATTTTTACATTTACAAATATAAAGTAACTTTAGCAAATAAAAATATTCACCATTTCCTTCCTGTATTATGAAAATTTAGACTAGGTTTTATTTTTCTTTCCACGTGTAAAGCTTCTGAAAAGTTGGTAAACCTTTTGTTAGTCCTGGAAGCACAGAATTTTCACTGATTTTTTTAATATTATTATCTTAATAGCAGAAGTAATGATGCTACTGAAGTAATGATGACATAGTTTTCATGATAGCCTTTTTATCCTAGGGAATGAAAGAAGTCTAATTTAGTCTATAAGAATCCAGTCAAATCAAATGGGTAAAGTCAGATCAAATGAATAAAGACTAGGTATGGAAAGCTCACACTGCTAACTATGTTTTTATACATCATTTTATGTTGGTGAAAATAATTTTACAAAATGACAGCAGCTCAGAATCCTCTACATTACATATTCTTTTACAGACTGCCCCTGGAAAATCAAGAGTAAACTGGGAACCACACCATGATCCCTTTTATTTCTTCCAGCCATTTTTCTTGGTGGCAATATTTCTGCAGGTCAGATTCTGCTTTATTTACTTATGCCTGTGCAGCTGCAGTGTTTTAGAACAGTGTCAGGAGCAGAAAAGACAAGAGATAACTGACAGCATAAGCAATAGCTTTGGATATCTTGGGACAAAATTTGTGTAGGGGTCCAAAGGAAAGTTTCAGCTTCTTATAATAAGAGAAAATACAGTAATTTAGGAATTATGTGACTAGAGAAACTGATGATAAAGATTGATTTTGGAGCACCCTTTTGGTTATGTTGATGTGGACAAGGGTGAACAACTAAGTTGCCTTGGGCAGGAATTTTAATGGTGAGGGAGAGAAGAATTTGGAATGTGAATCAGGAAAAAGAAATTTGAAAGCACATGGATCTTGGGGAAGTGGAGAAAGGCATTAAGGAATATAACCCCAATTAAATATATTACCTTAAGAATATTTGTACTTAACTCAGACATTACATTTTGAATGTGTGACTCTTTGTCAGCCCTCCCTAGGGACAAATAATCTCTGGAAGTTAACCTGATAATTCCTTTTTTTTTCCTTCTTTTTTTTTTTCTTTTTGGCAAAGACCTTCTGAAGGCTGATATACAGAAGTAATTGGCTTTCACAGAGCAAGTACCAAGGTTTCATCTTGATTTGATAGAGGATTCATTTAAACTTGAGTTTTCAATGCCTTCTTTCTTAAAATGATACAAAAATATACATTTCCTCCATTATTATTCTCATGTAATCTAATTAAGAAAGGCAAAAGCACTAAGCTTTTCTTAGAAGTTGATAAATGTGAGGTTAATGAGCAATGGAAGGAGCAATTTGAACCAGCCAAACTACTTGGTTCTAAATTGACTTTAGCCACTCAGAAAATGGACTTAGGTATCATCAAATACTTAGATATCATCAAATTTCTGATTTCTCTGTGAAAGTAGTTAAGAAGCAAACAAATTGCTAGAATTGAAAAGGAGCAGGTGGGAAAGTAATAGCAAAAGTATAATAGTGCCATTCTCTGAATTGACAGAATGATGCATCTGGCTCTAGACTCCCTATCCCCACAAAATACAATGTAGAAAAATAAGAGCTCAAAGATAGATGAGGAGAATAATTCAGATAAAGAGAATAATTAAATACAGGAAACAGAGAATGGTACTATTTTCAGAGAATAATTGGAATAGATATGTGCAAGACTGAATGAAAAATCTCCTAATTTTTTTTTAAGTTGTCCCTCTTTCTAAAGAGGGACAATTTGTTGCAAACAGCCCTGATGGTGTCAGTACTACACATACTGCAGATAAGTCTCATCTAATTTCTAGGTGATAACAGTAGTATGAAGAACTCTATATTAAAGATTTTCTTGAAGCCAGTCCTGTGAACATTTAAATCTATTTAATCTGTCTTCTACATTTTCCTGTGACCTGTTTCCTATCCCCAGTGAGGCCTATTGATGCTGTTGAAAATGATGTTTACTGAGAATGCAATTCAGCTCCTTCATGCTAGCAGCAGGTGAGTGATGGCACAGGCGTGCATGGCACTGCTATGCAGATCACGCACAACTCTGGCTATCCTTCAAAATGTTTGATCATGTCAGTGTCAGTAAATTGCCTCATCCTCAGGTGTATTCTCTCCCACATAAGGACCAGGAGGTTGGCTGTGAGTCCAGGTAAGGGAGGACAATGTTAGCAGGTAGATGAAATTACTCTGAAGAATTTTCTGCACAGTCATGTGTGGTTAGAGGTACATATTCATGACAGCCAGTTGAGCCCGTTGCTAAGGCCTGCTCTCTCATCTCTCCATGCCACTAAACTCTCACAGCCAGCATCTCCAAACGGTTTCAGTTGCCTGGGAGACCCCGCTCCGTCCTGGCGAGCAGCAGCTGCCTCCATTCTGCACACCTTCCCAGAGTCTCTGCTGAGCTGCAGCGACCTGCCCCAGCACAAAGCACTCGGGTGAGTGGCAGAAAGTGCCCTTGCCCATCCCTCCAACAACCTGAGGAGCTGTGGAACAGCACCATTGCATACACGTGCAGCACAGATTTCCCACAGAGTACCATTCAGGTCCACCAGCGCTAAGCTTTTCTTTAAGGTGCCCCATGTCACAGGCCAAAACCAGCTGGAAAATTCAGGATGAATATCACAGTTTATACATCAGGAACAAAATAGTTTTATTTCTAAATTATTACAGATTACTCAGATTTTTCAGGCATATAAAAATGTGATATGAATTTGCATAGGCAGTAAGCTCAGCTGCAAACTTCACCCTCTTGCTTCAACCTCAAAGAAACCAGCTTAAAATTTACTTTCTTTTAAAATAAAAACAGCTAACATAATAAAACATAATAAAAATTAAATAAAAAATATGTAAATTAAATAAAAAATTAAATAAAAAATATGTACTCTCAGTAAGTCCATCAAAGCCAAGCATTACCCTTCACACAATTCTCCTCCTTGGAGAACAGATGAAGAGAATGAACCATATATAATTTTGGCCATTTGGGTCATTTAAAGAATTACTGCAAAAATAACTGGGAGAGCTTGGCTGTAATTCACATTTTTCTGTTAAAATCCCATAATGAAAAAACATACATTTGTGACAGACCTTGACTCCTAAGTAACAGCACATCACATAATTGCTTAAATCTTTGTGCCTTGTTTATTTCTAAACCAAATTTCCTCAAGCTCACAGCTTTCCAGGAAAATTATGACTATCTTTTTGAAGAACCTAATTTGCATGAGTTTTTTTCAAGAAAAAAAACAAACCCCCCGAAAATATACAAAGAATATCTCTTGCTAATCACAAGTAAAAATCTTCAAATCGCTTAGATCACTGTTCTTTACATGCCCAATACACTTACCAGATACACTGTGGAGCATTTGTTAAACTTGTTTAGTACTGTTGAACATTAGATATGCAAGACATAGAAATTAAATATTGGTTTATTTACACCTCCACCTCATCAAAATTTATTGAAATTTAGTTAGGTTTTTAAATTACCAATACAAATAGATTTCCTTCAAAGGAGCATTTTTTTTAAAGTGGCCCTTTAAACCCTAATTGTAATCAGGCTTCAGACAAAATTTCCAGATGGTAGTTTCATTCCAGACAATCTGCTCTTTCGAGTGCCTCTCTCTGTAAAGCCCAATGAGCATCAAGTGCATCTATCACATTCTGATGCAGTTTTTGGCACAAGATAAATTTACTTTTCATCTAATAGCATATCAAATATTTTACATTGTAATAATTGATGCAGCGATTGCAAAATTGCTGTTCAGCAGTGCAAAAAAAATGCCATTACAGAACACAGCCAAGCACCCTGACAGTCTGATGTGAACCCTAATGAATTAGCTGACAAACGAGCCCAGTAAGTTCTGCTCAAGTATGCTCTCTAAGCAGCAATTCATAAAATCTGCTTTTCACTGTATTTTTCCCTTGTAAGGCTAAAATCCATGCAAATTAGTTCTCATCTGGGGTCATCATATTAAAAATATTGAAAACATTTGAAGAGAAGCTTCCAGACTCGTTCCCAGCACTGCACTGTCCTCAATGCTTCCTTTCCCTCAGTGCTTCCTTTCTGCACACTAAACCCCTCTGAGCCTCTCAGCACTAGCCATGCTTTAACATTTACTGGCTGTGACACTGAAACAGATGGAACAAGAACATTTTGACCACTGCCCAAACAAGACTTTTCTCCTTGGGGATGTGTCTCCCTTGGCCTGTTGTACTCTTGCCTCAGAAGAGTCCTTCTGTAGCATCCCAGGCCCACACTGAACCTCAGAAAACCTTCACAGCACTGAATCTGCTAAAGAGATTTTGAGGTTCTGTACTGCAATCATAGTGCAAAGCCTGCCTACCAAGTGTTCTGTAAATCTTGTTCTGGCAGATTCTGATTTAGAAATAGTATATAGGTTTTATCTCAATTGAAGATTGCATAGAATCATTTTGGCTGGAAAAAACCTTTAAAATCTGAAGACCTCACATAACAATGGACATAAAAGACAATGTATTGTAGAGACAGAGATTCATCTCCTCTGCTGTTGGTTGGGAATAACAAGAACTTTCCCAGTCTGAGCAGCCCTGACTGATAAGGTTACAGGGACAAGCAGATCAGCAGCCACCTCTGCTGGATGGTCTTAACTCAGACTGAAAGGACTTTATCTCAAAGCTGCATTCACATTTGTAGGTGCCACTCAGTTACCATTTGAAAGGTAAATTCCGTCATCAACCTCACTGTCTAGCCACCTGACAAACATACCAGGAATTCTCAGGCCTGAAAGTGTGAGGGAAAGGAGAGAAGGCTCAGGGCTCTTCATCCTGTTGCTTGCCCAGAGGGCTCCTTGGAGATGACAGTGACAGAGACTTTCCATCCAAATGGAAAAAGTGACTCTTAGAAAGCATGTTCAGGAAACTGGATCACAAATGTCACATACGGGTCCAACAATGACCTTGCAGGACACTGCAACTGGATGTGATGGACAGAAGAAAAAGAAAATGGAGAAGGCCCATGGTCAGACCATGAACAGTAATTCTCCAGTGCAGAGAAAACAAATGTACCTCCGAAATTACCTGTCCGAGAAGGACTGCAACAGAGTACTCACATATATGTGCGTGGAAGGAATGCTGGAAAGGATGTCCCAACTTCAGCCCCTAGTCCACTTCCAGAGAGAATGGGAGTCCAAGAAGGTACATCTTTAGCGGCTCCAAGACTCTGCTTTCTACAAGCAGCCTGCTAAGGAGGCCAAACAGGGAGCAGCAGGCACCAAATCACTGGGGCCTACCAAAGGCATAGTTGGAAAAACTTGATCAGTAAGCCAAGATATAATGAAAAACAAATGTGAACCAGAAACCTGCAGGGAAAAAGAAGTAATGGTCTATGAAAGGTGCGTTGTGTACCTGCAGACATACTGTGTGCACCTTAGTTATGAGATTGTCTCACCTCTCCCAGGCACCTGCTCTGTCTGCTGCTCAGGGCATCCATCAGAACTGCAGTCTGGCCCAAGGATTGCAGAGCCACAGCAACAAACCTGGAGGAAGGGAGCTTGCTCCATCCTTGTCCCACAGGCAGATGCAGTCTCTCTGTGAGGCAAGGCCAGGCGTAGACTGTAGTCCAGGTGGGGAATGGTGCAAGCAATGGAACCTCACGGAAAACTCTGAGGTGTCTTCCAGCTGTGGTCACAGTGGATGACCAGGGATTTACAGAGGCATTGTAAAAGTGTGTAAAATACATGCAGGCTGTATTCCAGCCTGGGATGCCCTCAAGAATACCTACATCGGGAATAGGGGACAGCATCTAAATATTCTTAATGGTATGGAACCTGGTTCCTTGATTCTTTACCTCCCTTTTATATTCTGTCACAGAACCATAATTCAGAGAAGTGATTTGTTTGTGCTGTTGCTGTTTCATGGGACTTAGTCTCTCAAGAGGTACCTTTGCACAAGGAACCTATTCCTCATGAGACATTCTGGTGTCTTTACCTGTCACAAAGACTGTTAACTGCAAGCATCTATGGCTGTTATGACTTAAATTAGAATTAATTTTAGAAGTTACTTTTTTTTGTAATTTATATACCTACTGAAAGCACAGTATTTAGTCATCAGATCTCCTGGAGATAGCTGCTTTATAAAACCATAAAATAAGTACAGTCCAGAAACACTTTACTTTTTTCATTTTCTTATTTTGATGATAGCATATATACAAAATAAACCAAGAATTCTGTCATGTCAAGATTATAATGGATGAGTTCATTGAGTTCATATCTTTTTATTAGGTCTTCTTGGTCTTGAATTATCTTACAAGTTTCATAAAGTGAAAAAGACAAAGCCAAGGGGCATTTTGCCACTGCTTCATATCTATAGCTTTTATCCTGAATTCATGCTTGTCACTGAAACATTCCATCTTTTTAGAAAAGATGTGAGCACTTTGCTTTGTTGATGTGGTATGCTACCTAATGTATCAAACGAATGAGGTATCAGGTGGTATTATAATAACACAGCACATCAGCAGAGTTAGCTGTCTCTGTGATCAGGTCTTGCATCATTACACCAGAAAGCAATCAAAAAGCTGCTTGAAACATGGCACTGTAGAAAGGAAGAAAAAAATTCTGAAGCATCTTTAACAAGAATTCACAGAATTAAATTAAACCAGAATATACTGACATCTGTTACATGATACAAGGTAGAAGTTCTAGTCCTACATTGTCACATAATATTTTGCAATCAATCCTAGAACATTCCATGAATAATCATGCGTACACTACATTTGCTTTATATATGTATACTTTTTAGCCTCCAGTTTATATTAGCTACATTAAAGAAGCTTATGCTTCCCTCTTTTCTTTCCTGAACCTCTTTTCTTTCAAGAACCAATTTACCTGCAGAGAGGTGTTATCATAAGACCACATACTATTAAGAATGATATTTCAAGTTTTGATCAATATAAATAACAAGGGAAAAAAACTGAAAAATATCTTTCAAGTTTGTATTGTACCTTTCACCAAAAGTACTGATTTTTTTCAATCTAAGGACTATGTCAGGAGTATAAGAACACAGATTTTTGTCCATAACATTTACATGTGAATTAAATCCATTAGCCATATGATGAAAAGTTTCTAACCTTCTTTACTTAGTCTTTCTTACCTTCATTACCAAATGAGGTAATTGGAGTCTCACCAGGTCTGGAATCAACAGGGTGACAGGTTTATCCAAAAAGGCAAAGGAGGATGCAGTCTGCAGATACTATCATTCAAATCCCTCTAAAACAGGGAAGATGCTATGAGCCTCTTACTGGCATATTCTATCTCCTTGACCATACTGGATCAGCTCAGGTACACTTCTGAAACTAAGTGCTCTCTGTCTTGACCACTAAAAAATCATTCACCATTTCCTTTTTTTTCATTACTGTCCACAGCATTATGCTGCACTGTACCTTCTTTCCTTCTCCCTCTACTTCTGTGTTAGATATTTTGGATGTTGATTCTTCCCCTATTCTTGTTTTCATAGAGAAAAACTGACTCAGACTATGTACAAGTAACTCCAGAAGTAAATGAGTAACTGAAAGACATTGTACAGAAAAACAAGAGATTTATCAGCTGATCAGTTGCTCATGTCATTGCACCCCTTCAGAGAAACGAACTGGGAGAAAAATGTGCGGGCACACCTGGATGCCTCCAGAATGTAACATTCCCAGTGCAATGAGGTCATTGAAGTATAGTAGCGTCCTAGCTAAACCACACATGGTATTGCATGGACCTGGGAGATGTGACACCCCATTCCCTCTCTGACAACCTCTTTTCCCTCCTCCTGTCAGCAGTTTGGCTGGCCTGGCACCTCAGCCCAGGCTCTGCACTGCTGCAGCCACGAGATGTGGTGAAAGGCTATTACTGAGCTACGATGCACTGCCCAGGCTCCAGTGCCATAATGCTGTATCTAGCTGCTCTCCAGCCAGTCCTCCATTTGAAACCATTGTTATCACCAAAATCTCACAAAACTGTGTGTTGGCTGCACATCAAATCTCTGCTCTTGGGTAGCTGTAATGTCTCAGATTCATTTCTCCCACAGTCTTTCATTTGCTGGACAGATTTGGCCATTATCTTCAATAGCCAACTTACCCCTTTAAGTAGACACCCCAGTGCACTGGTTTTTTTCTTGGTTTTTTTTTTTTTTTTTTTTTTTTTCCCCCATTAAAGTAATGTCTAGAGGAGTTCTTGGACCATCACTTGCCTTTAGCAAAGTAGGAGGGAGTGAAACTCAGGTTAGAAAGCAAAGTACTGACTGCTCATAACCCTGAGCATGACTGATACCACCTTTCAGCTGGTATTACACTTTTCAGGCTTGAACAAAAATGCTGTGACTAATATTTTAATACATGTAAATTAACATATTGGAGTGAGTGGAAACTAACATTTGCAATATGTTTGCCAAAGAAATTGTTACCAACACAGCTTACCACAAGAACTCTAAGCTACAATTGCAGCATAATTTTTATTTTTCAATGCAAATTACTCTGATCAGATTTAAGATACAGCACCATCTTATGGATATTTCTTTATAGATTAATAAGTGCAGCTGGTTATCTGCTGGTAGAGATTTTTCTTTGCAAACAAAATGTAGCAGGGCAGAACTATCCATTGCTGCACATTTTGTATATGGGAAAAGAGAGAAGCTCTGGAAATGGGAAAGGATATTGTTATGACACACTCTCGCAAACCTTCCTTTTAACTACCAAGTCTGTGCTCAGGATGCCAAGTATTCCCACTACTGTAGTATCACAGATTTCAACAAGTACTAAAATTTCATATAAGAGATATCAAAATACTTGCTGTAAATTTCTTAAGCATATTAATATCACATTAATTTAAATCTCATTTTGTT
Organism: Vidua macroura; assembly: GCF_024509145.1. NCBI lineage: Eukaryota > Metazoa > Chordata > Aves > Passeriformes > Viduidae > Vidua > Vidua macroura. The sequence continues at coordinate 51,918,194 of NC_071575.1, read as the reverse complement.
TGTCTCTGTTTCAGGGCCATTCATATGAAATGGGGTCAAATTTTCAAGATTTTTTACCTCAATTTTAAATAATACTGACTATCTCTGTAAGTTTTCTTTCCATGAAAGTTTAAATTCATTCCTATTTTGATGATTCCAGAAACTCCAGATAAAACTGCAACAGAACAAAACCAAACCACATTCAAATAGCAAGAACCAGCAACTCTGTTTTCCAATTTAACAGCCCATTATTTAAGAGATCATTTAATTAAAGGAGGTGTAAATGTTCACTGTCATTTCATGCATTCTTAGTCATAAATGCCAAATAGAATCTTTTGTGAAAGTAAAAGCCAGACCTTAATTTTTTTTTCCTTTCATCAGCATTGCAAAAAAAAAAAAAAAATTAAACTAATTAAATGTATTTTTGCCATTTGTCACTTAGCAAGAAAAGCATTAGCTGAGTTTATTGCTTTGGTTTTTAAAGTATTAAATTAAGCATTGAACCATTGAATGCTTCAACTCATTAACAGTGACTGACTACACAAACCCTGATTCTCTTGACTAATTCAGATCTGATTATAAGAAAAAAACATGTTATCATTTAAAAAAGAACAACCTACAATAAAACTCCACCTCTTTGGGAGCCCATGTAAGTATGTGTTTGACCATAAATACAGGATTTAGACTCATCAAACTCATCAGTCTTAAAGTTTTGTAGGTACTTGCTTGACTAGTGTTAAGTCTGCAGGCAAAATTAAGTAACTTCCTGAACGGTGGAAAACATGTCTGTTGGATTGATGGATGGATGAATCTGTGTGTATTGTAGACAAATATTTTAAATTACATGACTGTTACATAAAATACAGTCTAAAATTCTAGATACCCAGCAACAATATAGTGCATACAGTGAAATCCTAGGGGCTTTGAAACATTAATTGATTTCTAGAATAACTCATGTCTGGCATTAAATTTCTCAAGGAAGCATATGTTTCAAAAATCCCATTAGACTGTATGTTTGCAGCCTTCCTGAAATGTCACCACTGACGGTGAAGGAGAAAGGTTTTCTTTGTCTTAGGTCATTAAGAGTATGTTGCTGCCTTCTCCCACACTGTCCTATCCCAGGTCTTTTATAGTTTTCTGATTTACAATAAATGTCTTAAACTTCTCTAGAAACCAAGGGACGGCCAGTGCAATATCGTGATAACAGTGTTGAGGCTTCACATTGAAGCAGTATGATCACATCTTCACCTGTATGATGTTTGTAATCAAAATATCAGGCAGGTGGTGCTGGAGATCAAAAACCCTGTTGCAAAACTCAGTACCAATGAGTGGCAGGTGAATTTGGCATAACTTCTGCCATTCATTTTGTTAACTTTCTCTTTAATACTAACCTCATGCCATTATTCAGCAACCATTCCCCAAAGGTTGTATTCCAAAGAACTGATAGCAAGATGCAGGACAGCAAATAGGAATTATATTTATATCTGCTGTTTGCCTTTGGAATTAGCTTAGCACAAATATTTAAACATTCTGTATGAAGAAAATGTCACTCTCTACTTGTATATCTATTGTGGGGACAAATATGTTTCAATAAACTTGCATTGAGGCACTTGTTTTCATCTAGGACTCTACTGTCTTCAAATAACTTTTTGGGAAAAAAATAGAATTAAACATAAAACCCCAGAATTAATTTTTAAAAATGTACTTAGTAAATATCCACTTTACTTAAAATATCTGTTAGATACCTGAAAAGTTGAAAAAAAAAATAGTATTGCCCATGGAGTGTCCTGTGCCAGGAGTTGGACCACGATCCTGACAGGTCCCTTCCAACTCAGCATATTCTATGATTATATAAATATGTTCCTACTTTAGAAGCAAATGCAGGAGTTATTTATCTGGCAAAGATTTCCAGCACTCCTTTCAGCTTACTGTCAGGCAGAAATTTGGTAGTTTCAGAAAAATCATGTCAGGCTTCAAATCAAAGTCTTACAAGTCTTGATTTTTTAATGATTTTATGACAGCCTGCCTGGAAGAGTCACCATACGACAGAAGATGATAAAAGGCTGAAGAGCCAATGTGACATTATAAAAAGATGCATACAGCCAAAGGCAGCAGTACCAAGCTCAAGTTCTTGGGAGTCCAGGATCCCAAATTGTAATATTGCCTTTGAAATCACCAGATCTGGGCAAAGCCTGACTCATATTGCACTCTTTTTAACTATGACAAGGCATTAGAGCACAATGACTTCAACTTCCCTCCACAGGCAGAAGGACAGGGGGTTTTAGGAGGGGGTGGGGAAATATGAAAGCTGAATTCTCAATATACTAACTAGAGTTGATTTATTTAAAGATGCCGTTAAGATTGTAGCAAATTACATGAACAATGCAACTTCATGTTTTAACCAAAAATTTCCTGGAAAAAGGATCATAAAGTCACCTGTGAGAGGAATGAACTGAACTGTATTAAAATTGCACTGAAACTGTACTAAAACAACTATATTGAAATCACATCTTCAGCTAACACAAGGCATTCTGTTAGAAGACAAAGGGGCTGAGAGCATGAGAAAGCAGAAAATTTTCAAATGGTGATGGAGAGAAAAGAGTGCCCTGTCACTTCCACTTATTGGTTTAAATTATTGTGCCGGTTCAAAATAAAGATTTTATCCAAGTCTAGCCACAGAATAGTAATTAAAAAGAAAGTGATTAACAAATGTTTCCAGCTTGCTAAGTCTAAAGATATTCCCCTTCAGAAAAGCTATAAGAAGGTCTTCTAAAGGATAAATCCAGACACTAATGAGACTTCTCTTATCCCTGGATTAAAAATAATTCTATTCTGGCATATCCAACTAGCAACTTCCTTAAAGTTCAAAGGCAGGGCAGAATTAGGAGCCTTTGGAAAACAAATGGCTAAAATTCACTGAAGAGAAAAAAGGGGCTATTTCTGTCAGCAGTGGACTTTGAATTGAGTCCTAACTTGTCAAGATTAACATCCAAAACATGGACAACTGGTATGATCAAAAGACTTTTCAAAGAGGCATAATCAGAGTGACAAGATTTTTGCCCTTTCCAATGCACAGCCCTTGGGTATGCTTGGTACAGCTGCCTCTATCTGCATTCTCTGCAACATTTTTCTGTGCAATAAAGTATATAAGTTGTTTGCAAGGATTTCTTCCGGGAGATATATCAAATTCATACTCATTCATCTGAGCACATTATGACTGTCTGAGTACTCAAAATGCAGATTTCAATCCTGAGAAGAGGGATTCTGTTTGTTTTGAGCATATGCCGTGAAAGGTCTGACAATGCATTTGGACAGTCTCTCCTCACCAAACAGAAAATGACCATGTCTATCACTCCCGAAGGGTTTGAATTAAGGTGGTTTCCTAACACGCAGTGGAAAGATTGTGGTCAGAATCACAAGGTTCCCTTGATAGAATTTCAAACTCTTGAAGAAATTTCCAGAGTCTCATCATCCTTTTAGAATGGTTTGATTAAACAGTTAGTCTTGCTTTGCCATCTAGAAGTATTTTCTTTACATGAATCACTGTGTTAATGATCCTCTGTACCATTTATTTCATTATCCACAATCTGACAAAACAAACATTGACTCTGACTGTTATTCTAAACATTAGGGCATGATTGTTTAACGTTAATCTATTTTCTTTTCCAGAGGATGATTCTCAACTCGTAGGTCAGGGCAGTGCAGAATAGGGCCATGTTAAATGACAGGTCATTTCCATAACAAATGGAATGGAAGATACTAAAAGGACATTGTCAGTCCACCTGAATTCCAGCACCCACCTTAAAGGAAGACAAATTCATTCTAAGTCTAGAATGAATTAGAAACTAGACCGAGACTGAATTCCAGAGTTCAGAACAAAGAAGAAATAATTCTCCTGAAAAATGCAGGCAGTCACCCATCATGATATTCAGTTATAGGCCCAGTTCTTGGTAAGAGTCCAAACAAACTTTGTTTTTGGATCATTTTGATAAATTATGTACAGGGACCTGAACTCATCCAGGAAACAAAATCAACAGGATAATAATACTCTCAAAATATTTTAAAGCAGATGATATGCAAAACTGCAGACTTGCATAATGAGAGTAGAAAGAATTAGAAAGGCTGAGCCTCTTCTGCATCCCTGTTATCCCTCTCCCCTCCTCACCCCTACTCCTTCCACCACCACAGAGCTGTTCTCACTGGCAATATCACTGCACCAAACCCCTGCTTTGACTGGAGTGGGGCCACATTACTAACAGAATGACATTGGTGGCTGTTCAGTTCATAGTGTTAGGAAAATGAGGCAGCCCTGCCACTGGAAATATTAAAGGGACAATCATATGTAAGCTCATAAATTTTGTTCAGCATGATGTGGTAAAACTGGCTTACCTCTGACAGTGCCAGTTTGGGGAAAGTGTACTTTGAATGTATCCATTGTCTTTGCAGGAAGCATAAGGGATCATTGCAGGGATGCTCAGGGATCATGAGCAGGAGGAAAATAATTCCTTTTTATTAAAAAAAAAAACCCTTTTATAAATAGGGAAGGAATAAATGGTCTTCCATGTTTGCTGCAGACAAGTGAAACTAATACGTTTAAATTGCTCATGGGTGTAGATTTTACTGGCTCTGAGTTCATTACTGGTAAGAGGCTGAAAACTCCTGCTCTTGCTCTTGCTCACAGTGTCTCCCAATCATTGCCCCCTCTTGTTTCTGTTGTCCTCTTTGCAGGACTGGAGCCAAGCTCAAAGGCAATGCTGAAGGGAGAAATAAAATGAGGCACTTGGTTTCCTCTGCTTAGGCCCAAAAAGTGCCACCAGTTCTCAGCAGGATCATGCCCTGCAGTGCTTCCTGGAAGGAGGATGGGGCCTGGATGACTTGCCTCCCTGAAAATACACCCTATGCTGCCTTCTCCTTGCTAGGAGAACCAGGTCGTGACCCCTTTGAAATTGCCTGTTCCCTTCAGCATAAAAAGATGGACACTGTGTTGTATTTTCTCAGATGAGCCCAGACAGATTCCTCTCAGGGTCTTTCCCTCCTACACAGGGAGAGTTCTTAAGGTCCACCCTTGCCTTGACTGAGCAGAACAGCTCCAATAGGAACAGGAGTGGAGCCAAAGTGGTTTTGTCCTCCCACATGCCCGGGAATTGAGTAAACACAGTGCAGGGTGAGGAGGGACAGAGGTTGGGATCTTTGGAAAATCAGTAACACAGGCTAGGCTGTGGCACAAGTTTTGAGAATGGGAGGCTTGGGATAACATTAAGACAAGCTCTCTGAATTGAAAAAGTTCAATGTTGGAACTATTTCCTAGGAAGATTAAATACTAGGAAGTACTAAGAAAAGGTTATACAAGCATCAGTCAAAAATTACTTAGGTGTAGCAGATCTTATTTCGGTGCAGAAATATGATCCCAATAACTTCTTAAGTTCCTTTCCAAGTCTACTTTCTACTATTGCTCTTAGAACTGAATGGAGCTTAAGCAAGCACATTCCTCTGGAGATTCTAGAGGATTCCATGGAACACGATTCCATGGAACCACTAGCTGCATCAGGCAGCATCACGTACAGCATGTCCTATAAAGGATACCACATTCCACTGTATTGCTGGAAAGACTCCACACCACTCACAACGGTGAATCCTGTGTCATCTGGGCTTGCTAAGAAACCAGGTATTCTAGAAAGTAGTAACAGTCCCTGGTAATGCTACCTGTGTGTTAATGATAACAGCCACATGACAGTATAAATGTATTATGGCTATGCCATACATTCCTTGATATTGCTAATTCAGAAGTTCACAAACCTATAATAAGACTAATTTTAAGACTTTCACTGGCTTTATTAAGCTAACAGGACAATAGGCTCTGTACGTGGTCCTAACATCCTTGCCAATAAAGGCAGGTTGTGAGGTAGAGAGGTTTCTTGTAGATAGAAGCATTCCTATAAGAAATTAATTTGGATATTTCTTTAGGATTTAAAAGGAGATATTTGTGTCACTTTTTCAACCCCACATATGAAAATCAAATTGCCTTAAGTATTTGAGCTTAAGGTGTAGAGAACACTACCCTTCAGACACAAGACTACCCTGAAACAAACTAATTCAAAAATCGCCATTTTATAGAATAGCTTTTAGTACTAAGTCATGATGTGACACAAATTTTAGTGATAACCTACTCTTTACATAGCTGGTGCACAGCTTGTGAGTAATGCAGTGCAGCCAAAATGTCAGAGCAGGGCATATGATTAGCATTTTTGTATATATTTTTGGATATTCACATATATATGCACAAACTAAACATGAGATACAAAACTGGGACCTAAGTGTGGAAATGATTGGATCTAACCTAGGTTTTTCTCTTTATTTGAATCAGCTCATGCCATCACTTATGCTGGTCAGCTGCATAAGTAGACTCAAAAGGACTAAGGACTCAAAAGTGGAGTTTTGGGTTAGAAAGTACAAAAAGATTCTTCACATGGAGGGTCACTGGAGACTGGAATGGGTTCCCCAGGGAAGTGGTCACAGCACCAAGTCTGACAGAGTTCAGGAAACATTTGGACAATGGCACTGATGTGACTCTCAGGGGTGGTGCTGTGCAGGTCCAGGAGTTGGATGATCCTTGTAGGTCCCGTCCAACTCAACATATTCTGTGATTCTGTGATTGGAAAAGACAATGGGAAGCCCTTTTAAGGGCTAGGAAAGCTAGTCAGGAATCAAGCTTGTGGATGATCTTGGATCCTCCCTATGCTCTTGTCTGAGACTTATCTAACTCATGAACACTGGCATCAAGTTCTGGCTTGCAAAAAAGAACTAGGACATAAAAACCATTTTGTTCAATGATTGCTCATAGGGAGTCAGATCAAATGGAATAGTCTGGGAGGAATGCTGTCCCAAACTCTGCAATTCTGGTACACATCAGTGGAGCAAAGGTGTTTAAATAGAAGAAGAAGAATATATTACACATTTTCTGCAAATGCAAGTTGCAATGAACAAGAAAGACTTTGAAGCAGAGTAACAGTTTGATGGTGTCTGCAAGAGTGCAACCTCTCCATCTTCTAAGCATGTGAATGCTCTGCCACTTGCTTGTCTGGTTGAAAGGACCAAAGAAATAAATCCTGTCTTTTCAGGCAGAGAGAAAGACAGAAAGAAACTGTCTGAATATTTATGCAGAGTCCCACAACCTGTATTGTGCTATAGTGAGACCCACTATGAAGTAAATTGGTGGCAAGCCTGGTTTTCAAGGAGAGCTCTATTTTGACAACACAAGGTGAAGAGTTCTGTTCATTGCAAATCAGTTATTACTACTACCCATTTTATGTGTGGTCAACACCACAATGTCTAGTGATTGCTTCCTTCAAATTCCCATCCAAATACTTGAATCTGCACAGAACACCTGAAATTAATAGAGAGGTACTATCTGACATGCCTCTGGGAGAAATGCATTCCTGAAATGAAATGAATTTATATTATATTTCAGAAATTAAACTGGCAGAAATTTTCGCCACCTCCTGCAAACTCTTCACAAAGGATTAAATTAATCTTCTGTGGAAAAGCTGGGGGACTGGAAAATGTATTAGCTATGCACAAACCTCTCATACCATAGAGGTGAGCACTACAGTGGTAGTAGTATACAACTGCTGATAAATTAGTTTTTCTGAAGATCACACAGATCATCAGGAAATCATCAGGAAAAGAATGTAAGCTCTTTTGAACTTTCAAACTTATATTCTTCCAAGCAGTTTGTAAATACACATTAACAATACCATAGGCCCCAGAGCATCTTTATTATGTGTTTTTGCCTAGGCCAAAGCTCACACATACAAATGGACAACAGCGTCAACAAATGCCTTCAGAAGCAGTAAGCAAGACCACAAAAACAATACATACTCAATTTACTCATCTTATTATTTAAAAAAAGACATCCCCTAAATATCATTAAAATATGTTTTTCTACTTTACATTTAGGTTTTGTACTTTTGAGGAATTATTCTGTCATGCTTTCCAGTTTTTCTCCACAAGTTCATGGTATACAAACAAAGGAGGTCACAGTGGGTAAGGGAAAGGGTGAAGCAGTACTGCACCCACCAGTAAGTGCTGCCTGGTGTGGTACAGTCTCAAGAAAAACCAATTACAAAGCACCCTAGAAATATCACTGGCATGTCTGGCTTTGGCTATGACCTGCTCACAAACAATATAAGGTGAGATTCATGCTTAATCACACAGTTTTGTAATCCAAAACATTAGAGAAAAATAGTACAAGATGTGTCTAAAATGGCAGTGCTATGCATGAAGCTAAAACTGATTACTGAGCATCAAAATAACAATGAATTTTATGACCAAAAGACAGTTAAAGATGAAATACAAGACACTGATTCTCTATTAGGAAATCTTTCACTGAGCATAAATATGTTCTTATATGCCTTAATTTTAGCCACATATTTTCCCAAATGAAGGACTTGAAAACATAGCTACAATTTTTCTATCTTGGGAAAAACGTCTTAAATCAGTTCAAAACTGATCTTTTCGCCATTAGCCATTTTACTGTTTCTTTTATCCCCTAAAAAGCAAACCTTAACAAAAATATCCTCATTTCATTGCCATATAAAAAAGAACAATCCAGTTCTTAACACTATTTTGTTTAGACTAATATATTCTACAAACTAAGTAAGACAGAATATAATATCTAGGCAGAAAAAAATGCAGTTGAATGAGTGCAATTGTATACAAATCTGAGGTTGGACAAATTGAGGAGTAAATATAAATAAAATGGTTTTAGTTAAATTTTCTTAATGGGAACTAATGACTGACTTTTCATTGTTGTGGTTGGATTTTTTTAAGCTTATAAGTATTTGAATATAAATATTATGCATTGACATTTGTGCACTTAACTGGCTGAGCATTTGAACACAAGCATCTGAGGAATGCAGGGACAAGTTCTGACTGATTCCTATAAGACTGATACCACCATTGTTTGATGGCAGCATTATCAGGGAAGTACATAAAGGGCTCCAGAAAGGTAGCTTTTGTGCTCTGCAGAAACATTTAATATATATATGAAAAATATACTCTACATTTAAATGCACCAGATGAAAAGTAGCACCCAGAATTGACAAGAGATCAGAAGTAAAAATGCAAATAATGTTAGACAAGAGTAGCTTTACAGAAAGGAAACACACAAGATCAATAAAGAGTTGTGATACAAGTAACTGCAGAAGATGAGGGTACTCATCCTAAGCTGTTAGATATGCTGATAGTTATTGTCAATTCATTTTACCAATGTACCCAATTCCAAGCTGAGAACATTCTATTTTGAGCCTGGTCTGATGGAAATCAAAATCTAAATTGTTTCTAAAATTCACCTTTTTCTCCAGAAAAGGAGATATGGGGAAAAAAGCTGAAGCCTGAAAGCAATGCATTAGACTTTTGCTGACTTGCTAGAGGTCCTTTGCATGCAGCTCTAGGGAAGACATGGATGTTTTAAGTAGTGGAAGAAAACCAATAGCACTCCTATCTTCAGCAAAGACTAGAAGAAAAGAATAGAGAATAAAAGAACTACAAACCAGTCAGCCTCACTTTAATTCCTGGGAAAATGATGGAGCAAATAACTCTGGAAATTGTTTCCAAACATATTCAAAGCAGAAAACTGATGGGATAGCTCACATGGGTCTGTGGAGGAGAAATTATCCTTGAGCAACCTGATAGGCTTCCATGATTGAGCAACTCACTTGGTGGATGAGCAGAGAGCAGTGGATGTTGTTTATCTTGACTTCAACCAGGATTTCAACACTGCCTCTCTCCCATAGCAGTCTCATAGACAAACTGATGAAAGGCAGGCTGGCTGGGTAAGAACACTAAGCTGCCTGGCCTAAAGGTTTGTGATCACTGACACGAAGATCACCTGATAGCCCATCAGTAGTGCTGTACCCAGGGATTGATACTGTGACCAATGCCATTTAACATCTCTGTTAATGACCTGGACAATGGGACAGAGCACACCCTCTGACAGTTAGCAGACACCATGAACTTGGGAGAAGTAGTTGATACACTACATGATTGTGTGACTGTTGAGGTTGTGTGACTCAACAAGCTGGAGAAAATAGCAAACAGGAATCTTAAGAAGTTCAACAAAAGGAATTGTGAAGTCCTGCACCTAAAGGATGAAAACCTCCATGCATTAGTGCAGACTAGGAGCTGGCTTTGGAAAGCAGCTTTTCAGAAAGATACAAGTTTTGATGAACATGAGCCAGCAATGCACCCTTGCAGCAATGAAGGCCAACAGCATCCTGGGCTGCATTACAATGAGTGCCACCAGCAGATCAAGGGTATGATCTTTCTCCTTTCCTCAGCATTGGAGAGGCCACATCCAGAGTGCTGGGCTCCATGATGCAAGAGGAATGCAGATGTGCTGGAGGTGATTAATGATTTGGAGCATGTGAGCTATGTGGAGAGGCTGAGAAAGCTGAGATAGTTCAAACTGGAAAAGAGGAGGGTCATGGGAATCTTATCAATTTATAAATACCTGATGGAGGGGAATAAAGAACACAGAGACAGACACTTCTCAGTGATGCACTGGGAAGGATAAGATGGGCACAAAATGAAACAAATTAACTTAATTCTGTTTAGACAAAGACAAAGCTTTTTTTACTGTGAGGGTGGTCAAACATGGGCATGAATTGCCCACGGAGATTGTGGAGTGTCCATCCTTGCAGACATTCAAAACCTGATTGGACCTAGTCCTGTGCAATCTGCTTGAGGTGACCCTACTCCAGTGGTTGAACTAGATGAGCTAAGAAAGTTCCTGTCCATCTTAACAATTCTGATTCTGATATAAAGTGTGAGAGAAAGTAAGAGAGACTTCTCCCCTCCATAAAGGTTCAGGCAGCTAGTGGAGAAACCATAATCTTTTCTAAAAAGAAGAGTCATGTAATCTTATGTATGATAACATGATCATCCTGGCCTTAATGCAGTAGTAGTTCAGAGATGACACTGCTGGACTGAGCCATTATATTTAAAATTGTGTGGGAACTGACTGCTTTAAAGTTTCATAGAATTCACGTCTCAATTTGTGCTTTGCATATTTTTAGTGGCAAGATTTTTGTAGTGTTACTTTATTTTTATTCGCTATTAGAATGAGAACAAGTTTTTGCAAAAGGCTGAGTAGAAATTGTATTCCTCTTAGTGAAAAAGTCATTTACAGTAACCATATTTTTTATAGAACTACCCCTTTACTATAGGACTATGGAGACACAAGCACTGGCATGTGATTGATGATGGTGGTCCCAGAAAATTTGCTTTAGCAAATTACTGTGCTGAGGAAATGTGACCAGAGATGTTCAATAGGTTGACATTTATGCTTTTCCCTGACTACCTTTCTGCATTTCACAGATTTTGCTTACTATTGTTAGTTAATGTTAATGACAGAGGCCACCCATAAAAATAGGCCACCTATTTCTTTTTGACTGCTACATTTTGCACCCAAAGTGTGAAGAAAGCCAGTGTGTTTGTTAGCATGATTGTCCCTCAGTGTTCCCCTCATTCCCCTGGTACAGATCCAGAGGCAGAAGAACTCAGACTCTTAATGCTTAATGCTGCCATCTAGCTAATAGTCGCTGCCCACAGCAGGAGGAATTCCGCCTTCTGAGACCTGGTTCACTAGGGAGGTAACTGACAGCTTTAAAGGTCCTTTCCTAAATGTCCAGTACCGAGTGCTTCAAAATATTGATAACGGACTAGAGTCCTTCACCGCTCTAAACCCAGCTCAGTTCATACAGTGAGAATCGGGTTGGCTGACTGAGTTTGTTGAGTTTTCATACAGGGCTTTGAAAACTTGCCACTGCTAATGAGGAGGCCCTGGAGCAGTGTGGACACTGCCTCAGCTGCCATCGTTTTAGAGCTGCATACAGAGGAATGGCCTTTCTGTGCACCAGTCCATCCCTCCAGCCTTTGTCCTCCTAGTCTGAGACTTCCTTGTTCAGTAGTTTCATTGTCCTCCCTGGTACCAGCACCACCACCTGTGGGTATGTAGGCAGTCACAGAAGGACTTGATCCACATGAAGTCTGATGTCTTTCCCTCTCCCAGCCTGCCTTCCCAGGACGCCCTGATCAGACTCCAGAAATGTGGCTCTCACATGGTGAAGCCTTTTTTGTTTAATTTTTGCGAATGCTAGTGGTAGGCTTTTGTATTTTTCTCAGAGCCTTAACTGTGACAACAACCACTGAGACTATGCATCTATCTGGATCGTCAGAGAATCTAGAAAAACGATTTCAGACAGATGTGAACCACCTATCTGTGGCTGCAAGTTGTCAACAGAAGTAACCTGCGAGAGCAATGTACACTTCGGCATCAGCCCACTCGCCACCTCAGAAATGCACGGCTTCCGTGGCTTCCTTTTCTGGGGCCATTTGAAATGCCTCTATTTTCCGCACCAACACTTAGCAGAGGATGCCAGCGAAGCTCGGGGTCGTCGACGAGCACAGCGTCCGCTCTGCCCGTCCAGCAGGGAGTCCCGCCGTGTGTCCGAGCCGGCTGGCGAGCGGCGGGCGCGCTTCCCACGCTGGCCGGGGCGCGGGGCAAGGAGCACCGCACCAGCCGCTGCCAGGCCGGCAGGGCCCGAGAGGAGCAGCGCTGCTGAGGGCTCCCTTGCCAGCGACTGCCCCTGTCGTTGGGAGCAGGGCAGCCGAACCGAGCGGAGCCGCGCCGTGCGCTGGGGCGCGTTGGCAGGTGCGGCGTTACGGCAGTCCCAGCGCAGCCAGCCCGACTCCGTCCCGGACACTCGCGGGTCGCTGCGCTCGCCGGGGCGGGCGGAGATGTTAGCCCGGCCCCAGTCCCGCCTCTGCCTCCGCCGGGAGCCGCTCGGAGCAATTCCCACGGCAACCCAGGCTCGACCCCCCTTCCCAAACCCCGCCTCTGCTCCCCGCCCCACCGCTCCCGCCCGGCGGCCGCCGCCGGTCGGAAACAGTCCGTGTGTAAACTCGACGTGTCCGGAAAGGTGCGCGCCGCTCCCCGCCTCGCTCCGTGCCCGGCCGCGGGGCGCGCCCGCCGAGAGCGATGCTGGACCCTTCCTCCAGCGAGGAGGAGTCCGATGAGCTTCTGGAAGAGGAGCGGCGGGACGTGCTGGTGGCGGCGGGCGGCGGCTCGCCGCGCTCGCTGCCGCAGCCCGCCCGGGACTCGCGGGGCAGGGAGGCCGGGGCGGCACGGGCAGCCAGCCCTAGCCCTTCGGTGCTGAGCGAGGGCCGGGAGGAGCAGGAGCGCCTGCAGCGAGAGGAGCGGGAGAAGCGGCTCCGGCTGCAGCTCTACGTGTTCATCGCGAGGTGCATCGCGCACCCCTTCAACGCCAAGCAGCCCACGGACATGGCCCGCCGGCAGCAGAAGGTGAGCCCCCGCCTCCCCGCTCCCGCGCCCCGCCGTGTGCGCTCGTCTCCCATGGGCCATCCCGCGCCGTCCGTCCCGCCCGCCGGTGCCGCGCCGCCGCCGCCGCGGTGCTCCGGCCCGCAACAGGTTGAGCGGGGCCGCGGCACCGGCCGGGCACGGCGCGGGGAGCGCCGGCGGCGCTGCCGGAGCGGCTGCTGCAGGGCTGGGTGTCAGCGCGCCTTGCCTAAAACACACCCTTTATCTAGAAATCCGTCAGTCACCGGGGGTGAAGTCGTTTAAGTTTTTAGAGTTGCGCTCGAAGTCGCCGTGCGAAGGGCACAGGAGCGCAGGGAGCGGGCGCGCTGGGGCCGTTCTGCGGTGGAGGATATATTCCTGCTTCTTGGCGGTGCCTGATGGGTGGAATTAAACCTTCCAGAGGTGCCTGCTGCCAGTCGCGTTCTGACCGTCCGTACTCAACCCGAGCAAATTAACCCATAAAACACAGGTGAACGAGAAAACTATTTTATTTCATGAGTTATCGAGTGTGCTCTCTGTACATAGAAACAATCAACATGCGTGTTTGTGGTGAGAATGACCTTCTAATGAAGGTTGACCTAAGTTGTTCTCTGTGTCTTGTACGCGAAAGACAAGCTTTTGAGAACTGGCAGATGTGTGTAGGTATTTATGTTTATTCCCTCTTAATTTTGAGCTATTGAATAAGTAGTATACTTAAAGTTTTGGATTAAGGCACTATGTTTCCAGATAACTACTTAAAAGCTCAGTTCTTGAAATGTTTAATCTAAAAAATTGGGTTTTTACTTTCAGTTCTGTAAACAAACAAACTAATCCAAAACAAAAGAAACAAACAAACCCCCCATTCTACATCACTTTCTAGAAGGATAGTGATAGGACACAGAAATTATTTAATTCTACTTGGCTTTTATAATTTTGATACTTCCATATGTCTAAGGGTTTGTAAAATCCAGTACTAAATGTTTTGAAGTATCTGAAGTATGCCTGCAGTAGGTAAGTAATTGTGTTTAGTGAATTCTCAGACAAGTTAATGTGGCAACATGGTAGTAATAATGAGATTGTTTCTGGAAGATTATTTTATTTATATTAAGTGTTAGGTCCTTAAACTCTAGAGTCTGAATAGAGACATCTTGTAAACAGAAAGCCAAAGAAAATCTGAAATAAATTTTTTCAACCCACTGGAAATTTTCTACCCAAACATGGAATCATCATAGAAATTATATTTTGAAGAGATATCTAGATCCCTATGAATGTGACTTCCCAGTGGACAAAGCCAAAGCAGACTTGATGTAGTGTTGATATCAATCTAGGTTTAAGCAGGAGGCTGAGAAGCCTCCAGGAATGAGATCTCTCAATCTGTCTGTGCGACCTGCTCTACTGCTCCATTGCCCCCTCTTGATTAAATTTTCCTAATCAACTTCCAAGTTGCAGCCTGTGGCCATCAATTGCAGAAGATACTGAGCATTTAGAAGTTCTCACTGATCTAAGTCACTAAGTATAGGAACTGTTTTAAAAATAACTACTGTATTAATTATTTTTATTAATAAAATGTATTAAAAGAGATTACTGATGTGCAGCAAATGCAGAAATAAAACTTGTGAATTTGTCTATGACCAATGAACAGACTGATTAACAAAATTTACTTGATACCTACAATTAAATATAGCTCTTGCTAATTACTATTTTTAAGTGAACTCTGGATTTTGCATTAATTGCTGTATGTACAAAGTGACTTTTGTCATATTTAGGAATTTAGCTGCAGAACAAGGATGACTTGTCTTTTCCTGGTCAGGAAATAGTGTTTTTAAATAAGACATAACACAAAAAATAAGTCTTTTGAAGAGTTGCACTTCTGTCTAGACCTAATGAAATGCACATAACCATGCTTCCTCTTCCTCAATTTTGGATATATTACCCAGTGAATTATTGCATGTAGGGGTAATAGAACTGGTCATGAGTTTTGAGAGTTCAGAGAACCTGCTTTGATAATTTGGGATTGCTGAGAGCTGTCTGAAGGAGCCCTCTTTTATGTCTAACTTCTGTTCTCTGCACTGCACGGTGGCCCCATGTCAGCTTTGGGAATGAGAGTGCAACCATTTGTCTTAAACCGTGTCCTGAAGATACTTTGTGTGACAGGTGGACTGGAGAAGAGATGACTGAGAGGGGACCTTATCAATGTATATGAGTATCTGAAGGGAGGATGTCAAGAGGATACTCTTCTTAGTGGTGCAAAGTAGTAAGACAAGAGACAGCAAGCAGAAACTGATGCACAGAAATTGCACCTGCATATGAGAAGGAACTTCTTTACTGGAGTGTGAGGAAGAACTTCTTTACTGTGCGGGTGACTGCACACAGGAGCAGATTGCCCAGAGAGGCTGTGGAGTCTCCCTGACTGGAGATATTCAAGAACCATCTGGATGCAATCCTGTGCCATATGCTCTGGGATGACCCTGCTTAAACAGTGAGGTTGGACTAGATGAACCACTGTTGCCCCTTCCAACCTTACCCATTATGTGATTCTATGACTCATATTCTATGGGATAAAAGTCTGTCTTATTTCCTGAATTAATTTTCTATCTGCTAAGATAGGATACAGATATGGACTTGATCTCTTGCTCTTTTGCTTCAGTTCTGACTTGTGTGACAGCATGTGGCTGGCTGTCCACTGTGAGCTGGCCTGAGGTTCCTTGCCTGCATTATGCAACCTGAACTGTTAGCTTCAGCACGCCCTGTCCATCATGGGTTATCCAAGGTGCAGTTTAGAATGACAATCTATGGTGCTGTGTCATTTCAGCTTGTGAACTCCTTGTAGTACTTTTGCACCGGCAGTCTTTCAAGAGCCTAATAATAGTATACACCCTGCTTAAGAGCAGAAGTAATTTGTTCTTTCTGCAAGTTCATTTGGCATATTGCTGAGCAAATATTGAGGAATGCAGTTTGCTTCCTTTTTAATGTGGAACATATTATCCAGTTGGGAATGAGATGGAATTAATATATCAAGTATCTTTAACTGCCTTGTAATATCAGTAAGGAAATGGGTCACAGTATGGCTGGCTTCTTATGTTCTTGCTTTAGTATCAGATTAAAATGTACTATATGGTATCTTGAAACCACCATACTTAAGGACTCTGTTATACTAATTAAAGAATTTTGAATGCAGGCAGTGTTTCACTCCTCTGTTGTCCTTTCTTCTTCCTTCTTTTTTCTCGCTAAGTAAAATTAGCTCTGCTGTATTGTGATAGGTAAGGTTAACTAAAAAAAAAAATCAAACTTTAAGAAAAAACAAGAACTAGCATAATTCGCCAGAGTCCATCAATTCCTCTATCTTGCTTTTAACGATAAAGTCAATGTAATTTAGCCCAGGGTTTGCTGAATCACATACTTTTATAACATGGCTCTTTGGTTTTTTTTCCTTAGTCTCTAGGATGCTTATGTGATAGAAATACTCTTTTTTAACTGTTCAGAGTTAGTTGCTATTATATCCTGCCTTAATTTGGTTGCTAGTCGATTTTTGATAGAGAAGGGGGTATAATCAAATATTGGAGGTGTGGAACTGAAGCATGATGTTATTTTTCAAGGTGAGGTAGCATATCCTGATGAAGATGGAGTTAGCTCTACAGAGAAGGGCTAGTATGTATTTAGTAACATATTTTCAATAGATACTTGTGAACATTTAGTCATGTATTTTCTACCTTGCAGAGAAATATTGATGCATCATCACATATTGTTCTTTTGTAGAGCAAATTTTGTCTGACGCTGGTTTGGACTGTCACTTTTCTGTAGCAACTACTTTTCTTTTTGAGTCCCCTCAAACATATTTCACCATTTTTTTCTTCTGTCTCTTCACTCCTCCTTGTTTTTAGTCCCAACAAAAGAGAAGACAATTGTTAACTAAGCCTATTCCTCTTTCTTCTGTTCTCCTACCCCAGCCAAACCAAATCTCAAACCACCAGATTGAATTTGTTCATAGAATGAGATTTAGTGAAAGAAATTCACTTGTTACTGTCTTCCATCAAGGGAAAGTTGTGTGTGTGAACATATATTATATATGAGTATATAAGTACTGAGTCAGTGATTAGATGATGGCCCTGGTAACTACTGTTTGTACTAATCAGTTGTACACCCATATGCACCTACCCAGTAGTGAGTGTACCTACTCAGTGAATGTACAGAACCAAAGGGTTCTGTATCTGGGGGGTTAAATCAGAGTTAAAGTTCCTGGGGAAGGAAGGGACAACAAAGTGCTACAACTAACTCACAAAAAAAAAAAAAAAAAAAAAAAAAAAAAAGTGTGTTTTCTGTTTTTCCTGTGTTTTTCTTTCTCAAAATCCAGTAAAGGGAGAAGAAAATCCAAGAAATCCAAGACTAAGGGAGAAGTAGCACTCCTAGGCTAAACAAGATTTTTTAATGTATGAAAGGCTTAGTGCATCAAAGCTGATAATTCAAGTCTTGCTTTCATAGGTGATAGGTATTAGAAATAATTGATCTAGCCATGTAGAATTCATAACTGAGTGAGTTTACTTCCTGAATACTTGATAACCTATTTTCCTTCCATTCCTTCTCTCCCATCCAGCTATTAAATCATAAATAGCTCAAAAGCATTGACTTCTAGCTAATTCTTGAAAGTAGGAGCAGTAGTCAGTAATTTATTTTCATCTGAATTTTGTGCATTCTTTCTTCTTTCTTGGACTTTATCCGTAAAGGAGAGTTTTATAATGGTACGTGTTCACTACACAACAGTGTCAGGAAATACTGGTTATGGGGCTAGGCTTCATTCTCTGGATTGCAGTTTTATTCCCAGTGTTTGTCTTTCTTCTGTCTCAAGCCCTGTGTCTCCTTGCTTTTGAGCTGGTGATGTGTATCTGCTTATTTATTGGCTAAGCATATTTTGGGAAAGAAAAATTGTCTCTTGGCCTCTGAACATGCTTCATTAGATGTTCCTTTCTGCATTGCTAAGGTAGCAAGGAGAATGCATCCAAAACCATTGTTTTCAGAAACTGTAGACACATTTCAGAGAACAAACAGCTATAAAACTTGTTCATCTGGTCAAAATTCTGCTAAACGTCTTTCTAGGAACATGTCTTCCAATTCTACCTTCATTGCTTCCTTTACAAATTTCAGTTCTTTTTGTAGTGTTATAGAAAGTAATTTTTAATCAAGTTGATTTCCTTATTTTTCCCCATAACACCTTGTCATTGAGCTCTAAGCTGTGTATAGTTTTTAGTCAAATGAGTATAGAGAGTTCTGGTAAATCCTGTCAAAACCCATAATATGGTAGCCTACAGACCTGTCTACGTGTTGAGACAAGGTTATTCACAAATAGATCTTTCTACCCCTGTGAGAACCAGCTATTTGGGGAAGAAGTTGGTTTTGCCTGCAGTTAGGAAAGTTGCTCCCCATGGGCAATTGAATCGGCCATGGCTGAAGAAGTACTGAAGGGTGATGAGAGAAGCAAAGCCTCCTAGTAACCAGTGCCACTTTAGAAATGACAACCCATCAGAGTTGTGTTTTAATCTTAAATTCTTCTTCTGGCCTACCAGCTCAGCAGGGATCAGTGTGGCTTGGCCAGAAGCTGGCGGTGTGCTGGGAAAACCACATATTGGTAAACAGCTGTGTAATGAAGTGAACATGTTTGGACAGTCTGCAAACCTGGTCTACTATGATGAAAAATTTATCACTCTCTTCTTTTGCCTGCTTTGTTTTTGTTTTCACTGCCTATTTTACCTATACTTGCCTTTGAAATTTGAATGGTTATTAGTGGATGGAACTTTTTTTTTTTTCTCTGAATGCCTAACCTCAGGTTGTTTCTTTTTTTCTGTCACAGACAACGTTTGACAAATATGTTAACTCTGTTGGCAAATACCCAGTTTAATGTGCCTGTGGAAGACTAGTTATTAGGGTTTTTTTCTACAGGGGAGCTGACAGGAGGAAAGCTTGAAGGATCAGTTGATTGCCACCCTCTCTTCAGGGACTGTATGGGGGAATTGTCTGGCTGGGCTGCCTTGCATTTCTAACCCTTTGCAGTTGTTATTCTCACATTGTATTTTGTGTATCTGAACTGCTGTAATTGGTGATTGAGAGGCAGAAATACCAAATCAGCTCATCTTGTCTTTAATACTTTCTCAGACATCATCTGTGAAATATACTCATTGATGCTGTGGAATAACAAAGCTGAGGAAAATACTTTTTCCCCCTCTGAACTGCACTCCTTTACCTGCCTGAGGTGCAATGTATCAAAATATCAATTACTACATGCTGTCTTTAACTGTACACTATTGCCAGAGCAGAAAATACTGTTTGGTTGCTAGTTGACTATTCATTGAGCAATGTATTTCTGTAATAGCAAATTTTCAGTTTTTCCCCCTTGCTCCCCCATGCAAACCTGTTGTCACCAGTTCATGTTTGGGGACGCTACTAACCAATTGCCTTTCCATTTTCATGCTGGTTATTAGAGTTGGTTTTTCTCTTTCTGGCTTTGTACCATTTATTTTTAATACTGGTGAATATCACCCTGAAGTTGCTTTTAATATGTATTGGTTTGCTTTTTTAATGTACCTTTGTATTTGTGTTCTAGTCTCCCATTATCCTTGTTTTTTCCTTGTGTGTAGATATCCCTTACTTTGCTAGCTTAACATATCCCTGCCTCCTGCTGCTTCCCTTGCTATGAGTGGAAAGCTAATAGCTCAGGGACAAGACTTGCTTTATTGACTGGAGAGTTATCCTTAGAGGAAGATGGGATGATGTGTTTGTTGTCTGCTAGGAAAGTGCTTGGCTCACTGCCTCACCTCTGCTCATTGAGGGATGTGTTTTGGGGTGTTTGTCTTTATGCCTTGACTCTGGTTCTGTATTTAGTTGTACTGAGCCCCATTTAGTATGTTACTCTCTCTGAACCAGGTACCAGGCTGGTTCTCTAAGGTATCTCAGGTATCTTTAAGGCTTTTAAACATTTAATCCTGAAGTCAGTTTTCATATAGGGGTTTTTTTGGCACACTAGCTGCAAACATGCCTCCTATATTTCTTTCCAAGGTACTCCTCTTGCTACCAGCTGATGGCAGTGGCATGCACAGGTCTGGCACTCAGACTTCTCTTTGACTTCTGTCTCTTGCCATTCAGCATGGGAGGCAGGGTGAGGAACAGAGTCTTCTGAAGTCCTTCTCATTTGCCTAATGCCTCTCTCCAGTGCCCATTTCTGCCTAGAAGTGCTGGCACTGAATTGAAAGCAGCCCAGTTCTTGTGCGTTGCAGCTCATTCCCCCAGGTTTCAGAATAGCAGCTGTGAAAAGGCAGTTTTCAGTTTGTTGCTGTGTGTGGGAAAGTCTGAGCAGCAGAAGAGATAGAGTGTTTGCATGTTGGTACCAGGCTGCATCAGCTTAAGCTTTCATTTTGAAGGTTATTTTCTCAGCCATAAGCATTGAAGGCTTTTCATTTTGTATTTAAAACTCCCTAGAAGTTGATGGTACTTGCTCAATAGAATTTATTTCTGGTCCTTATTTATTTTGCAGTGAGGAGATAAAGCATATGCTTCTCTTCAATGCTTCATGCATGCTTGTATGCATGAGTTCAAGAATGTTCTTGAGTGTTTTTCCTGTCAGGAAGGGGAAAAGCATTAATTAACAGCATTGTGAAGAATGAACAGAGGTACAGTGAGTACTTCTTTAAATATGTGATCTGGTGAATCAAAATTAGAAAAAGAGAAGGTGATTATACAAGAATTTTTCTACAACTTTGTTTCCATTTTTTTTTCTCAACCATTAATTATTCATTTATGTTCAATTGTCTTGTCTCTGGGGTTTTAGGAATAGAGGCTGGCAGTTTCTGTGTAATTAAAGTGCTGGAGGGATACTCTGAGTGATAGACACAAAAAGAATCCTTAGGATAATACTTTGAGTAGACTTGTTTGGGCCATAGCCAAGGATGTGGAAGAAAGGACAAGTACACAGGGCATAAATGAAACTTCTGAAGAGATGGTATACATCTACAACGATTAGAGGAGAAGTAGCTACCAGTGATGGAGAGTTTCATGGACTAAGTTGAGAAAGTGTATGGAACAGAATTAATTTTGGAGTAGAGTAACTGTTCAGCAAGGACAATGACAAAGTTCAAGAGGAATGAATTTGTAGCAGGCAAATCCATTGGTCATGAGAGTTATGCTTTTCAGTATCAAACAGAAATGAAAGAGGAATATCTTGGGGGATGAGTTTGCAAGAAAGATATTGGTCTAGAAAAAAGGATAATGATTTAACTGCTAAATAAGGGAATAGTCTTAAAATCTATGCTAGTGTAATACAGAATAGCTAGGGCAAAGAGCTGGTGAGAAAAATGGTATGCAGAAGTTGGACTGCATAAAAATCAAAGCAGTAGCATATACTGCACTGGGGAAAACTGTTTTTTTCTGCAGAAAGTTGGAGTTGTTTTATATGTTTAGGTTGTTCTAATGGTGAATTCATGAGTTTTCTTTTTCTAAGAAAAAATTCACCTTCAGGCAGTCTACGCCAAATGCTTATCTTGCTGCCTTTTGCTGGGAAACATCCCCAGTTTGTACCTATTGCTCATAAATTCCTTGATTTATTTGTAAATTATGTATTCTGAGGCCTTGTAGCAGGGTTATTTCTTATTCAGAAGTGTTCTACAAATGTTTCTCCACTCCACCTATTTAATACATCAAATACATATTATTGCTAAAATATTAATATTGACGTTTTAATTTTTTTTATTGTTTTGACCTCCTTATGGATGGAGCATAGGCAAAGAGAAGAAATAAAAACAAGTAAGAGGTTGTTTGGTATAGATCTGCTATTAAATCATCTTAGAAATCAGTTCCCCTTTCACTTTCTTTTCCTTCCTACAGTGTCATTAAAAGGCAGAGGATTTTTCAGTCTTCTACCAGTGGGGATTTAAGAGTAATGTGGAAATGGAAGTTAACAAACTCCATTAGAATTTTTCTTTTTGTAGTGATCTTCAGATAGCTGTTGGAGTATTTGCCTGAATAGACACTTAGATTCTGCTTGCGGTGACTTAACTCCAAATGCAGTATCATTCTCATAGCCACACATGTGCTACGCACAGTAGTGATTCTGAGCATACTAGTACATGGTTATGAAGTAGCTAGATGTGTTTTAGCTTAAATATTCTGACAGTCTTGTTTATATGACTTTGGGTTCTTTTCAGCATACTTTGTCTCCCAAGTTAATTTAGTTTAAAAACACTACTTGAGATTAAGGCCAGCTTTTAAAGTTGTCTTTCTCTGCCATCCAAGTATTTAGGTACTTAATAACTTAATGTTCCCAGGCCTTCTACTGTGGTAATAAATATTATAAAATTATATAAATGTTATATAAAGCTATTATAAGACTAGCTATGCTTTGTGAATATAAGCCTTCTGTTTTATCACCTGGAATATAAAAACCAAAATATCCTACAGTGGAAAGCTGAAAATTACAAGATCCAGCTGTGCGTGCATATATAATCGATGTATTTTGCTCATGTGTTGCTGAAAGGAAGTGTTGTTCTTAACTGTGTAATGTAAAGCTAATCTGTTTGTTCTGCAGATCAGTCACCCACTGATACCAGACTGTGCCAGTATTTTTGTGTGTGGCTCTCTCTCAGACACCCTGACTGTAGGATGTACCTTACAGGACTTCTGTTAGCACCAGATGAAAATTTGTTTGTCTCCTCTTTGCCCCCACTACCAATAGCCTAGGGTGGGGAATTTTTAAAACCTCTTTCCTTGCTGAATCACCCAGAAGGTCAGTGGCATGCTGTGGACAGAGCTGCTGTTGCCTTTGCTTGACTCTTCCTCAAACTTTAATTGGAGCAACTGGATTACACCAGTCTTTCTGCTGCTTTAATATACCTTACTGTCTGTAGGTGAAAAACACTGTGTAAGAAAGAGAAATATCATTTATTTAAAAAAATAAAATTATTCAGATTATTACTAAACCTCTAGCTGTTTTATGTGTTCTGGATATTTAAACACTAATGGTTTATTAACCCATTGATTGCTAACAACATTTGGTCAGAACTCAGTCCAGAATGGCCTTCAAGAGGCCACAGAGGCATAATAAATCAGCAAACTGGGTAAAGCCTCCATACATGACCCTCTTGCTGTATTACAAACTGTGTATGTTACAAGTGCACTTAACTATAGAAACAGCACAAAAGGGTAGGAGACTGTACAGGCTGGCAGGCTGTTTCACTGTACAGATGCACTTTTCTGGTGTCACACTGCTTGCCAGTGTAGACGTGACTTCAGAAAGTCAGAGAGATTTAATATACTTCATTTAATATAGAGTCAAGAAAGAGAGATGGAACCTAAATGAGATAAGTAGCGCAACAGGGACACAAGAGTCTCCTTTCTGAGCCATTAAAGCAGGACAGCATATGCAATGCAAACATAAAAACAGCTGAAATAACAAAGTAATAAGAGTCTTGCTAAGTCTGAAGTTAATTAGGGGCAACAAACTGCCCCTAATTACTGAAAAGCTGCCTGGGATACTAATTAAAAGAACTGATTATAAGAAATAGAATGAATAATTAATGACTAAGAAATAATTTTCAAGAGTATCTTCAGAGAGCAAATAATGTGCCCTTGGAAAATATTGTGACACACTGAACCATCCACTGAATCTAATCCTGCAGACAGACCTGAACTGACTTGCAAGTTTGCTCTGCTTATGCTTTCTATTGCTGAGGCAGGGACTAATAGGGGCAGAATGACAGGTAAAATAGGAATAGTATTTCCATTTCAATATCAAATGCTCTCTTCAATAGACTTCAATATGACTTCAATAGAACCTGCTTATGAAATATGCCAACACAGTGTATTTTGTTTTAATAGTTGGCTTTGCAATAGTTCGCTTCTCATAGAGCTGAGAGTGGTCTTGGGTGCTTGCAGGGCCCTCTGGGTAGCATCCTCTGTGTTGATTAGTAGCATGTGTGTCTGTAGCAACTGTTGGCTGTCAAGTGTATGGGCCACCAAATGGACTGTGATTTTTTGATGTTCTTGAAAAAACAGCAATATGGAAATTACATCTGACAAAATAAAAATTGAAAGTTTAAAGATTTATCTTCTCAAGCTCAATTAATAAGGCTTTTTTATCCTACGCAGTTCTTTAAAGGGGCTAATCAGGGATAAAGTTTTATCCAGGCATCTGTTTGGGTATTCTCACCTAATTGGCACTCCTTAATTTAATAATTTGAACTGTTTTTAATAGACTTAATCCTCAATTACATTTACACATATATAAAAATTTAGATAGGAATAAATAAAAATGAATGCTTGAAAGCATTAAACCCAAGGAGCAATTTCCTATACTGATTCTAAGTCTCTACTGGAGGCTGAGGTGGGAGGCTGCAGGTACCCCAGGGTGCTGGGGTGCACATGAAGGGAACATGGGTCTTGAAGTAGTTAGGCTGGACAATCAACCCACTGCTGTGTGATGTCCATCTAAGACAGGCATGATATTTAATTCTCAATGATCGATCTGTGATCATTGTAGTGAGCCCTTCTTTATGTGGGATTCATCTTCACAGAGGGACCAACCCCAGAACTGAAATACCCATGTCCTTTGTAGCATCTTTTAGTTGTTCTGAGCTTCAGTAGATTAATCAGGATGTCCTTGGTCCCATGAGGGTGTGTGTTGCAATGAATTGATTAATATCTGTTTGGTCCCATAGGGTTTTGTGTTGCAATGAATTGATTAGTATCTGTATGGTCCCATAAGGTTGTATGCTGTAACCCTGAATGTGTTCACATCCTGGAAGAAGGTTGTGAGCACAGTGGACTCCTGTGTGCTCCAAGTGAGACCATGATCCATGGCAGAGGCAAGCAGGGAAGAAAGCTGTAGGTACTATGGAAGGGGATTAGAATGAGTGCTGCACTGCATGTTATGATCTCCTCGGCTTTAAAGCTATGCATTAAGCATAAAATACTGAAATAGAAGTTACTTAATACTACTACTTTTTCAGAAATGTATTTTTATTTGTTCTGTTTATTGTAGTAGAACTTGTAAATTGCCATTTAATTTCTTTAAAAACAAACATCACACACTCCCAGCCTCCCAAACCAAGCCAACAAATCCAACATCCCAAACCCTGCAGATGTGTATTTCTGCCTTGGCTTTTGTAGTTTTTTCAAAGACAAGACTCCTAAACCTTGTAGTAAGGAAGCAAAGATGTTCATATGAATTGTGTTGATAGTGAAGATTTTATTTTTTATTAATATTGAGCTTTTAGAATTGATCTGATTTCCTAGGGCTAGGTCAGAGTTCATTCTGTTGAAATGAATACACTGAATTTATAGTATTCTATTTCTGCTTTTTAATTTTTGTGGGCATAAGACTTAAGTATTTTGCTTGGTTTTATATTTAGGATGGATTTGTACCTTGCCTGCAGACATTTGCTTTGGAAGCATACATCTTCTCGGTGTGAAGGGTAATAATTTATTTTCCTAATTTGATTGAATTTTTGATTTTTTTCTTATAGTGGAAAAATAATGAGTATAACAGGAAAACAGCTATCTCAATTATGTGGTTTGAAAAAACAGTAAGACAAAATTCTCCTCCTATACTGCACAACTGTAGAGATAGTGCTTACCTTTTACTCAGTCTGATTTTAGTGAGGCTACAGAGCAGCCGACACAGCCATCATAAGTCACTTTTTGGGGAAAAAAAAGAAATTGATCTATTTTATTTTTAGTAGTGATGTGGTTAGGCTGGAACAGCTGCTTCCTATTGGTGGTCAGACTAACACTGCCTCAGTCAGTGCTAATAAGATAAATGGGGTAATGCCTATTGACTATAATAGCTGGAGTAATATGTCTGCTCAGAGATTGAGTGAAGGGGTGTGAGGAGCTGCAGCTCTGAGCAATACAGATGGTCAGTGATGCAAATCCATTTCAATCTATAGTGCTGGAGAGCCTGGAAAATGAACAGAATTGCATAATAACATCAGAATAAGATAGCCTCTAACCTTTGTTTTCTGAAAGGCTGAAGTATTCAGGGAGAAAATCAGTTGTTTTGTCAATGGGGTGAACCCATCCTTGGACAGGATGTGCATTTGTGTGTGTAAGGCAGGTGTCAGCATGTACTCACCACAGCCATTCATATGAATAAGTAATAAAAATATAGTACTTAGGGTACAAAAATGGAAAACTGTCTCAAAATACTAGTAAGTTGCTTGCTAATTTTGAGCCTAATAATTTTAAACCAAATAAAGCATTGAAATAATATGTTGGCTTTTTTTTTCTGTTGCAAGTAAATAAATTGGTGCAATCAATGCAGAAGAGTAAGAAAGATCAAGATGGACTAAACTAATCCTGTTTTGAGGAGGATTTGATTGTCTGAGTTAGGGACATAATTTCTGATGCAGTAGCTTCTAAATAGCTTAATGTGTGTATTTGCAAATTGTGTTCATACAATTAGGGAACCAAAATAAGGGCTGTTTTTTGAAAGGTGGCACAAATAGGAGAGCTATAGATTTTCCCTCAATGTATTGTGTGAAAACAGGTATTTTATCCCCCTGCCAGTTCACAAAATTCTTTTTGAATCACCAGATATTTACCAGGGAGCACATCTGCTGCCAGACAGCTCTGCTACTGTATTTGTGCCTTCGACAGAACATGTAATAAACCAGGCTAACAAAGCTGCTGGGCCTCAGGTACACCAAGTAAACATGCTGGCAAATATCATGGCTGAATGAAATTGTGGATTTGCTGTAGGATGGAAAGATGATATTGCAAAATCATTGCAAAGCTGATGAATGTATTCAACACACAGACAAGTTACTGTGTATCATACTTGAACTACAAATGGGAAGGGACCTCCTGGGTAACTCAGTCTCATGACCAAAAATAAGATATCTTTCCTCTTTGATAAGCAGGTGAAATTTCACTTAGTAGGTATTGCTACTGTTTTTCCTTACTCTAATAGTTGTGAGACTTTTGTTTCCCAGACAAATGCATTTGCAGGTTTGGTTTATACCCACTTCCTGTTCTGTCAGCTCTGCCCTTCAGCTGTAATAACAGCTTTTCCTTCCTGAAGGATTTAGTAGAGGATGGTGTCTCATTCTCCTGCATGAAACTATCCAAGGTCTGAGCCACCCATCAGGCAGTAATTTCTCTTCTTCTCTGAATGTCCTAACTGCCTTTTTCTGTAGCTTTTGCAGCTGGAATTAATGCCCCCTTGTTCTCATGTCACATGAACATGATGCCTGGAGTGTGCTAAGGCAGTGCATTTGAGCCTTCAGCTTAGAGCAGCCAAGGAGAACAAAAATATTGCAGAAGTTGTTGTGAATCCTGGCCTGAAGTATGGGATGCTGAATTTCACCCCATTTCAGTTACCACAGTTCCTGGGGTGGCTGTTTTCCAGTACATCTTTTTATCCGGTACGTTTTTTTTAATCCACTCTGTGTGCTAGTGCGTCCCAGCCCTGAATGCCAGTATCAGTCTTCAGATTCAGAATATTTGTAATCATGTTCCTGTTCTCTCTGTCATAACAACATGGAAACACTGTATTTATGGTCAGTTTTCAGCTACCTTTCCTTCTATTTCTCCTTTAACAGTTACCTTCATATTTTTTGGAGTCTTTTTGCCCTTTGTGGCAGTATCTCCGCTGTGTAACTGTTGTCTAGATAAGATCTACAGCATTCTTCTAGCCGGGAAGCAAGAATAAAAAGACTTGATTTTTATAATCTTTTAAATAAATAGTGACTTTTTAATCCTTCCTATTCTGGGTCAGCTATTACTCCTTACCCTGACTCTAAACTTATTTTTATGTCCTTATCCTATGGAGTCTATGCTTCTCTGCATATAGAGACCTGCTGCCCTCTTTTGGGAAGGAGGATATTTTGGTCGATGCTGGATATCTTTCAGACTCTTCTAAAGAGTTTGAACACTGGCTTATTCAGGTCTCTCAACTCTTCAAATGACAGAATTGACTAACTCCTCTTAATTCCTTGACACAGAGAATAAATTACCACTTCTCAGTTTCCAGGCTAAAGAGATCTTCCTGACAAAATGCAAATTGCTGAGACCAGATTTGTGTTCAATAACCATGCCTATCAGCAAGCTCTCAAAATAATTAAGTGCTGTGGTGATAAAGAGCAAGACTTGTTCAGTGGCACAATTTGAATGAATTCACTTGCAGTATTGCTGTGTTCTAATTTGTTTTTATCCCAACTGCCATCAATAGTCTTGAGTTCCTGGTTGTCCAGTAAGGTTCTAAAAAGGCTGTTCCTGGCATTCTGCCCTGGCCACATTTGGCACACTGCAGAGCAGAGTTTACAAAACATCTGTTAGGTCAAGCATTTTGTTGACCACAGGAGGTTAAATACTGATTTCTCTATAGAATCTGTCTAGACATGTGAATTTTCACTATACTTTTGCATATGATTTGAATGCTTGTAGAAGTCATGTATAGTATGAATAACGTGTATAACAGCAGCATTTGGAGTTAATCCTTCCCTCTAAAATATTGAGCCTGTGCTATTGTTTTGCAACCCAACACAAGAGTGAGTTACTTATGGTCCTATGTCATCTTTTATTCTGCCTGTAGTGTGGTAATTCAGGCATCTCCCAGCACTGGAAAGTTGGCCTTGGCCTGTTTGCCTTACTCCTACTCAGCATTTTTAAGTAATAATTTAGGAAAAGCTGTTACAAAGTATATACTGTGAATTTTTGTGAAGGTCAGTAATTTTTTTGTGCTTCTTGAGACTGGTGCTTGTGCTGGGGACCAAGTGAATCACTTTGAAAGTCTTACTCATGTTCCTGTGTGGTTTAATTGCACAAAGTTAAGCAAACCTCATTCACCACAGCTCTTCCACTTCTCACACTCCTCAACCGTACTGGATTTTATGGAATGGCATATATGTCTTTTGGTTTAGGCTTGCGTTGCGTGGTCCTTTGCACCAGAAGGAAGAAAAGCTTTAGAAAGGAGAAGAAATTCCTGTCAAATTCAGTTGGTAGTCTCAGTAGAAGAGTGGAGAACTGGGCGTTGGAGGAAGGAATAAGCTCTCTCTCTGGACGTTCTGATTTTTGTATGCTTCGATCCTTCATCATTATGCCTTCTGTGCAGAACAGGAAGAATATCAAAGTATTGCTCCTCTACTGTAACTTTGAAAATAATAGAAATACTGAAAGTTGGGTTCTGTCTGAAGTTTGGAAAGGAAATTACATCTCTGGAATATAAGACTACCCCCTAGCTGCCAGTGCAATAGCTATGTAGTAAATGTCAGCACAGTTCCTCTGACATATACATAATCACTGTGCCATTTTTTTTTTTTTTTTCTGTGACAGTGGGAGGGATGGACATCAGGAATACTCTTCTCTTGCCTTTTGGTTAGATACATAGACTACCAGTACAGTGTATACCAAAGTTTTCTTAGGCAACTTTTCCAGGATTAAAGATAAGAATTTACTCCTGACTTAAACTGGGAAGGCTGGGAGGCTTTCAGCCAACTTCCTTTCATTGTTTCCTTCAAACATCTGATCTTATCTGCCGTCATGTTATTAAATATGTGTGCTGTCCTGGAGCCACTTAACCTTTTCCCCTTTGCCTGTCTGCTGTGCCCTGCTCAGATCCTGGCCTTCAGGGGTCTTGAGCAGGGAAACTTCTGTGGTTCAGTGGGATTTTGCAGAAGTACATGCTCTGTGAATATATTGTGAAGTTGTAACTAAGCATTTATGGAGAGTAATAGCTTTAAGACTATTTTAGCCTTTTTTTTTCCCCCTTTTTATCTTTAAGAAGGGAACAAAAAAAAAAAAAAAAAAAAAGGTCACACCACTAAACTCTAATTAGAGTAGCTTTAGAGAGACCTGCTTGATTTGCCTTTTGAGCTCTGTGCTCTGTCAGGTTGGTTTTGATCAAATGCTTTCCTGCCAGCATTCAGTTGTTAGCATTCAGTCTAAGTTAGTCACCAGTGAATTATGGTCTGTGATATGGTCCACGTCCCATTGCTCTAGTTCTTTTCTCTTTATTGATTTCCATTCTCATTTTCATTATTGTCCTGGTCTCTCACTGCGTGCTTCCTAGTGCTTTTATTTTGTAGCTTTTCAGAATGAATGTCCATGAGTCATGATTTGAAATAAAATGCTAATAATGACATTATGCAACACTTTGAAATAAGCATTTCTGAGATTGTTCCTTTTAATGGTAGACTTTGAGAAAAATCATACCACTCTGCAATGATAAGGCAGTAGGAATTAGAAAAAAAAGAACAGACTGGTAAACTTTAACATTTTAATTTAAATACCTCTTTCTTGAATAGGTTTGCCAGCATCAGGAAGAGTGATAAAATTTTCTTGGCCATTTCCTTTAAGCAGAAATCAAGAAATTAAATCATAATATATAATTATATATATACACAGATCTGAATAATGGCTAAATAGTGTTGTGTCCCCTTTCACTATGGGTTTCTGTCTTTAAGAGTGTGCAGATGTTAAATGCTAGCTCCACCAAGTTGTCCAGAGGGACTTAGGGTGGTATGGCCATGGAGCCAAACATTATATTAAAATAGGTAAATTTGAGCATGGACTATTGTGATATGAAAACTTGCCAGGTTTTGACTGTTTCTAGTCAGCTGTTGGGTCTATAGTTCTGGGTTTGTTTCTAAACTGTGAGATTTCCACATTCCCCTTTGTTTGAATGGTTTCTTTCTCCCTGGAAGTAGTGCTTTTTGAAGACCTACTGATGAATGTGGGAAACACGTCTGATAGAAGTTTATGTGTCCCTTGTCTTTTCTTATCTTTACAACTCTCTGTACAGTTCTCTTGAAAGTGAGACCATGGAATGCAGCTGCAACTGAAGAAGTTTCATGATAATGCTTTGCAGAAGTACAACGCCCATCCTCACTGCTGTTCTTTAATGAAATACTTGTGATCATGTAATCTGAATACTGTAATTTTTATAACTATTTTTCAGGAGTCTATTGGCAGAAGAGTCAATACACGGCGTAAGGATAGGCAGATGAGAGGAGGAATCATTTGTTCTAGAGGAGGCAATCTGAATTTTCCCTTACTGATGGTGATGGACACCCTTGCTTGAATGTTTTGACTTTGAAGAAAACTTTAGAAGCATTAACAAAGGAAAACTCCTATTTGGCAAAATTTTCCAGAACTAAGCATACTTTTAGTTTGGGTAATATAATGTTTCCTAGTACTTGGTATTTTTTCCAAAATTAATTTATATGGTTTTACCTATTTTGACAATGGTCCCTCTGAAGATCAGACATGAATAAGAGGAGCCCCTCAAACTCTTCACTCTTTTAGCTCTTCTGCTTTCAAGATACTAATTTAGTAAAATGAATAGGAATTACAAAACTGTTGGTGGTTGGGGACCTGCTGTTTATGAGTGTAAAAATAAAATCCATTGTTACAGAAGAGACAAGCATCTAAAAGACCTGGGTGATTTATACAGTTGTATCAAACATTAGTTGTCCGAGGCAAATCTGCTGTTATTTGACTTTAAAATACCTGTTAAGCTAATAAGCAGCTTAGCTTAGCAATTCCTAATTTAGGAGCACCTGGAGGTGATGAAAGGACTTCAGTGTTATTTGAGTGAAGTCATACCAATATGAATGGGTACTACTGCACTGAAAATTAGGTGTGTGGGAATAGCAGCCCACAGCTAGATTGAAAAATACCTTCTTTTTCTGATACTTCTTTCAGCCTCCTGTTCAGAAAGGGATGTGTTTGTGAATTCGCCTTAGAAGGAATTGTGGATTTTTGATAGGTGTGTTCATTTTGAAAGAAAAATAATGTACTATTCCTATGTTTATACAAGATTTCTGGGTGGAGGAGAAGAATACTTACCTTTAAACCAGATGACTCATGAAGAAATGTGAATTCATTCTTTAACATGTGGCACTGGGATTTTACTTTATATAACCAACATAGTAATCAATCTTTTTTTTTTTTTTATTTTAGATAACTCTGTAGCAGTTGTTTGTAGGAACAATATGATTTGTGTAAATATGCCTGAAAGTCCTTGTTGTTAGAAGTTAGAAATTTAGGCTGAATTTGCATTATTTGCATGGCTTTAAAATTTAGCAGACATGGAGATCAAATCCTGGAGGAAAATTCCTTGTCAAGAGATGAGGCAGTGTTTACAAAAGGCTCACAGAATACTGATTTATTTTCCTTATTTTTCTGTTGTTTGATACTTTTTATGATTAAATAATTCATTTTCTATTGTTATGTTTGGTTTTTTTTTGCTTACACAGAACTTTATTTTCTAAAGTAAGAGAAGCATTGTTCCTTAAGTGTTAACCCCCTTTAAGTGTGGATTTTCCACAAATCCTGGGTTATTGTGGATGTTGTGCACATGCTGCTGTCTTGTCATGATGCCAGAAACATCTGTTATTTTTGGGTAATGAAATGTTTCACTTTCAGAGTATTTTTTAACCTGTGATGCTGTATCAGGATGGAAACTGAGAGATGTAAAATTTTGTGTCAGCATCTTTAGTGATGTCACAATTTTTGTGTCCTACCTGCAATAAATGAGTCTGTGTGCTTTACACTATCATGTGCTGCAACCATCTTCACATGTTTTACAAATAAAAGAATGGAAAATTTGCAGGGAACGTACTAATTATTGTAAATTTTAAAATCTTCCACATAGTAGGATTATTTCCCTCACTTCATACACTAAGAGACTTTATTCTCAAATGCTGTAATGTCAAAGTGGCAGTATTCTCATGGATCAGTGACAATCAGTGACTCAGAAATGAGTTAGCTAATTTTCAGTTCTGTATTTAACTGGAAAGATGAGTTTGCACATGCAAGAAGAAGCTTGGGGAGGCAATATGTAAATTTGGGTACTCTTGTCTGGACTCCCATTTAGTTAGGGGTTATTTGGTCAGCAGAGACATGTGTGCATCAGTTCATTCATTAGGTCATCCACTCATTTGGGAAATTTATAAGGCGTGTGCTGTAGAGTGACAAGCAACTTGCTCGGTTGGGTACACTGACTGCATGGGTAAGATCTCCACTGAGCACATGGAGGAATTTGAACATCTTTAACAGTGAAGACTCTGACCTTTCTGAGCATCTGTTCAGGCATTTTACCCTCTGTTATGAGGGTAAAAAAATTTCTGTAGGTCTAGAGAAGAATTCCCCATGAGCTGAGTTCTCCAGCTGTAGGCAGTGTAGGTGGGACACAGCTGCCTGGGTCTCTGGCTAGTGGGCAGTGCTGACCTGGGGTGTCACTCAAGTTGTGGTAAGGAATATCTGTGTGACTCTCTTATAAGGAAATATATCCTGCATCCTGAAGTGTTGCCAAACGGTTTACAATATAGACTGTATCTAGAGTTGAATGTGGGTGTTGCATTTATTTTTCTGGTGTGCTGCGTTGTTACCACATCGTGTTTTGCATGGAGTTGCTTCCTTCAGACCAGAATTCATCAAATCCAAAATGAGTCGGACTCACACAACAATATTTTGCTTGCACGTGCTGTTTCAGCTTTGGCATTAGGTATTGGGCTGTCTAGTTCTTAACTTTATGAAGTTAGATCTCAGGAGATGATAGCACTTGTTCTACCTATGGTAATTTGAAAAATAGAATCTTATGCTTTATACAATTTGTTTGCTTTCTCCTTTCTCATGAATATTAATCTTATTTTCAGTCTTTCTCTGGAGAGACATTTCGAGGTAGCTTGCTGCCTCTGAAACCTTTCATGGTAACTTTATACTTCACAACATGCTATCTTTGGTTTGTCTTTTAAAAAAGAACAGAAGTTCTACCTCCTTTTTGCTGTTTCTAAAAGCAAACTTTCTTGGCATATGGGCTTTTAAAATTTAAACCTTCAAGTTTCAAGGTTTTTTCGAAGGAAAACTTAGTGCCTTTATGAGACCGTTTGCTTCCTTGCAAGCTTTCACTTACAGATCAGAAACTGCCTTGGGGAATCCGTGTTCCATTCAAAGTAACAGACGCACAGATTACAGTGAATCCTAATATCTTGAAAGATTGTGATACGGGACTTCTGTATGTTAGTAACATTAGAGCAGAATTGTCATTAAAGCCACTCGTTTTGGGTGGGTTTTGCTTATTTTGTTTTCAGCTTGTAAAACTGGATTGGAATACCAAGAAGTTTCAAACTGTTGAGAACGGCATATCTGTAAATGTGAATTATTTAATGAATGTGGCTTAAGGTATGTAAGAAATATCTAAACAACATGAAAATTAAAATACAAAGTTAAGTAATGTGATGCCTTTAGAGATTGGGAGCTAAATCTGCAAGACCAAAAAATAATGGAATATACGTTCAGTATTCTTCATGCTTCTGGTAACTCCTTCAATGGCCAGTTGTGTTCTGTTATCTTTGTGTTGCCATGGTGTTCACAATTTCTCTTTTCTCTGGGAGCTGTGCTCTCTTGTGTCACCCATGGGACACTGTAATAGCTATGCACAATTCTGGTGCTGAAATTTCTGGTCAGAAAGGCTCTGGGAAGTTTTAGTATTGAGCTCTTGACTGACTCCTTCCTGTGTTGCTAGAAGACTGTCTTCCATTGTAGAATCTAAGTGTTCCTGAGCTCATGAAGCTTTTATCATTTATATTACACAGGTAGGGGTTTATGTTGTGTTTGTTTTTTTTTTTAATCCCTTTGTGTTTCTTTCTTTATGACTGTTGTTGCAAATTAGTCAGCTTGATAAGCTTATTTTGGAGCCAAAGTATAAAGCTTTTCTTTAAAAAATAAAACAAAAAAGTCAAAACTTTAAGCCTACATTTGTATAGTCTTAAACCATATTCATGGGTCATCATATGGCTTTTTTGTTTAAAAACCAAAACAAAACCCTGATGCTACCTACAGATCTTTTTGGCCAAAGGTTGTTTTGTTTAGTATTTTATCCTAAATTGTCTTGACTATGAGGAAAAGCAATTTTGGTTTTAGGTTTAAAAACTCTTCCTGCTTGGTTTCTTTGGAGCCTTTTGTTGGCTTCTGTTTAGCTGGAATGTGAACTTCAGCACAGAGATGCAGTTACTTAAGAGAAGATTCTTACAAGTGTGAACAAGAGTGCCATGGGCATAATGTAGCATTTGTATTGATTTCTATTTTGTTTACTGCAAGTCTGTGTTCAAGTTTAGCATCCTTCAGACCTGGCACTTGAGAATCCGTAAGAGCTCCTTCTCCCTTCTGTGTAGCTGCTTGTTTCTTCAGGGTAGAGATGCTTTCAGCGAGCTGCCTAGTAGTCCGCTCTGCAAACTCTTAGCTATCAGAGTCCACTTTGATAGGGGATGAAAAGAATTAACTGTTTCAGAGGGATAAACAAAAGTATTATTGAGATGTAATCTTTCAAATAATTACTTCTTGTAATATATTGGTCTAAAGCACTTCAGATGGTGTAGGAAACTTGGTGGAGGAAGAACTAAATATTTCTTAAAGTTCAGGCTTGTATCAGACCTGAATCCCAGTGAAAAAGCAGATGAGAAGTTTCAGGCAGGGTTGCAGCTAAGAAGAAGGCATTTCTGGCAGACATGGCTGGTGCCCTCCATGCAGTGCCATGCAGGAGCACTGTGTGCAGTGCGTTGCAGCTGGTGGCAGTGCTGGGGGAGGCATCAGCCAGGCTGCCATGCTCTGGGGCTGCTCCATCACCTACTGGGCCCTTTTTCTGCCCCTTGCCTGGTCACTCCCTGTCAGAGGGGATTTAACAGTAATAAGAGCACTGTGCAAATCATCCTAACTGCCCATGTGCCTGGGAGGGAGGAATTTGCTGCCAGTGAGCACAGGCTGGGATTTGACTTTGGTTTAGCCATGGTGGGCAGCCTTGCTGCTTTTCCTGGACATGTTGAAGGATATACCATAGGGCAGTCATCACACTGGCAGCAGCCCTACTTATTTCACCAAATTGACCTGTGAGGGCTTTTCCACCCAGGTCTTGCTCATTTTCCTAACTAATTTTTCTTTTCTATCAAAAGTCATCTTGTAATGGAGCTCTCCTGTAAGTCCTGTCTCCTTGCACTGGCCTCTTTCTATTTTCCTGTGCTACCTCCAGGTCATGTCCCAGCCTCGTGCAACCTGACCCAGCTCTAGTTTCCTGTTTTTCTCAGTTGTCATCTTCCAACTGTTCACCACCCTCTCACTCTCTTTCATCATTCATCAAATTACCTTCTATTTTACCGTCTTTGCATATCCAGTGTCCAGTACCTAAAGGGTGCTTACAGGGAGGCTGGAGAGGGACTTTTCACAAGGGCAGGTAGTGATAGTACAAGGGGGAGTGACGTTAAGCTGAAGGACAGTAGGTTTACATCAGACATTAGGAAGAAATTCTTCACTGTGAGGTTGATGAGGCACTTGAACAGATTGCCCAGAGAAGTTTTGGACTTCCCATCCCTGGAGGTGTTCAAGACCTGGTCAGCAGGGGCTTTGAGTAAACTGGTTTAGTGAAAAGTTCACTGCCCATGGCAGGGGGTTGGAACTAGATGATCTTTAAAGTCACTTCCAACCCAAACTATTCTACAATTATGTGATACCCTAAGCTGGGTAGAGTGGTCTCATTGATTTGGGGGGAAACACATGGCATGACTGCACTCACAAAGGCAGCATGGCTGCCTGTAGTTTTCTTTTGTAACCTCTGTTTGCTTGTTAGCTGTGTCAGAGGGCAAGCCAGCGCCTTGTGGAGTTTTGGCTGCAGAGGGAGGTTTTAGTTTCTGAAGGTTTTTCTGAGTACACAGCTGCAGAAGACTTGATTGACTAGACTGAAATTAGTTTGTAGCTCTGCTGGGTTGACCTTGGCCAGCTGCCAAACATACAACCAGCTGCTCTCTCATTCCCTTTCTTAATAGGACAAGAGAAGAAAATAAGATGGAAAAGTTTGTGTGTCGAGGTAGACAGTTAACAGTTGCCAACGCAGGCAAAACAGACTTGACGTGATCGGAATTAATTTAATCTCAAGAGTTGGATGGTGAGAAACAGTGGTCAAAACTAGGATGTCTTCCACTCCCATTGCACCTCATCTTTTTCCCAGGCTTGTTACCACTTCTTTATTTCCAGCTCATTTACCTCTTCCCACCCCACCCTGAGTGGCACAGTGGGAAGGATAATGGGGGCTGTGATCAGTGCAGCACAGCTTCTCTCTGCTGCTCTTTCCTCCTCACACTTTTCCCTGGTCCAAGCATGGGTCTTCCCCAGGCTCTGCAGTCCTTCAGAAAATACCACATGCTCCAGAGTGGTCTCCATGGGCTGTTGGGGCAAAACCTGCTGCACTGTGGTGTCTCTGCTTGGGGCCTGAAGCACCTCCTGCGCTTCTCTTACCTGAGCGTCATGGGACTGGTTCTCACACTTTTTTCCACCCTCCTTACTGCTGGGCAACGTTTTGCCCTTTCTCAAGTGTCTTTTCCCAGAGGTGCTGTCACAGTGCCTGAGGGGTTCAGCCGTGCTCTGTGGAGGGTGGGTTGGAGCTGTCTGTGACACTGGCTGTGTCTGTCCCCGGGCAGCC
Source organism: Vidua macroura (assembly GCF_024509145.1). Lineage (NCBI taxonomy): Eukaryota > Metazoa > Chordata > Aves > Passeriformes > Viduidae > Vidua > Vidua macroura. The sequence goes on along the minus strand of NC_071575.1, from coordinate 51,880,413 downwards.
CTGGCCTCCCTCAGAGAGACCACCCCTGCACCCTCTCACGGTCCGTGCCTGGGCAATGTACACCCTGTGCAGTAACTTGTCTAAAACAAGAGGTTGGTTCTATGCAGATGGCAAAATACCTTTTCTGGACACAGGGAACGTTCTTTCATCATACTTTCGAATCCTTGGCCTACAGAAGTATTTCCAGGACCTTTTTCAAGTTACACCCCTGTACTGGTCACCATGGTCATTGCCTGGGATTGTGGGGCAGTGGGGTGGGCTGTGGTGAAAGGGGAGATCACTGTAGGCGCATAAAAACAGCCTAAAACTGAAATTTGTACTGTATGATCCATTTTAGGGGTTTCCAGTTGAGTGCTGTCAATCTTGCTTACCCGAGCAAAGCATCTATGTTAAATCATGCATAGGATGAGCGAGATTTATTTAGAAGTGATCTGTGTGTTTGCACAACACAGTGATTGCTTCTTTATTTGTGGGTTTTGTTCTTTATGCATTTGGGATATTTTCTAGTAGAATAATAATCTTGATTACTTTCTCCTGGTAACATTTAAATCTGTCTTCCATGCCCCTTTACTTTTGAAAAAGATATAATTAACTGATTTTTCTTTTTTTTTTAGGTCTAGGTGGACTGGATATTATGCTCTTTTTATCTGCCATAGCAGCCAGAGAAGGAATAGTCTTGAATCAAGAGCTGCACAGTCCATTGTCATAATGCTCCTTTTTATTTAAAACAAAACAATTGGTTTAAGTAATGCAGGGGGGGAAAAACATTTGACTTTACAAATATTTCATTTTTGTTCTCTCTAGTGATAAAAGGGCATGTGGGAGTCACTTAAACCCCCTTGTATTAAATGTTACTGGTTCATGGTGATTATTGCTGTTCCCTGCAATTTGTCTTTAAAAAACGAGAGGGAAGGAAAGTCAAACTTGGCCTCCCTATGTGTGAGGGTGGACTCTCAGAGGTGTTAAGCAGCCTCTACTCCCTTTGCACAACAGTGGCATTGGTGGGGTTTTTTAATGTTGCAGTATTTTTGCCACATGTATTCAGGCCCAAACTGGATGTAATTTTAAGTCTGGAACATGAAAGAGCTGTTTTAGTTGGAAGTGTCAAGGGAGGCTTATTTATTTTCTCTTTTTGTCTCTCTCAGGCTTTATCTATTACTTGAAGGAGACAAAAAACCCATGAATATAGAGGTTTCTGTCCACTGTAGCTTTGATCTGTTCCAGGAAGGAAATAAGAGCTGTGTTGATGCACCCTGTCGCTAAAGGTGACCCTATACCACTGTTGAAGATCAGAGATTGACTTTCATCCCTCCTAGCTTTTAATGTGCCAGGGAAGGAAGAACAGGGGACCAGACCTGTTTGCAAAAGTTTTGCATTTTATTGCACAGTAGAAATACTTGCTTTTACTGTTCTTTCCACCCCCACCTGATGCTCTTGAAGAAATGTTTAGTTTTGAGCTGGCATTGAGAGCTAATAGATAAGATTGTGTGAAGAAGGCTGGCTCTTTGGACTGCAGCAGGTAGGAGAGAGCTCAACACTTGAGATGTGTGGGAATCAGGGAAAGATGGAGAGCTAACCTCAGTGGTACTTTTACAAGGTTGCAGGCAGCATGAAGTCCTACATCCCATGACTGTCATGAGGTATATTGGCAACTAGGCTGTATTTCTGGGTTTCAAGACAGTTTTTTATTGTTCAGAATAGCAGAGACAAACATCTAGGTGTATCCAATAGTTTGTTGTTCAAGCATACAGGAAATATTTGCATGTGAGCATAATTCTGTTCACATTTCCAAATATTCTTATCATTTTCTGCACAAAAGAGGAATTAAGTTCCTTTGATGAAAATCATGCTGAAATGCTGACAAGGAATGGATGGAATAAGTGTTTTACACTGTTACTTGAATAGTCCGGTTGACTTTGAGACTGTTGATAGGCTTGAAAGAAAAGCTATACTGAAGTACACGTAATTTTGCTCTAAAGTCAGTTTCATTGTCTCTTAATAGCTCACTTTTTAGCACTGAGAGATCTTGTTCTGAAACAATACAAATCTTAGGAATTATTGTAACTTACTTCATATTATTGAGTCCTGATGCTTTAGGTTTGTAGAATAAAACCACAAGTCCTACAAATGCCAACAACTTTTGACAAGTTAAACTGTAGTTACTGTATGTATGTGCCTAGTAGAGAGGACTTAAGAATTCATGTGATGTGGAAGAACAGGATTTCGTACTTTCCAGCAGTAACCCCTTCTAGTAACCCCTTACTGCTACTCAGAAGCTTTTGGGCTTTAACTGTGCTAGTGAATGCATAGGTGCATGAACTGAGTTTATAGAGTTCTTATTGCTGGAGAAGTCACATTGACTTTTCTAGTGTAGGTAATCACTTGAAATACAAAAAAAAAAAAAGAAAAAATTATCTGTGAGAAGCCTCAGACAAGGTAAAATTTCTTCAGGAAGAATTAAGAAGGCAAAGAAATGCAGTTAGAAATACACTAGTAGCCTACAGCTAAAAACTGAGTAGCGTCCAGTTTCATACAGTAGTTCAACTTGACATTAAGTTAAAATTGTTGATGAATTTTAACCAAAAAAACCCTTTTAAATTAGGTTTGTCTTTCTAAATTGGGAGTTGAATCATATTTCCATTATTGCTTACTGATGCAAATGATATCAGATTCCTTTTTGAATGCGCTAATTTCAGTTGTACCCTTTTTAAGTGTATGGGTAAAAGTACTCTTTATAGTTTGGGTAAGACTTTATTTGAGTCTTACAGTATGGCCATACTTACTTTGAGTCATACTTAGAGTATGGCCATTTTTAATGACCTCTTTGAGTGAAATAGTTTTTAGTATGTTTCTGATAGTTTGTGAGCAGGAGGATTTTTTAAATGTAGAAATTACATTTGCTTCTAAAAGAATAGATTTATTTTATTTTCATTTTTTTAGTTGTTATGGCAAGGATGAGGGAACGTGACCCTATATGTCAAAACAAGTGGAATTCATCACAGAGCCACAGAATCACAGAATGGCTCAAGCTGGAAGGGACGACAGTGGACCGTCCCTGGTCATCCCAGAGCACACGGCACAGGATTGTGTCCAGACAGTTCTTAAATATCTCCAGGGAGGGAGACTCCACAACCCCTCTGGGCAACCTGTTCCAGTGCTCAGTCACTGCACAGTACAGAAGTTCTTCTTCATGTTCAGGTGGAACTTCCTGTGCCTCAGTTTCTGCTCATTGCCTCTTGTCCTGTTGCTTGGCACCCCTGAGAAGAGCCTGGCTAGTGGAAATGTCTGGCTGTGTCTTGAAGGTCACTTTCCATCGTCAGCAGAGGTAAGGCAGGCATTCCAGGGCTGCAGGGTCTCATCTCTAGAATTTGCATTAGGGTGAGCAGATTGTGCTATGCCTGCTGGTCTGCACTGTCTGGAAGAGGGCCTAAGCTGATGGTTCAGCTGCCAGCATAAATATATGTTTTATATATAATATGTATTCAAAGACATTTCATGTGAGGGTATAAAGAAGATGGAGCCTGCTACTATTCAATGCTGACAGGACCAGAGTCTTTTGGACTTTTTGTTGTAGAAACTTAGGCCACATTTACCGAAAAAAAGTAGTATCTTGTTAATAATGATTCTTGTGCTCCTAGTTTGTCATGAAATGTTTTTTTTCAATGCATTTGCCCTGTTACAATTTCTTTTTCTACAGTGCTTGTAAAAGTATACAAATCTTTCTGCAATCTAAAGAAGACTAATAACACATTTAAACGTACCAATTTAAACACTTGTCTTCATTTCCCATCAATGACTTGCCTTATTTTGCTTTACTGGAGTGGATCAGAGGCTTTCTACATACGAATTTAACTGAGTTCCTTTTTTTGACCAGTTCAACATCAATATATTATATGTTTTGTCCTACCTTTCTAGTTCAAATTAAAATGCTGTGCCTAGAAACTTTGTACAATGTAGGATGTGTTTGAATTCCTGAAAGCTCTTCCAGAACTTTATAAACTCAGAAATCTATGTCTTGACATAACATATGCTCTTGAATCTGTGGAGGGAAATTGTCATTTGAAATTGTCTTTGAGCTTTAAGATTTCTGTCACAGGGATTTTATTGCCAGACAAGTTGCTGTGTAATTAACTGATGACTTGAAATCACAAGTTCTTGTCAAAAAGTGGAATACTACATCATTCTGAATTGAGATCTGTTTGTTTGAAAACAAAGTTAATTATTCTGTGCTTCTTAATATTTAAACTTCTTTTCTGGTTCTCTTTCTTTAGAAAATGGATTTTCTTAAAAATTCTGAGTATTTGGCTTATCTTCATTAATTTGCATTTAAATTATGACTTTGGTCTTTTGTGCAGCTAGAATATAAAGAAATGCCGATAAAGACATAATTAGGTAGCACTTTCCTTTAAGGGTTTATAACTGCTTACTGCTGAGATATGTGAGGGGAAAGGAAAAGAAATTGATAGCGTTGTGCTGATTCTCTGATACACTTTTCTTCCATAATGCATCCATTGCATACCCTGAAGTTCAAACCAAGAATCTCTTTTACTGGCATGCAAGAGTTTTATGGGATAATTAACCTACATCCTCTCTGGTCTGTAAAACGGAGAACAGAGGTCTGTGAGATAGTGAATATATACATACAGTATAATGCTTTTTCATTAACACTTAGATTGGAACTGAGCTAGATGGTCACCCCTCAAGTGCAGTTTGTAGGAATAAGCAAAGGAGGGGGGAAATGACTGTTGTGTTCATTTATGTGCACCTGTGGAGTCACCTCAGCAATGTACATAGGTTTGACGCATACAGTAAAAGTGTATCTATATAGAAATGAATGAAATGGCAAAGAGTGTAGCTCTGAATAGTTAAAATAGTGTACATTATAAAATATGTTACAATGTACACTACAGGAACTCTGCTGTGAAGCATGTGGTTTTACAAGAGATGTAAAGGGGAAAAAGAGGAGACAAAATAGAAGTGTAAGAAAAGAAGATGATCACACACTGTCTTCTGTCTCTGGGGAATCATCTGCAAACTGAGAGATCATGAGTTTCTCATACCGTTGATAGTCTTTCAATTCAGGCAATTGAGAAATATGATAGAAATAATAAATTGCTACTTTAGAATATCTTCTGATTCTCCTTGCCCCAAAGAGTCTAACTTCAGTTTTAATTTTTGCTCATAAAAAATCATAGGCTTCCATGAAAAACTTTAAATGTCTAGTCAAAACAGAATACAGAAAAAAAATGTTATTTTATCTGCTCAAAACAACACAGCTCATTCAAACACTGTAGCTGTGCCTTTTGGGTTTTAGACGCTTTCAGAACTATTAAAGATTTTTTTTTTGTGTTATTATCTTGTGGGATGCAGCTGTTAGTCACCCATTTTACAATCAAAAGTTGTAGGTTTACATGTGGCTCCAAGCTGAGCTCTGAAGAGAATTCAGAAATAAATATCTCTCTTACTTACAGTGATTATCACACGTAGGAAGTGAGGCGGCTTCTGCACACCTTTCTGCACATCAAATGAAAACTGGTGGCAGACTCAAAATTTATAATTCACATTTGGATTTAATAGTCACTAGTCTTTACCTAGAGATGACAAACAGCTTTGGCTGTTGCAGTAGCTCACATTAACATTTTTTTGCCTGCTAGCATTTTTTTGCTTTGTTTTTTTTAATTAGTTCCTATCTGAACTCGGACAGACACTAATGGTGTTACCCTGCTTTCCTTTTTTTTTTTTTTTTTTAAGGTCCTGAAGAATTTGTGAAAACTGACTTTTATTTTTTTTCTATTTTAAGCTTGTGCATATTTAAATATGACACAAGTAGGATTTACCAGCTTTTAAGAGAAGAATAGAAGATTACTGTAACTCCTCTGACCTAGACAGTCAGTTTTCCCAAGCTCACTGGATCTTTCCTTGGCTGGTGGTTTTGAGCACTTTATGTGCTAGTGGCTAAAAGTTTTCTGCTTTTTAGCCTTCTTGGAAGCTTAAAGTTGTATATGGTAATACACAAATTCTGGCTAATTGGCTAATATTTTTTAAATGTGCCATGCCTCTTTTTAGTTATCTTTTTTAATCTATGTTTTTTTAAAATCTTGTTTAATCTTTGTCTAACTGAAGTTGCTGTAGTGCATTGCCTCTAGACTGAATTCATGCAGGAACCCCTTGGCTGTACTAGGTGGCTGTGCATGGTAGCCCATTTTGCTGTTTAATATTGCAGCAGGAGAGCATACCTGTGCTCTTCCCGCAGATGACTCTAATGGGATATTTTATAGTTGGATATATTGCCTGCCATCTTTAGACTGCACTCTTGTTCCTGGAGCCATGTATAAACATCTCTTATCCTGAATAATCTGCTGCTGTCACAAAGTTACTGGTTTCCTGGTGGAGCATATGTTGCCCATATGGGCTACTCTACATGCTGCTTCCCCTCCAGTCATTCCTATCAACTGTGTTGTGGATCTGAGAGTTTTAAGTTCCAACACTGGATGACCTACATATGGCTGAAAAGTAGCCTTTATTTCTTTAGCCACTATAATTATTTTGGTTCAACTGTTGAAAGTGTTTAGAATAAGTTGTATTTAGAAGTAAATGTATCACAGTCGGCTTTGTACAAAACATTAGCATGGTGAGCTTTCGGTTGGTGGTGTTTGTTTTCCCAGACCAGGGAGGTTTGCTTTGTGCTCTTGGCAGCTGACAGAAGGGCTGGAAGAGCTGCCGGTGTGCCAGGTGCCTCTGCAAGGGGCAAAGGATGGTCTCACACCAGCACTCCCATCCTGCACTCCGTGTGTGCACGAGCCCCGCACCGCACGGCGAGCTGGGGAGGCACTGGAGCGTATGAGCAAAGGAGTGGCCTGGCTGGCACCTGTCCCAGAGCCCGGGGATTGGCAGGGAGCCGGTCACCAGTGCTGGCCGGAGGAAGGGACAGCCAGGGCACAGGCTGAAATGGGAGCTCAGCTGGATGCTGAATCCACCCAGAGCACCAAAAGGATAGGAAACAAGGAGAATGAACTGATGGAAAGAAGGATACATGTTGAAAACCGTCAGTTGGGATTGATGAAAAGACAGTGATAGCATTGGGGAATAACAAAGAGGTTTCTTCAGTAATAACAAAACATAAATTAAATTAATAACTGCCTAAGCAGTTTGTATTACAAGACTCTGAGATAATTCACCAGCAGAATAAAATCAATGACATGCTGGACTTCTGGCACCAAAGGGCCATCTGCTAACAGGAGACACTATATTAAAACCTTTCATATTACCATTAGCACATGTTCATGCATATAAAATGGTGTCCTGCAAATCTCTAAAAAGGAAAAAGAAAGAGTAATACTATTTGTATCTAGTGTAAAAGCTATTATAATAAAATAATTAAAAAAATATTTTGCAATGCCCCTTGTTGATACATATATTCCTGACTGTGTGGGATATTTTTAAATAAGACAATTAAATCCTTTTTCTAAAAAGGTAGAAATCATCCGTGTAAAGGATTAATGAGAAAAGATTTAGCACTAGGCTCTGCTGTTATTATAATGTTTAGTAATATACTAACTTATAGTCTGTGTTAGCAATGTAAGGGAAAAAAAGCCCATTTCTGAGAGCCCACTCTGCATATCTTTGTGAGAAAAAAACCTGTAAATGGGAAAGTATGACACTGATCAGGAAATCATAATTTTTATGTGCTGGGCCACTCTGACTGAACTGATGCAAATTGTGTAAGGTTCTTCCCTACTCCCTCTGAAGTGGCAAGGCAATTATGCACTATGTGTATCATGTTGCATTGTCTTGCTTTTTTCAGTTTCATTATTTTTGTCATACTGATAGGAATTTATTATTAATCTCAAATCAAATTAGTAATCTGTTGCTGTTGAGCCAGGGACGGGCAAAATGAGCATTTCTTCAAAAGCACTTCTCTATTTTATAAAGAACATCGTGAACATTAATTCCATTGGTCCTAAAGTAAAAACATTTCACCTGATTGGTACACTGGACTTAGGTCAGTGTGGTAGAACATATCTATAAACACTATGAACGGAAAGCAAGGTAATAGGTTGTTTACATTCCTCTCAGACTTCTTCCCAGGTTTAGCCTGGCAGAAATCTTTCTTTTTCTCTCTGACTGAACTGAGAATATCCATAGTAATCATACAAGCCTTTTATTTTGGCTGTGGTTGCACTGTAACTTGCCAGCCTTTGAACTGTTAACAAAGAAATAAACCCGAGATTTTTGACACTTGGTTGGTGGAGTCTGAATTTTCACCAGTTCCTAACTGTGGTCTCTTCCTGCTGCATCCTGGAGCTGGATGATCATTATTCAGTTCATTCTATTGCAGTGAAGAAAGAGCCTATCACTTTTTGTTCTCTGTGTGTTGCTTATACATCTTGCCTCGGAAATTATGCAGCTTCTCATCTGTAAGTTGTCTTCTAGAAGCAGGATGCTTTTGGAAATAAGGTCTTTATGCCACAACAGATCTATTAAAACTGATTTCTCCATCTCAGGAAATGTCTCTTCAGTGACTAAGGGGTCTGAATTTTTCCCAGGAGCTGTAGTGTTTTGATCAGCATCCTAAATTGCTATAGGAAGTCTCTTCACTAAGCACTTTTTAGGATCTTTCATAGTCATACTACCCTGATGTAGGAATAAAATGAGGGGTAGAAGCTGGAATAGAGATTAGTCCTTCTAAGCGCTGTGTTAATAAGATGGGAGAAGATGGCAAATCTTAAATTTTGGGTTCAGTGAAACTTTCCTGTGCAAAGGTGAATAAAACTGAGAATTATTTGTGCTGATGAAAACACTAAGGCTTAAAAATTATGAAGATATTTTTTTGTTTCTCCCTCACTATGTTTCAAAGCTTTTCCTGTCTAAACAAATTGAAACAGCAGATGCCCCAACTCTGTCAAGAAATTAAAAATAATTAATTGAATCCTGGTCTATGTCCCCATGTGAAACTGGGAGAAGTGACCCGTATTTATATCATTTGTGTTTGTTACTTGTAGGATGCACTGTGTGTTCTGTAGCTACATCTTCTGATTTTAGCTCTCAGTTTTGTGTTCTTTCAAAGCACGGCTGGTTGTTTCACCTCTTTCACCTGTATGTACTTCTTGTATGGTTTCTGTACCTTTCTTTCTGCCTTTTCCTTCACCATATCTCTTCCCTAAATGCTTCTATGAAGTCTTAAAAGGAAGGTATAAACTGAGATTTTCCAAAAAAGCCTGGGGAAAAATTAGGGAACTTACAATTTTATTACAGTTGCTGGTATATGTTGGATTTTGGGGGCTTTTTGAGAGTTTATATTGACTCAGTAGTTGAACTCTGAAATCTAACAGTTTAATTTGTTTTAACTGTAAGATTGGGGACTTTTTTCTCCAACATTTTTTGTTTGTTTTTTTTTTTCTTTTGGGGAGGCAGGGGTGGAAGAAATGGTGTAGGAAGAACTTAAGCATCTCCCAATTTTAATTAATAAAATATGATCAGCTGATTTGTCATAATTTTTCAGTGCCTAAGGAGTAAGGGGATTGTGAAGGGGACCACTTTATTTTAGTTTGTAAAACAGGCAATTCTGTGTTGGTTTACAATAAGTGTACAGTAAAGGCTATGAAAGCACCGAGCTGCCAAATACCATTATTCCAGTCCATTTGACAAACGAGGACAGCAGAAAGGCAGTGTCTTGGGACTCATCTGTGATGGTAAATACTGGGTCAATTTGATTATCTCAGAACAGGTAGAGCTGGAAGGGAGCACTGGAGACAACCTAGTCCAGCCTCCCTGCTCAAGCAGGATCCTCTACGGCACATCTCTCAGAATTGTGTCCAGACAGCTTTTGAGTATCTCCAGAGAAGGAGAATCCACAACCTTTCTGGGAAATGCAGTCTAATATTATTCACAAGACAGACAAAGTTTAATTTCTTTTGATATCTTTGAAGTAATTTGTGGAATTTTTTTTAACTTTTCTTATACCAATTCATCAACATGGTACTTAAAAATGAAGGATTTCTAAATTATCCTTGACAACCATATCCCTGTTAGTTCTCTAGGCAGTTTGATTTATATGAAATTAGCTCTGTTCTGATTCTGGGTTTACACTAAATGACTTCCAGGCATTCCTGCCAACCTTAAATTCTCTGTGATTACGTTGGAGCAACGGATGGTTGCATGATTAGATTCAACTGATATTTCAAATTTCAAGTTCCAGGACTGCAAACATGACTGATTGTGCGTGTGATTGCAGATTAGATAATTAGTTTGTTAAAAATCTGTTTGGAATTAATGCTTTATATAGGTTTAGAAAAGACAATTTGACTACTTTAAAATAAAGGCAAATTTTTTTTCCAGTTGTTAATAACATCTGCTGCTATTTTAAATCTGAACTCTAAACCAAGTTTCTAAGATTTAGAATTTGTCACCTGGGTTGATCTCTTGTTCCCTCTGGACTGTTAGGATGTAGGGAGTTTGTTAACTTCTTGTTCTGCTTTTTCCAACACTAATATGTATCCTTTGGAGTCAATGTGCTTGACCAAATTTATTAACCATCATCCCTTCCTTTCATTAATTAGAATACTAATTATCCTGTTTCCCCCCTGAATTTCCTGCCAAGAAATCTGTGAAGCAGTCTTGCATAATAGATTTAATTGAAGTGTTTTGGTTAATAAGACAGATCTGAACATACTTGGTTCAGCTTCTTGGTTCAGTTCTTTTCCACGACTGCTTATTTTTTTAAATGTTCTCTTGAGATTCAGCATCATCTGTGTAAATGAGATCACCCTATAGCAGCAAAGAGTGAAGTCTGGGTTTCCATCAGTTATTTAGCTACCTGGTTTTACAGCAACAAGTGGTATACAATGAGCATTCTTAACCTCATCCTCACTGAGGTAATAGGATTTTGGGACTGTCAACCCTCTGTCTCAACAAGTGCTCTGTCTGTAGGACTAGAGTTGTGTCTATTGATTGGATTTTCCCTGACCTAATTAAACTATCTGCTACTTTCATACAAATTTGTTCAGCTTTTAATCAAACAGTTTTAATTGTCTACAGTCAGCATCTGAATTTGTCACTGGGGCGGTGGGGTACCTCAGGATGGAAGATATCTTCTAGAGAGTTACCTGACATGCAGAGAGGACAAATGTGCATGCATCTGTGTATATGCTGTATGTAAAGATTAGTGTCATATGAAAAAAATATTTTGTGATGATTTTTGTGACATCAGACCGTCTGACACTAATGTGTATAGAAATATTGGAGGCAAGTTAAGGTGGGAACTTCAATTCTGGTTTCTTTTGAGTTCTTGGTTTTTGTGAATTGAATGGGTAATTTAAACACGACTTGAGTTACAGTTCATTATCTTTTAACTAATAAATGCATATTTCATTGTCACTCCATTTGAAACCTCAGAACAAGAATTCATATTCTTGAGAAAATTTTATGAACTTCCTGCAAATGTCTGTTACTACAGGAGAGATGGGCTAGCAGTGGTATTAATATATTGACTGTACTTGTCAGTGCAGTCAAACCTCTGTGCAGTCAAACCTCTTGATACAGACACTTCTTTAGTTTTAACATGGGACACCAGGAGACTTTCAGACAGATAGATAGACCTGTGAATCTAAATAAAGCTGCAGGAACAGCACAAAATTAGGGTGCTGATTTAACCACAATGATTTACTGCAAGTGAGGTCAAGATTTAGAGCTTCAATGGGATACTGCATGCATCTTGTCTAACAGGACCAAATTTTAGGCAGTGGAAATTACAGATCATTACCAGCTTCTTTACTTATTTGTAGGAGCAGCAAATATTTACTGAAATGAGACAAAGCTAAATTGGATATGTTATTTTATGAAAAGAACTAAATCCTGGAATCCTGACAGCTTAGAATCTAGCTAGTAGGCATCAGGTTTTTCATCCAAAGTGTGAGTGTTTAAAATAGGTGTAATTCAGCTTTACTGGAGAACGTTTTGGCTAAAAATCATTAAAATAAAATACTCAATCACTTGATCTAGTGCAATATGTTTTTTTATTTCTTTCCTTTCCAGTGAAAAATATCAGATGCTGAGGAGAAAAACAGAAAAGGAGGGGAAAATTGCACAAAAGCTCTTAATAAAACCAACACACCAAACTAAAACCCTGTGTATGCACTTCCAAATAATCATGCCCCTTTGTCTAGCTTCTCTCTCCAATCCAAACTTAAGCAATCCCCTGAACTTTGAGATTTATTTTCCTCACTGGTATTCAGATCGTTGCTTTTGAAGTTGATGTTGGTGTGGAAGTGGTAGTTATTGATAAACAGCTTTCAGCTGGTAAGTGGCTGTAGTATCTTGCTGATGCTTTTGCTTTTTGCCTTCCTTTCTGCAAGTTTGTTATGAATTGGGTGTTTCGTGCTCACATGCATTGCTGAGCTCAGAGGGCCTTTCAGAGGCAAGTATTACTTCCTCTGCCACTTGTTTTCTCTCTGGCAAGGCAGCGGAAGCCAGTGCTGTCTGGTGCTCACCTTCTGGACACACTGCTGTCGTGCTGATGAGGCTTAATTAGCTGAGATAGTGTTTTAAAACACAAAAATACACCATTTTGTATGAGAGCTATTGCTGCTGTCCATATCACTGCAGTCTTCTTACTACTCACCTATCTTTGTTCTTCTGTTGAAATCAGTATCCAATGTGCTGGCACAGACCTGGAGGGACCTGTGTGAAGAAACACTTTCTTCTTTCTCCTCTTTCACGGATAAATTCTGCCAGTGTTCAAATATTTGGGATATATTCTTCTGTTAGTTGTGCATGCTGGAAAGGCTTGTTCACAATGGATAGATGGATATTTGACCTTTGAAGTCAGGGAGAAACTCAATGGGAGTGCAATGGAACAGAATAAAGACAAATGCCACGCGACAGAACTCTGATAGGGACTGGAAGGAGTGGGAAGGATCTTTTAAGGGTGGAAAGTCATTTCAAGGGAACTAGAAGATTCTCATCAGTGCTCTTTTAATATCTTGTTCAGCACAGCTGAAAGATCCAATTGCTTCATAAGAAGCTTGCCTGCTTTCCTGTTGTACTCAGCCTCTGAGTTAAAACACACTTGAATGGTACCATTCAAGAACTCATAATCCTCCTTCCTACACTTTCTTGCAGAACAAGTGGAGAAGGCAATAAGGAATTACATATTGATGAACCAGAAAAAAAAAATCAATATACAGAGTCTTGGCAGACATTTCTTACCATAGTTGACATACGCTAACTGTGCAGCAGATGTATGACTAAAAGTAATTTGTGGTTGTGAACATACTCAGTTTCTTTGGTCAGGATGATAAATTTCAGTTGTGTATACACAGTATCAACTAAACCATGTTCTGTTGTCAATGAAAGAGTCCATATGAAGATTTTTGAGGAAACTGATGCTCAAAAATACTGGAAGAAAATATATCTACCTGTTTATCTGGCCCACACAAGCAGAATATGAAACTTAATTTCTTCAAAAATAAGTAAAAATTTAACACTTAATGCCATTGTGTCTAGTGATAGAGACATATTATGTAAGGTTGTGTCTTTAGACCCGTTTTAATCATTAGGGAGTCTTTCCTTCCATTCCTTTGCAGCTTGCATGTAATTAATTATGAATAAAAATAAGAAATTCATAACATTATTAAAATAAATAGGAATATTCTAGAGTCACTGAAACCTGGCAACTCCATATTTATCATTCTAGGTAATTTACACTTCAGAATAACTGGGCTAAGCATGCAACTCTTCTAAAACATCATTCCCCCACCTTGTTCCCCAAGCAGAACAGCTCCTGCAAGAAATAATAAGTCCTCCAGAACTACTTTCCATACATATGGTAAAGACTGTAATTTGTCAGTCGGAACGTTATTTCTAAAATATTCACAAAGTATTGCTGGTTTTTTCCCTTTTGGGAAAAAAACCAAACCAGTGCTATAAAGTTGAATTGGATTAGTAACTCTTAGAAACACAGTTAAGTCATCTATAGAGCCATTGTCTTGTTGTGCTGCAGATCAGGCAATAACAGGTGTTTTCAGATATGCTTTGACATTTGCTCCCTGGTGAATTTGACCTGACTCTAGCAGATATAGGAGATTCATCACGTTTTGTGGATTTTTTTCTTCTCTGGGTTATTCTGGAGGAATAACTAGCTGTGTTTAAATACCTTGCATATATTTTTTGCTTTTAGTCTTAAGTTTGGATTTCAGCATAATTAACTCTGAATTTGAGCTATTTCTAAGGCACAGTTCTGGAGGGTGACTGCAGTCTGTAAACTAAAAACTTTGTTCTGGTACATATAATTTCAATGTACTGTGACTCTTTCTAATTTCAAAAATCTCATTGAACTACTTTGCACAGAGAAGCACAGTATCAGAATTAATTTTCTGGTTCAGGCAGGAAAGATGAGATTGCAGAATCAATGTATACACTTTCAAGGACCTTAGCACAGGATCTTCTTCTATGATGCCTTGAACGTGACTTCCACATTTTCTGCTATTAGCAACATGGTCTGGAGATGAGGGAACCTTTAAAGAATGCAGAGATGTTTGCAAGGAAAGCTACCCAGAGAAATGTGCAATATCTCTCTCAGACAGCTAAGTACTTAAGGGTGCTGCTATTTTTTTTTTGATTAGGTAAGTGTTCCTGTTTTTACCAATGCAGAAGACACATCTAGCTATTGCCTTATGTATCTTCCTCTTTTCTGACAGATATCTTCCAGTATTATTCTTTTTTTTTTATGAGTAACTTTGCTATTGATAAGTACAGAAAAGCAGTTTCCTGGTAGCTTTTGAAGAGGTGGGGTCAGTGGAATAGAAGAAATGAAGATTCTTTTGAGAGATGGACAGTAAAAGGCAAAGATGCAGAAGTTGTGAACTGCAACAAAGGAAACTCCATCTGGATATCAGGAAATTCTGTACTGATGGTGAATGTGGTTAAGCACTGGAAGAAGTTGCTCAAGAGATTTTGCAGAATTTGTATTACTGCAGGTGGGCAGGCCTGGACTGGCCAAGGCCCTGAGCACTGTATTATTGGCAATACAGCAAATTTGATTGCTGACTATGCTTTGAATAGGAGTTTGGACTGTATGTTCTCTACATATCCCAGCCATCCTACATTTTTCTTTGATTTTTGTGCATGAGAAGTACACAAATTATGTGTACTTGCATAGTATGCTTAATTCTTCCAAGAAATTTTGGATTGATTTATTTGGACATGTGTGTACCAGCTGTATGGTGTATTCACACATGGACATGAAAACAGACATATCTCAAAAGCATGAGACACACTGAGCTTTGGTGACATTGCCCAAAAATAAGAAGCTGTTAGGAAAATCATAGAAAGAACTATGCTTAAGGAGGGCTGGGGAAGCTTACTTTGTGACATGATTTAGTGCTCTGAGCTGACTGTGGTAATGTCACATGCCAGTGTGCTGGAACATACGGGCTCTTGGCACAGCTAGAGTTATAAACATGCTGCTAGTACTGTAAATGGTGTTGGAAATAATTCTGTACTGTGAGAGCTACTCATCTCATGGTGGCAGAGTTGACTTTTGGTAATGTCAGACTACCCTCCCTAGTTAATGCCTGGCTGTTTCCTTGTGTATTAATCCATTAAAAGCACTGGGTGCAATTTAACCTAATTACTATATATTTTCATTGAAATATACAGTATTTGCTTCATGTGAAGTAATTGTAACCATATAGGAAACTACATGAGTTTTGGGCATTCTTTCAGAAAATATTCTGAAAGAATAAAGAGCGAAAGCTATGCCTCTGGAAAAGCTGACATAGATCATGATTGGTTTAATTGTGATCTTTAATAAGCCCTTGAATGCTTACATTTTTGCTTAATAGCTTAGTGTTTTGGAGGCAAAAACAGTGTTTAGTTTAGCCAGCAGTTTTAGCTGTTGATAGTCAACTGTGCAATTTCAGTATGTCTATGCTTTCTTGTTTTCATAATCCCTCTGCTCTTTTAACTAGAGAGAAAACAGTCAACATTATTATTTCATTCTTCCCTGTCCTACTCCCCTTTGTCAGGGGAAAAAGCACTCCTTGCGAGGGTGGCAAAATAGGAAGATTTGTAGAAGATTAGGACAATAAAATATGTCTGGAATCCTCTTTTCGCTCTTTGTGATTGAATGTTTGGACTTTAGGAATAAAGAGGGATGATGACTGTATGATGTGTACTTTCTTACTTATCTTTCTATATTACTTGGATACCTAATTTTTATATGTTAGGATACTAGCAACTTGAGGGAGTGGAAGAATTCTTGGAACCTTAACTTGTGAAATGTTAATCAAAATACTTGTCAGTGTAAAAGAAAAGGTAAATTAAGAAAGTTCACTGTTTTTCTATACTTCATAATTTGGGAATTGATTTCAAGAGGACAAAATGAAAGTGTTCCCAGTAGATTTTTAATGTGCATTCAGTAATAAATAATAGGAAACCTCATCTCTGCTCACTTATCTGCAGCCCATCTTACTCTCAGGTCCACTTGCTGGTTGCTGTTGTACTCAGGGCTTTTTCTTGCAGCTCTTTGCTCCCTCTTTTCTTCTTTATTGCACACCTTTATTAAAGTCTGGCACAGGACATTGCCTCTTGGTGCTTGTGTCACACTGAGCTTTGTCCTTTAATTGCAGCTGGCCAGTTCCAATCCCAGAAACCCTGGTGAATCTGATACTTGAGACTTGGGCTGTTCACTAGATGCTAGCCAATTTTATTTGTGTATGTCTCTTTTCCTGTCTATTTCTTAACGTTATAACATAAATTGTTCTAGTGTAAGTAGAAACTAAGCACAATATTTGATTAAGAAGTTATATTATCTTGTGTTAGGATGTCAGTAATGCAGGGATTTAATGAAATGTAAAAACTGTTCGACAGACCCCATCCTCTCATTCATATCCTCAGACCAAATTGTAAAACCAGTTGTTCCTTTAAACTTGTTTACTGTGTACATAAAATCCAAACAGTTTATTATCCAAGTAGTTACCAAATTTTATTTATGGTATTCATTTTCTAGACTCTGTTCCCTTGAACCCTGTTTTCTAAATAAAAGTTTGTTGAATTCTAATAATGTTTCTCACAATTAGATTCCCTGTAACTGTGTGGTATGTTTCCTTGTCTATTTTTTTTAGCTAGCCCCTAATCAGAATTGTAAGATTTTTACAATATTTTTTTAATCTTGATCTGACGATTTTTTTACACTGAGTTTAACAAATGCATGTATCCCAAAATACTATGTCAATCCAGTTCCCTTTCAAACCTTAATGAACAATCTGTGACAAGTTAATTAGGGATATTTATAACAATTCCAGACTTAGTGATATATTTATCTGAAAAAATTTATTAGATGTCGTGTTGTCCTCTGAACATAGAAATGATCTTGTTTGGGTTAAAATTTGGAGGTGGTAAAAAAGGAATTTATCTGTTCCTGTGTCCTGCAATTTGGCACTGGTTTAAGTGATTTAATCGCTAGCAAACATTTGAAGAGAGGAAAGGAACATGATCACTTTTTGCCTGGTTTCCTGCGTTGAGCTGGGGGTCAGCAAAATATTGTTACTATACCATGATTTCCACTTTTGGGTTACTTTATCAAGTCAAAGGACCATTTTTTCTTCTATTGGAATGCTAGTGACAAACTACTAAACTTGGCTCAAACTTGGCTCCCTTGCTTAGATCTTTGGCCATCTGTCCCTGCTCTACCCAGGCTGCATCTGATGCTGCTGCCTTTTCCTTCTGATCTCTTGTGTTTTATCAAACCTGATTCCACAGTGTGCCCTGGAAATTATTGCAGTCTAAATCAATGGTATAAAACTGTCAAGTTTTCTGCTACTTTTCTCTTTCCAGTCTATGTTGGAACCCAGGGCACAGGGAATATTTCTCTGCCTGCCCCGAGGGGTCCTGACCCCCAGGAAAGCACTGCTTTTAACCTTCACCCATGGAAAAGGCTTCCAAGATTTTGGGATGGATTGGAGTCTACAAGTGTGTGAAATAATAGAGAATAATTGTTTGTCACAGGGTGAGAAATTTATGTTTTGGGGTATTTTAGTATAGGGGTAGATAGGAGGCAAGATGGACGTTCTTGGGCGTTGTCCGACCTGCTGGTTCTTCTTCTTCACCTGCTTCATTTTCTGCAGTGTTGGTGGCACAGGGTGATTGGCTGGGGAAAGCTGCAGTGCAGAGTTACATGGACAGACAAGGGATGAGTTATTGGTAAAAAGGTAGAAATAAAGCATGTTTTAAGAGTTAATTGGATAAAGCAGCTTTAAAAGACCTTGAAACTGTACATCTTGTGACCAGTTTTGCTGTACTTTTCTGCATGCTAAGTCTGGTATAGATGGCGTGCCAAAACTTTTGATAAGATAAAAATAAACAGCAACCTGAAGACCGAAAAAGTCCCATGCGTCTCTCAATCCTGGCCTAGAACTGTTAAAAAGAGGTTTTCCTCAGGGAAAGGGGAGAACCTCAGGGGAGCCGTGGAGGCCCCCAGAAGTGTACTATGCTTTTATTTCCTAGCAGGGAAGCATGGACTCTTGACTGAAGAAAGGAATAGTGAGGTTTCACTGACATGGGCTGTTTTGGCAAAAGCCTGTGAACCTTACAATGAGTATAAAAAGGAGTGTCTATAAAAAATTGATCATAGGTAAATCTTCAGATTCACATGTTTTTGTAATGGAAGAACTTTTGTTTGAAGTAACTTCTTACTTAATGTGATTATTTGGATTGATTTATTGGAGAATGTCTCGAAGCCTTTGTTCTCCATTATTTGACTTACGGAGACTGTAAAAAAAGAGGAGAGAAATAATACATATGCTGTATGCTGTGCAGAGTAAGAGTGAAGATCTTACAGGTAACATTACCGATGGATTTTTTTTGTTATTTTGCAAAAAAAAAAAACAAACCCAAAACTTTCCTGTAAAATGAGTTTTAGTAACAACCTTTATTTACTGTTGAGTTGAATATGCATGTATAGAGTAAACAAATCTGTAGTATTATACTGTACAACCTCATTGTTTGTTGTGATTCATTTGGTTTATTCATAGAAGAGGGAGCAAGTTATCAATACATAAGGCATGGTACCGAGTCACATTTCAGCCGGCAGACACTCAGCTTTTGTTTTCATTATTCTGTCCTGATCAGTATTCAGAGCTTGGAGGAGAATGTGATGCAAGGGAATTGGTTTGCTATTTTACTGACTGACTCAGCCATTTAGCTCTGCTCCCTCAAGGCATCAAAGATTACAATAAAAGAAATACATTTTGCCAATAACTTCCTATGGAAATAAGTGCAGCTTAATAACTTTTTAAATTAGTACTAACATTATTGCAGAGTGGAAAACTCCTTAATTAACCTTGTCGTCTTTTTTTTTTTTTTTTTTTTTTTGTTTCCTGTAAGACTGTATTACTGATACTGAAATCTTATGTTAATCTAACCTCTGATTTATAATTGGAGATGAGTTTTTTTTTTTCTTTTAATTAAAATTTCAATTGGAAGGTGGTTTCTTCCAGTACTATTTCTTGTGGGAAGCAGAATTTTCTGTTATTCTATTCCTCCTTATTTTTAGAGTAGGATATGTGATAAGGTTAAGGCCAGACTTCTCCAGACTTTTATGCTCTATTTTCACAGAATTAAATTTATCTCAGTGCTGTATTGTGCATTGCAATGTGTCTGATGGTTCCTGATGCTTGCGTTGAAGGGCTGATGAGAAATGTGGTACTGGGATACAACTCTAAAGGACATAGAGTCTTTAGTTAAATATTGTATTGAACACTTAATAAAATCTAATATAAGAATATTAGGAACCTAAACCCCAAAATTTCTCCATTAATTGATGTAGAAAAATGCATCTGTGTAAAACTGGTGATATGACTGAATTATAGCTTAACTGTCTACCTTCTTTTCATGGCAAAGAAAGGAGCAAATATTTGCAGTGGTGAATAATTATGTCTTTGGAAGATAGTGATACTGGGCTTCGGTAGAAATTGAGAAAATAGCTCAAGCATAAACAGCTTGTGTTGAATGTAGGAAAATTTGGATCACAGAGATTATATAGGGAGAAGCAAAAATTCTGCCTGGAAGGAGGCCTGATCTGAAGATTACTTCCATTTCTAGTCCTGATTGAGAATTGCAGTGTCTCTCCATCAGCAGTGAGAGAAGGAAGGAAAGGAATCGAACATGGACAACACTGTGAATGTCTGAGGAGGGGTACTGGACCCAAGTTGACACCTGGGCACCATGGGAGAGATACCAGAATGACACCAGTCCCTTTTTCCAAGTTAAACCTGAGATGAGGGAAGAAGCAAAGAGACCTGTGGATGGTCTGCTAGGTAGACCTGTTGAATGAGATCCACTTAGGCATGTGAGCTGTGATGAATACAAAGGTGAAATCTTTAGGATTCTCTCTGTGAGGAAAGAAGAAACATAAAGAGATAATATATGAAACCTGAAAGACTGCAAAATTTTGAAAACCATAGAGAAATGGGGAAGACAAAGAATTTGAATTTGAAAGCAAATGATTGGAAATCTTGATGAAAGCTATTCTGATAACATCAGGGAATAGCTTATGCAATTTATGCAGTGTGGATGTCGAGATCTACATGGAGATGTCATGAATTATGTTGTTTCTGCTTCTATTTGAGTAATGTATGTTCAAATGTTAAAACTACATTTTTATTCATGGGGATGAGGGTTTGTTGCTTTTAAGGGTGTTGTTCTGCCTTTCTGCTAGAGCATACCTGACAGGAGCCGGGAGGAGAGGGAACATGGGAAGCAGCATGTTAGAAGCTCTGTGATCACTTAAGCTGGAGGCAGAAGTAAGGAAGGAGGGGAGAGATGTGAAGACCTGGGACTATTGCTAGGAAAGGGATGATTTTGAGGGTGATAAATAGAAATGAAGGGGTCATCAGGGAGCAGTAGGGGTAGATGTACCCCTAAGGGGACCAAGCTGGGATGCTAATGGGGGCCAGAGTCATGATCATGTCTGAAGACACTGGTCAAGGTCAGCCTCTATCCAGTGGTCCTCTGGGAAGGCCGTGGTGATGAGGCAGGTTGAAGACCAAGCCAGGGAAATGTGTCAGTGGGTAATGTTCAGGTTGAGGATCAGAGAGGCGGGAGATGAGGTGCTGATGCATGCCTCGTAGCCACCACAGGGGCCAGGGAAAAGCAACTCCCAAGGTAAGAGGCTCAGGATCTGTCTGCTGCCCTTTACCACAACTCTGCAGGGAAGGGGCTGATCTCTAACTCTGCTAGCACATTATACAGCAGAGGGAATAAACACAATTATTATTCAGAAATGTTAAATTACTGCTACTGTCCATTGTTCAAGTTCTCTCTTGTGCAAGCACATGTGTGCTGAAGACCAAATTAAAGCTCATCAGTTATGGAAATTGTAGTGGCCTACACAGAAAATTGTGCATATCAGGTTGCAGAAAGACTTGGTGAGAACCAAGGAACATTTTCAGAAGGGAAGACAGAAATAACACTAGGAATGAAATTTGTTGGTTATAATTAGTAGGTGGTGTGATAGCAAATACTGTGAGTTCATTTCAAATGGTTAAGAAGCAGGAGCTATTTAATTAAGTAGAAAAGGAAAATTAATCCAGAATCTTGATTATGAAAGAAAAAAGGCAGCAAGCGGTTTCTTTTTAAGGTATGAAACTGCTTCGTCCCTCCAAGAAAACCCTACAGGAACAAGGATGACATGGGAAAAATGTGCTGATAAGCAGAAATAAATTCTAAAATGTTTGGGTGAAATGAATACATACCATGCAGAGGAAATTGCTTATCATAACAAAAGGCAACACTAGAAAAAGGGTTAAAAGGCATCAAAAAAGGAGAAGGTTCTGAATCACTATCAGGAAAAAAGCCTGACAATAAAATCTGTTAGCTACTGTTATAAGTTCCTATTTAACCATTGAGGATCCCGTTGCTTGAAATCTCTGAAACAGAAGGTTTTTGTGATATTCAGGGTGGAAGGATGTTTGAGTATTTCTCCTTTTAAGGGAATTTTAATACGGTGTCTTCTTGAGGCTCTTAATTGCATAAAGATTACCCAGCAAAATATTGCTTTGGATAGCATTATTGTACCAGTCTCTTGTGTGAAGTCTGTCAGATTTATTTTGAGTGTGAAAACCGTACATTTAGATTCATGTACTGTGTTTTCCTTCTACACTTAAATGTTATAGCATACAGTTCTGAGACAAGCTCATTTTTCCAGAGAGGTGAGTAATTTTGCAGGAATTAATGAATTTGCCCATTTTTAAATCTGCTGTGGAAAAAAGATATTTACAGAGGTTTGGGTGCTGCTTTAAATTTTTCATAGACTAAAATAACACTTTGCTGAAAGGGGACAATGTAGTCATGTATGGTATATGTACATACAATCAAAATGAAATGGTCTGTGGAATGCTCCATCTTGTGTTTCGGATACATGGTTCAGTAGGACTAAACACGTAATTTGGACAGTATGTCTATGTATTTTGGTATGGAAAGGATGTCTAGTGTACCTAGACATCTGAGAAACCATTTGATTGTAATGCTCAAGGATAGTATGTTACCTCTGCATCCCTTTTGGAAAGCTTTGGTTTTTTTTCAGCTTGATAATTCGAAACTAATCTTAGCTTGAGAATTCAAAACTAAGTGGAGTGCTGCTTAAAGCTGCAATCAGGTGTCATTAAAAGATCTCCTCAGTAGTTTCAGCTACGTAAATTAAGCCTTGAGAACTTTCTGCAAACTGACCGGAGGGACTTTGATGGTCTAGTCTGACTTCCTAATTGTGTGCATGTAAATAAATTCTGTTGTTCGTTTTTTCAAATCCTTTCTCTCTGCTAGAATATTTGGTTCAGGGAAATGTTCCTTTATACTTAAGTCTTTGAATGGTGGAGGGTCTCCTACATACCTTGATGAGCAAGCCTAGTGGGGTATTAAGAATTTCCATTTGTGTATATTAGATTGACTGCCAGTGTTGAATAATCCTGTAGCAATCATGGCTCCTTGATTTAAAAGAACAAGATTTGTGGGGAAAAATAAATGCCTTCTATTAGATTGGTCTTTATGACTGGGGGAGGTGGGGAAACAAAAGGGAGATTTTGGTATGTAAGATATTAAAATCTTTGACAAAAGCAAAAAGTTTCAGAGTTACTTATGTTAGAGAATAGGTAGTTGTTTGTGGAAGGTGTACGTAGTATTGTCAGGGGACATGATAAAACTTTTACTTATTTCTTGGACATTTCTCTGGTAGAATCTTATAATGCAACACAAAACTAAACTTCCATGGGTTCATGAGTACTGCAGTCCTCTAGGTTAATGAAAAGTAGTTTCCAGAGAAAATTCTGGGAGATGGGGCTGAGAAGTCAGAAAGAGAGGAGCACTCTCATGGGAAGTGCTCTCTTTGTGGTCAAGGAGCTGCTAAGTACAGATTTGTTGCCACGTGCAGTTGCTTAGTTTCATCCCTGTAGTTTTCATGAGATTATCTGCTGTGCTGGTTCTAATTCATATTGCATGCTGAGAAATAAATGTATTCAGGGACTTGGATGTGTCTCTCATGGAGGATATTTATTGTGATGGCTATGCAGATGTTTGTATTTATTGTTCAGATAGTCTCTAGATTTTGTTTGCTATAAACTGCAGGTTTCCTAGGTAGAAGAGTATATTACAAATAGAAGTGTACAAGATGAGATAGCTGACTTCAGAGCTGAAGTCCTCTTTCACGAGCAGGGGTGTCCTTGCCTGACAAAATTGAAGGTCATTTGGTTTAGCACAGTATTTACTTTTTCCATGTGGTATATATTATGAAGGGTCTTTGAGCATCCTCGTACTACCATACCATAGTTAAATTGGGTCATGTATTGACGTGTATGTATGTCCATATGATGTAATTACTTAACGGTTAATGACCTTACAGGCCAGACTTTACCTCTGTTTCTTTAATTTCTTTTGTTTGTTAATAGATCAGAAAACCAGTGCATCTAGCCAACCAGTGCTCTAGTGGAAGGTTTGCTTCCCACATTGCAGGTGTTGGGACTGAGTGATGCTGAAGGTCTCTTCCAGGCCCGACTTCTGTGAAAGGCACTGGTAGCTGAGGTTCCCATTATGGCTACATATCACTGTGCATTCCTACTAGGCATGATTTTCATGGTCACTGCATGAGTCATCATCAGTTTTCTTGGCTGGAAGCTTTGTTTGCATAGCTTTCAGGCATGATTGTTCTCCTTGTAACTGTGGCACTCTCAAGGAAGTAAGGCTGCAGTGCCCCTGTGTACTCTGCATGGGACTTGGCCTCATGGAGTGGCGTCGCAAGGGACAGCAGAACATAGCTGCCCTAGCTGTAGAGTTTTGGCAGCCACTCCAGACTAAGAGGAGATTAGTGAAGCACAGCACAGAGGAAGCAAATACAGTATTATAAATCTAGCTGATGATTGTCAGCTAAATTCCACAGCAAATCGCAGGTAGTAGGAGTAGGTACAAAGAAAATGATTGCAACTGTACTGACAACCTCATCTCAGTGGAGATAGCTTTTATTGGGGTGTGTTATTTACTGCCTTTAGGAAAAACACATAGCAGATTATTTTCTGGCATGGCAAAGTCTGTAAAAGTTTGACTTTTTTTTCAGCAAGAAAGAAACCTATCATTGCTATGAATGTGTTCTAAGCAGTTAAATTATCCTGTATTTATTTATATATTTTCAGTCTTCTGCCAAAAAATTAGGAAAGTCTTATTTTTATTTCTTCTTTTCCCCCACAAAATACTTGTTCCTCTTCATTCTCAAAATACCTATTTTTCTTTTCCTCTCAGGTGCCAATCTGACCTTGCTGGAATCTGTCTCCAGTTCTATATTTTGGTGGTCAGTGAGATACACCTGAATGCCTTCACGTAAATCAGACTTTACTTTGCTCACTGCCTGGGATTTTTGTGCCATCACCTCTACTCCCTGAAGAAAACCAACCCCCAAACCCTCTGGTCCTTGTGAGATGTTTTACAATTCTGCCAAAGAACCTTGAATATGCTCCTCTGGACAATGACAGTATTTAAAATGTCAGACTTAATGATGCATAAAATATTTATAACTTAAACACCCTGTAAGTGGAATTGACTGACCATTATGGTAATGGTAATGTTTCCAGTTTTTAAACAAGCCAGTGAAAGGTAAATGTGATGTTGTGCTTGTTAGATTATAAAGAATGATAAATGTGTTTGGCAAATGAATTGGCTGATTTTGGTAATCTAATATTTGATGCTACAAGGCACTGAATTGTTACACTAGGATTATGTTCTCATTGTAGTGTGCATGGAATGACAGCAAACAGAATCCTTATAGACACTGTTTTACTTGGAATAACTTCAAATTTAAGAAAATCAAAGAACAGCTGAGGTTGCTAAGTGACAGCAAAATATTTATCCTTTTTTTAGAAAATCAAACCGGTTTATGCAATGAGTAGTAGGGGACAGCATATATTGTGTGCCACCCACATGCTGTATAGGATCATTATTGCACATAATTAAGACCTGCATAATTCAGCACAGTAACCACAGCTATCACCTCTGTCTTAGTACTGATATTTTCTAATACTGTTTATTTAGTCTTCTTCCTCAGAAGAAAGTAATCCATTATAAATGAATACTCTCTATCTCTGCTGTGAAATACAAGTATTAACATTTTGTAGGCAGATACAGGAAGAGGAGGCAAGATGGGAGTGAGGGAGAGGAAACAGAGCAAGAATCACTGTTTATAACTGGCTATTTGCTTTGCAGGCTTATTCTCATCACCAGTGTGAGATGAAGCACACTAAAGGCAATGGTGCGGCACAAGTGTTACGTTTTTCTGGAGAGGATAATGATGGGTTCAGCCTAAGGCTCCATGCTTTTGTTCTTGGCTCTCACAGAGAAGCTGTGTGTGGCTTTCCAGTCCGACCCTGTGGATAAAGCCCTCCCCACCACCATGGAGGGTGGTGGGAAGCTCTAATTACAGCAGGGTGGTGAAGGCTGGGATGGCTCTTGAGTCTCACTCAGCAACAGAGTGAGAGTTTTTTCAAGTGTTGCTAGATGCAGTCCTGCTATTCGAATGCTAAGGCTGATTTGGGAAGAGGAGGGCTGCTGTGATGGGCTGACCATCAGTATTGCCTTCCAGCTGCATCAGGACACCCTGCAGAGGAGACACAGGGAGGGAGTCACTGAGCTCAACATCCTTGAGCATGCTGCTGTGGCAATGGGATGAGTTAGTCCTTGACAGAATGTCATCTTATTTTGTGCGTTTTTTTGGTTTTTCCCTTTACAAAGAGGTTGTCAGGACAAAAACAAAGTTATGTTCAAAGATGTGTGAGAAGTTGACTGGGAGAAGATTTATTTGTATTTTCAGTTCTCTTAATTCACCAGACGAAAATTTATCTGCTGACTGAATTGGAAGAGAGGGACAGCTGTTTGAGGGAACCCTCATCAGGCTCTTTTTCCACTCTGCTCTCAAAAATTATAGCTTTGACTAAAGTTTTTCAAAACCAACTGCTGCTGTCAAAAGCATTATACAAAATGGCATAATTTTGAAATAAAAATGCTTCTTATTTCTTGGAAGCGTTAGGGGACAGGTTTGGTGCTACAGACAGTACACATTGCAGCATTGAGGGCTCAGGAGGTGGCCTTTTGGCTGGCTCCTCCCTACCCCTGTGATTTTGCAGTCTGTGTAAGAAATATTTAACCTTGCTCTGTCTATAGTTGCAGTCATCACCTCCTGGTATTTCCCTAAAATACCCATATGGTCTGAAAAGGGTAGTTGCACGGTGTGGGAGGAGCAGAGCGCCAGCAGTGCTGTTGCTGGTGTTAAGGTCAGGCTTGGGGAAGCTCGCAGGGATCCCGTCTGGGAGCGGGCAGCCCTGCAGCCCGCGGTGTTCCTGGGACCGCCGCAAGGTGGCGATGGCTCCGAGTGTCGCCGCTCCGAACAGCGCCCGGCTCGCAGCTCCGCGCGGAGAGCGGGAATGCTGCCAGCCTGCTTGGGGCCCCCGCGCTGGCACGTGTTAAACTTGTTCATTTCTAAAGCTTTCTCGGGGCAGTGGTCCCGTGAGTTATGTCTTTGCCAGCTGCTGTTGGCTGCATGTGATCAGGGCAGTAGTGAGTGCTCTGTGTACGTAGGCAGTGAGAAGCAGATGAAGATGCTCTTAATGAAGCATCAAGCACAGTGAAGCTACAGTTTGGGGTTTTTTTCCCTCCTATCTTTCAAAGAGAAATAAACAGTATTACTCTTAAAAATCCATACATGCTTCATTTTTCCTTCGTTGGAGTTTATTATTTAAGGAAGCAAAACTTGTGACATTGGAATAACTCCCTAAACTTTGACATCTATTTGAAATGTGACTTCTTATAAAAATAGGAATTTAAACTCTGTGTAAAAACCATTTATTGAAATTGTTTAAAGGTATAAGTGGAGCTAAACCAGAAGTGCTTCTAGGTTTTCATACCCAACTTTCACTTTAGAAGGGAAAAAGGAAATCTTTAAATTAATGCTCAAAGAGGAATATATCTGGATATATGACTTCTTTGAAATGTTAAATGCAAGGTGAGGAAGTTTTTTAGTGGTTAAGTGCTTGAAGCTCTTTCATGCTTTTATATTACTCCTGTTAAATTGCTACTGCAACTTGAAAAAGTTATTCTTAATTTAATTAAATAGCTCTTTGAGAAGTTCACTCTGTCTTAAATATTTTTATTGTTTGATAGCTTACTAAGGTTAGCAAATGTAAAGTGAAAGAAAAAGTTACCTTTTTTGAAAGACACAGGTATGGAAGGGAAGAAAGGTTTGTATCTGTTGTGTGACTGCAATAAAGAAAAACAAATCTGAGAGCAGTTAATCTTGTTTTCCCTTAAATTTGTCTTTACTTATCTTCAGTCATTTTGCAGAATGCAATCAGATCTGATATTCTGAGTCACTGGAATTTAGTTACAGTCTACATTCTCCCATGAAGCAGCAGTAGTTGCTTATGAAGTATCACACAGAGTTATGACAACAGATTCTATACCGCTGAGAATGCGAAATCTGCAGAAGCAATACAAAACTGAACCAGGTTAATGTAAAGCAACAGAATCAACGAGGCTTTGCTGTATACTTTTGGTGGTATTCCGAGATTAGTTTGCATTTGGAGGTGCATATAGTAATGTATTTTTTTAATTTTAAATTTCCTGTTTGTGGTTCTTCCTACTAAAATTAAAATGAAACAGAGGCACTGACAGTGAAGATGAGAGTGGACTGAAAGCAAAGGTCTGATGTGTATGGATCTTGCACAGAGCAGAGGAAAGGGCTTGTGCCATTGAAAGGAAGTGCTGCTACAAAGGATTTGAGCTCCATTATGGGAGGGAATGGGCAGAGGGAATCTGCCCAGGATTACTTAAGTTTAGGCATTTCTCTTGGGATTCATCATTATACATGATGTGTTCTCTTTTTCCATGTTGACCAAGTTCAAAGGTAGCTCAGACTTTGACAGGTTGAGCTGCTTGGCAGTATCCAAGAGCTAATGTCCTGTACAAACACCTGTTTCTCTGCTTTTGCTACAACAGCATTCCAGTGTAATTAGTCTTTCTTTTTCTCTCCACATTTCCAAGCTATTACTTTTACTGTTAGCTTTGTTTCATTTTTAAGTGCTTCAAGTTGAAGAGTGTTCATGAATTCATTCAGAATTACCAACTTAAAAAAAAAGAGATTAGAGAGAATTCACTGTACACTCAATATTCTGACAAATAAAAAGCCCAGAAGAGCTGTATGCTGCAGTAGACTACTATAAATTATTCTGTATCTTGACAGTTAGCTGCATTTCTATACATGACAGAACTTGGGACATATTAAATAGACTTCAGATCGTCCTTAGTGCAGGTTGTAGCTTTTTATATTTTCCATTGGAAATACTGTTATTTTTCAGCTTTGCAGGAGAACTTTGTTCTGTACATCCAGATTTTGCACTGAAATAAAAGTAGTTTAAGAAATATACAGTAATCCTAAAATGCCACTCAACCCTTGGAAATCCTTACTACCTAAAGTAGAGATTATGGAAGCCATATATTAAATATTTTAAAGGCATTTCAGTTTGCTGAACTATGATGGTTAGAAATGAGAAAGTCAGAATTAAATTTATATTTCATTGCCTTACTCATAATGTTTTTGTTTGGTGTGGGGGTAATAGAGAAGCAAATCACCTAAAGAATGAAGTCTGCAAGCATGAAAACACATTTTCATAATTGCCTTGGCAGGAAGCCTGCATGCTCTCGTAGCAGAGCTGTGAATATTCCATGGGATGAAGGAGCTGCTCGCTCAGCAGAGGGGCACTGTCTGTGTGAGTGCTCGTCTCTTTTCTAAGCCTCCCAAAAGAACATGTGTATGCTGGAAAAAAAATCCTCAAACCATCCATAATGATTTGCATTTTCTGCTATCTCAACTTGTCCAAAATATTTAGAAAATGAGAGAAGAATAAGAGGAATCAAATCAGTGGAATGAAGTTTGATTTCTGTTAGAAACAGCTGTCGAGTGTTGTGAAGATTCTGTGCAAGGAGTGGATTTTTGGCAGGCAGGTGGATAGGTGCCATTTTGGGTGGATGTGCAGACACAATATGGATAATTCTCCCATTGATTTTTAATTGGCTGTGGTACAGGATGGGGTGTCATTGTCAGGCTGCTGCTCTCAGGAGTTCATCCAGGAAATTTATCCAAGTCACAGCGACCTCTGTTGAAGTTTGCTTGCCTCCACAGGAGACCTTTTTTTTCCATTGAGGTCTCCTGGGGCATTTTATGTATCATTAATTGTTCTGTTAAGATGAGGAACAGAATTATCATGTATTTTGAACTAACTTGATTTTTTTTTTTTCAGAAGCATAGTTTTTTGGCTTTGCATCACTACTGCCTATATTTCATTTTTTTTAGAGGACTTCTGATACCCAGTCAGTTGTTTCCTGTCAAGATAAAACAGCTTTCAGGTTTGCAATCAATTTGGAGAGTTTTGCAGAAAATTGTTAGATTTTTCAAAGAAGCACATGAGTTGGCAAACTTAGCAAACTTTGTGTGGGATGAAAATCTTCCTGTGATATTAAGAAAATAGAAGTTGTCCACGGTAGGCCCGTTATCAGGATAGCAGAGATTTTGCTAATTTGATAACAGTTTTGTAGCTTAAATCACTTAAACGTGTTGACGTAAGAGACCTGAAAGCCTAAGGCCACCATATTTACTGTAGATGCCAAAAAATTCTTCAATAAGAAATTACTGTGCCATTGGGGGCAGTCTTATTTGCTTCAGGTTAGCCATTACAAATATAATTTTCTTCCCTCTGGAAAAATATTTACATTTTCTGGCTATATGTTTGTGTTTTTTGTTTGTTTTACTTAAGCAAAATACAGGAGGGATGAAAAACCTTTCTGTCAGTTGTGTTTGAAATTTTTTTAGTTCAAGAATATGATGTGATATTCAAACTTCTCACAGATTTGATAAGGAGAAATATCCTACTAAATAATTGAAGAGTGGATGGAAACCTTGGCAAAAGATCTGTGTCTGGATCCCTGGAGACTTTCTGAACTTTGCTTTTTCCCTTAAAATTAACCTTTGATAAAAATGGGTTGATTGCAAGGTTTATTTGTGTAATGTTCTCTTTTAGGAGTTTGTTTTCAAAATGTACTCAACTTTGATATTAAGTTCACCAAGTGTTACTGGGTGTCAATCTTGGAGCCATTGTCTGCTCTTCCCTAAGATCCAGTTGTTTCATGTCATTCATAGTGTTGTAGCATCAGTGGCTAGAACTCCATTTTCTTCACAGTGCACATGCTTGTTGAAACACTCCAGTGGTAGTGCTTAGTTTACTCCAAGAAATGGAGGCATCTCAGTTGTTTATGTTCAGTTATTTGAAGGATGAAAAGAAAATGATTTATTTGAAGACAAGCTAAGAGTTAAGTTTTATTAGCTCCTGCTGTCATGGAGAAGATCAGCCATTATATTTAGCATATGCATATAAAATACTGCACAGAAGTATCCATGCAGGCCTACCTCTGGCATCCCAAGGACACCAGAAGGAGCAGAAGTTTCCTTGCATGCTGCCTGCATGCATGTCTGGCTGCCACAGCGTGGCTTGTCCAGCTGGGACTCCAAAGAGCTGCCACTCTCCAGGGAGCCAGGTGGCCAGTGAGCCCCTGTCTTTTTTTTCCTGTTCACAGGTTCCAAGTGTGTGCAGTCCTGTGTATTTTTACTTGGAGACTAACTGCATTTATTTTTGTTCTCTCCCCGCTCCTTGTTTTTCTCTTGCATAGCTCAACAAGCAGCAGCTGCAGGTGCTGAAGGAACGTTTCCAGGCCTTTTTGAACGGGGAGACGCAAATCGTAGCAGATGAAGCATTTTGCAATGCTGTAAGGAGTTACTATGAGGTGAGCTGTGTGCTTTATTCTTTCTATTATGTTCATGGTATGCCATTTAATGCAGGTACAAGAAAGGTAATTTTAAGTTTCAAAGGCTGTGAACTTCCAAACCTTCTAGAAACTATTTCCTCCTAAACCAGCTTTGCTGTTTTAGAAGTTGAAATCTACTGCTTGAGCACAAGAGAGAAACTGAACTGGAAAATATCCACCCTTTTTTAAGATGGGGAAAAAAAAATTAAAAGAGAAGATAAAATGAAAAACCCCTGGTGCTAAAAATCTTCCTGGCAGCACTTGACACAACTAGGCACTGCTATCTTTATCTCCATATGTCCAAGGTAGCTCTTTTAATCAGTACTTTGTAAGTTACCATCCTGAGAAATATGTCTTCAGATTTTTAGTTACCATGCAGAAGGTTTTGGTGAAGACCTGCCTGTTGCCTTTGGAAAGAACAGAAGCTTTCCATGCAGATGGGCCAGCTCTCACAATCTGCTGTGACCTCCCAGGCATGTTGAGTGCCTACATCCCCAGCGCAGATCTGTAGGTGAAGTTTTAATTGCCTCAGGGACAGGCTCAGTTCCAAACTAGAAGACAGTTCCCTGTCCATCAGCAGCATAGGGCTAGTGAATTAACTTGTTACTCTTAGTGAATGTTACTGTGTTTTCATTTTGCTTCATCTAACTTCTGATCTGCTCAAGGAATCAAAAAGGCTGGATGTTAAACTTCTATGCCTTTTGAGAGATCTTCCTCCATATTTCAGCCTACCACAATGTTTTTTTCAAAATTAGCTTTATTTTTGGTATATTATTTGTTCATTTTTCCTGTCAGCTATTGTTTGCTAGTGAATTACTTTTTCCTTAAGCAGAAAATGATGTGATTTATGTCCTAGCTTGGTTTTATCTATAATAAATTATATTGCACAAGAAAAAGAGAGGGATGAGCAAATGTTTTCCTTTTGTGCTGTAATCATGGACTTAGTGTGTAGAAATAGAAATTTGTATAGAAACCATGAAACTCAGTGTGAATTTTCCCGTATTATGGTCTGATCAGTGTTGTGGCATTTGAAATTAAGGAATTCTCACAAAAGCACTTGTGAAAAGATGAGGATAGGTCTGCACGTAAAACTGGAATATGAACATTCTCAAGGTACTATTTTAGGTTTGTGAGAACATGACAGAAGTGGTTAGAAAGTAATCAATTTTTCTGTAGAGCCAATGAAGAAGTTAAGACTGTGAGGCAGGACAATTTGGAAGATGGTGCAGGGCAAGACTGAGCTAGTTAGTGGCCCAGCAGTAGGTTTCAGAGTAAGGGGATGTCTCAAGATGCTGAACTTGGGGTAGAACTGGAAAGAACTTACAGGTTCGTTCTTTAGGACACTGCGTAAAAAGCTTGATGTGTTAGAGGAAGTAATCTGCCCTTGGAAAGGATGTGATAGTGAATAAAAATGATTTTAAAATAAATGTCTAAACAGTAACTGTTATGTTAAGATTTACTTCATGCCTTTTTTAAATGAAATTTTTTAGACACGTTGAGAACTGCTTTTTAGCATATCTGCTCTTGCAGTGAAAGGCTGTGCATAATACTCTAAGATAGCCTTATAAAATGAAAGGCTCAAATTTTCCAGCTATTTTCAGACATTCACTGTTTTGAATTAAGTGTTTTGGGTGTCCAGTTTCAAACAGAGAATTCCAAAACTCTAAGCATTACTGTCAAGGATATAATGACACCAGAGGCTTCATCCTGTGTTAATATACCATGAGCTGATATACCAGCTGTAATTTCAGTATTTTTTATTTGTTTATCCCAGCCTCCCAATTCCATTTTGCATTCTTTCCACAGACTTCCTTCCAGAATTGCACAGCCCTTTCCAGTTGTGCAATTTAAGTCAGCATTTGCTAGTGATTTTTAATTTCTTTTCTGGGTTGTAGTAGTTACCAGTAGATTTAATGACCAGTGCAGTGGTGGGGAGTCCAGCTGGAGACTTAGTTCAAGTTACTGCTCCTCTTCAATGCATTTTAATCAAATTTTATGCATCTGATCACATATTATCATCTTTGCTTTTATGTCTCTCGTGTGCCTTTTTCCTTATCTTTGCTACCCATTGGTTGAAAATATTAGTCTCTATTACTTCGTGTGTTGTGTTGATGCTGGGCTTTGATGCTTTCTTCTCTCCAGGTCTACCACATATGGTCCATTACCTCTTCCAGGTGGTGATGTTTGTTAGTACTTTGAATTATGGGCTTCTTCCTTGTTTCTGTCATACAGCATCTTACAAACTTCAGTGTGAATTTCCTTATGCTTTAGTTGCTCACCTACAGTTTAATTTACCTGACAGGGCAGGAAAGAAGTATGTGGTCTGCTCAGTAATTGTTTTATTCTGAAAATTATTAACTTGCCTTTAATCCTATGCAGTATTCAAGGTTTGAGAGTTATTATAATATTGTTTGCAAACCCAGGGTATATTCATTACCATAACTGATTTTGTACTTTTAACTTAGAATGTGAACGAGAAGGTCTGTTTTGGGGATGTGACATAAATTCTGTATCAGTAGTTGCAGGTGTTTTCACTGTAATCTGTAATTAATGAGTTTGTTCAGACTGTGTCCTCTTAAGAATCTTAAGAAAAAGCCCCGAGGATTTAGGAACTTATTATTGCTCAGACTTTGATTTACTTTTTTATAAATATTTGCAGAAAGAGCAATTTGTTTGCTAAATAAATAAATGTGCATTTCAGCATTAATTTCACTAGGCTGTAAGTCATGCTCCTGTGTCAGAACCACTTGGTAAGTTTACACCAGTCAAGTTTTTTGCCTTATTTCCTCCACTATGTCTTTTCCAATGCTGCTCTTGTTTTTAAGATTGTGTATGAATAATCTGGCATCAGTTTTCATTTATCTTAAAAATGTAGTAGAAAAAAATTCATATTCATAGGAAAAGTTACATAAATTCTTCTTTAACTCTCCAGAAAAGGTTATTTTCATGTTCTGTGTATTCTCCCCCTAGAATCCCACACATTTTCTGAAAATCTCACTGAAATTTAGCATGTTTCATTTTTGTATACATGAAAGTATGACTGTCTTGTTTTCCTCTTCAATCTCAGTTTAGAGAAGGTATGGAAATGTTTACTCTTTCTGAAATCCTTCTCTTAGAGTTAACATGGATTTTATTTTTTTGTGTGTGGAAAATTCCATTACAGACATTGAGCCAGATTCTAATCAGTAGAACATCAGATGCTGGTGCTGCTTTTCAGATAAAGAGAAAAATTCAATCATATGGCAATTTTTATGAGTAATTATATTGGACACGCTGCTAAGTATAAAATTAAGTGAGAAAGTGACTTATGAAATGAAATCCTTTTTTTGCTTAATTCAACCCTGTATTTTAAAAACTTGTTTGTGAAATAGTAGATAATCTTTCATTCATCAATTCTTGCATGCTCTTTCACTGAGATTGGAAAATGCTGTTGGGCAGTGCCCTGAGAGGTTTATTCACCATCTTTAATATATTTACCTCTAATAGGTATGCATATACCTTGGGCTAAAACTCACTGTGCTAATCCTTTAGTCTTGAATGTATGCAGTCTTAGGTATCAGTAAAAT
Source organism: Vidua macroura (assembly GCF_024509145.1). Taxonomy (NCBI): domain Eukaryota; kingdom Metazoa; phylum Chordata; class Aves; order Passeriformes; family Viduidae; genus Vidua; species Vidua macroura. Next base: position 51,845,467 of record NC_071575.1, on the reverse strand, counting down.
GGGTGCAAAGAACTGCAATGAATATTTGAAATACTGTGAAAACTTTTCCAATATTGTAATGATTGCAAGTTCTCAGGTTTTCAACTCTGCTTAAAGCAATGTGAAGCTGCAAGAAGTACTCCATACTGGTGTTTTTTCTGCTTTTCTTGCTGCTCCATTTTAAATATGTGGTTCTAAGCCATGATTACTTCATGCTGCTTAAATCTGAATGTTAAATGCAGGATCTGTAACACTTAGTAATGTGGGGTGTTTGAGAATTTAAAATCAGACTTTGTTCGACTGTGCCAGTTTGCCTGTGATACAAAGATCATCTTTAACATACTTTCTGTTTAAATTGAGGGGATTTGTGTACACAAACCTAGGTGTTAAGTTTGGCACTATCAGGCTGCCAAAAATGAACTAAAAGTAGAAAACAAATTAAATAAAAAATAAGAAAGAGAAGAGGACCCCTATTATAGAATCATAGAATGATTTGAGTGGGAAGGGATTCTACAGATCATGTAGTCCAATCTGCCTGCCACAGGCAGGGACATCTTTCACTAGATAAGTTGCTCAAAGTCTCATCCAGCCTGACTTTGAGAGCTTCCAGCAATGGGGCATCTACAAATTCTCTGGACAATCTGTTCCTGTATTTTACCACCCTTATAAAAATTTCTTCCTTACATCCAACCCAATTCTACCTTTAACAGATTTCTAAATGGTAAAAGAAGGCGTTTCCCTTCCTTCATACCAGTGTGCATAGGTGGCACCTTTCATCTTCTGCAGTAAGTAGGCCAAATGTCCTACAATTAGTGAGCTACTTTGGTACCAAATCCTGAACTGCTAATGCAAGCCCTTGCACTTATCCTTAGGAAAGGATGAATTGTGTTCATGGGAGCTTTTTTGTATGAAAACCTTAAATGATTTGTTACTCTGTAAAAAAAGTTGATGTATTTCTGTAAAGAGAGTGAAACGATGCTATTTCTACCTGTGATTATGGAAAACTTTGTCTGAAAATTTTTTGCATGGATGTGAGGGCAGAAGGATCTCACTGATGAAATGAGAAAAAGGAACTAGCTCTCTGGACTAAATGGCGCTTTGGTTGCTTTTATAATTTTATTTTTACTATCAGCTATTTTAGACCCACCATTTTTATACATGGCAACAAAAGGCATAGTTGATCGTGATGAATGTCTTGGAGATGAAGATGACACCTAAAGGAAACAGAAAGCATTCATTAGAATCAAACCATAGTACATCCAAAATAAAGAGTAATTAAATGTTGGAAAATTCTGGTTTTATATTGTGGAGATAAAATAATGGAATCAGTAGATTAACCATTTATTTAAATACATTGGGCTAATAAGTGTAGAAGCTAACAGTTTCAGAGCATAAATTCACTGATGTCTGCTTTCATTTTTTTTTTTTTTAAGTCATACTTGGCATACACATGTATTTAAGGATATGGGCTTTTTGCTCTGTTCAGGTTCTCTTCAAAAATCTGAATACTACACCAGCATGAGATTGATGGTTGGTACAGTCTCATTTGGAGAAGCTGCTTCAAAAGGATAGGTTATTATATTAACTTCAGGATAATCTTGTGGTTTGACTTGGGAGGATGCCTTTTGACACCAGATACATTTGTAATTGCAACCTATTAGCACTTCCACAGTTTCCTTCCAGTTGCTTGAAAACATGGTCAGACTTGAGGTCAGTGTAATATTCTATGGGGTCTGTTATTTTAGATGTCTGGTGTAGGCCAGTTCTTTGAAAAGCTTCATAAAAGTTGTAGGGCACCCTTGGGAAGATGCATAACACGGGTTTATTTAGGTCGTTCACTTGGCTGAAGAAGCTCTAGTGCCTTCAGTGTTTTGGATCACCAACCACAATTTGGCATGTAATGGAGATTGTCTCACTGTTAGCAGTCTAATTATTTTCCTGAAAGAAGTGATGGGGGAGATAAGATACAACAAATTAAAACATGCTTTGCATGATCTTGACCTCTTCCATGCTAAGGAGAAACCTGATAGAATGGAACTGCAGGCTTCGTGATGTGCAGCTTTCTCTTGAGAGTGCTGTTGTATTGCTGCTGCCTGGAAGGTGTATCAGTGCTGAAATCCACAAAGTCCCTTCCTTTACACATAGCTATGTGTAACTATCATTTGTGTTTTCAGACTGGAACTCCCCTTTTCACTCTCAGCTGTATAGTGTCAGAAAGGCTGTACATCTGCACAGAAACATACAGCTACCACTGAAACTGTGTTTGTCCAGTCTCTCTGCACACTGATATTTGTGGATGATCGCTATTCATTTGAGGATGCCATAAGGTTTCTATATTAGCATGGCTGTAAAAGACCTGTATTTCAACTTTTAAATTAGGTAGTGGTTGATGGATAGAGTTCAGTGCATTACTTATACCAGTCCTTTGATTTGGATTTGCTGTTAGGAATACAGAAAGGAATGGATGTAGATTGAAAAAATTTCCAATAATGGTATCCATTTTTGTTCGTTTGGTGACTTTTGTTGTCCCAGGCCAAGAAGGATGCCTTGTAGCTCTGACACTATGCTGCAGAGGTAATTAGTGTTGGGTAGTGAAGTATGTCTCTACTGTAGTAAGCATTATGTGATGTTAGCTACTTGTTTATTAGATAAATTCTGAATGTCTATTAATCTGAACAAACCAATTAGAAAACCAGCAAAGGCCCACACTGTTACACAACAGTGAATTTGGTCTGCTTTGCATAATTGTTTTTTTCCCTAATCTCAGTTCTGTTTTGCTCAGTCTCAGAGGAAAACAAAACTTATCTGGACCTTGGTTTTGCAATTAACAGCATGTTGCACTGAGACATAGACTATACATGTTTTTGTTGATGCTGTTTTCTGGGCAAATAAAGGCAGTGGAGATTTTTTCAGCTAGCCTGATATTAGGAAAACATGTGACAGTTTAATATCCCATCTGCCAAAATCTTTCAGGAGATACTTACATTTTATTCTGTGTGTTTTTTTAAATTTGAAAATCATTATGTGGAAGGATTTTTCTTTCACTTCATGATGAAAGGATGATAACTCTTGATCTTTTAAGTTATCCTTCCTGCTACCATTTCCAGGTAGCTTTTCTCAGCACAGAGCCCTTAAAGTCCGCTGGATGTGGAAATAATATCACAAAATATTTCATTAGAGTTACGTTAATGCCAGTGAATTTTCTTTTGTGCCTTTATATCGTGACATCTGTGTGTCACAATTCCATTCAACAATATCTTGGGGAATCTCTAAATCATTGTGGAACAACAGGACACTTTTTTCCTCCTTTTAGCAGTCAAACAGATATTCAGCCTCACTGAATTTCTAACTCTCTCAGTGACCAGAGAGAGGTGTGTAGTTTCACCTTAATAGTACACTTGAAGTATCTCAATACAAATGAAAATTCTTATAAGATGCTTATGGACTCCATTTGAGCTACAGTTAGTCCAATCAGGGTCTCTCTGTCTTACGACTCTTTAGGTTCTAGAATTTTCTCATGTAATTTCTTTAGGCTACAAGTTTTGATTAGCAATCCACTGCACAAAATTGCTATATTCATCTAATCAATCATTTCACTAAATTGCAAAAAACTACTATCTAATTGATTTCTTGATCTTAAACACAAGAATCAAACCCACACAAAAAACCCCAAACCAAACCAATCAACCAACCAAACACCCAAAACCCAGGCCATTCAACAAACAAGCAGTAAAGGAGAAAACCTCTTGTTTTCATACACCATCAGACTTAATTTTTTAGGACTGGTATTTACTCTGTATATTGTTTCGCTTTCTGTTGGATTTCTAGAGGGTGGGATAAATAACTTTTGTTTGCATGTTTTAATTGAAGCTCTCTGTCACTATTTTACTTTGTGTTAGAAAACTTTACCCATCAAATCCTTAGAGATGTGTGACTTCTCAAAGTCTTTTAAACTTAAAAGTAATATCTTGAAAAAGTGCTGTTAATGGTGAATTCTTAATCTCTAAGTAAACCAAGCTAGAGAAGGCATGGCAGTAAGGGCTAAAAAAAGTCAGCAAATGCATGTCTGAAATCCAGAAATCAGTAAATGAGAAGTGAGGCTTTAAATCCTCACTGATCTCTCTCAACTCCATTTCAAATCTGTTCTGATACTAATTTCAAAAGCCTACAAGAAATTCTTATATCCTGAGAAATGTAAAGGCAGAACACAAATAGTGATGATGTAAATATTTTCTGAGTGATTTTTTTCTCGAGTATTGCTTGATTTACATTTCCCACCATAGGGTATTTCTGAAAATCTGTATTGGAAAACAAGATTCTTCTCAAGCTTTTATTTTCTTAAGTACGGTAGAGATGCTTTTTCTATTTCGTGTTGCCTTTAGAAAGCTATCCTCACCGAGCAAGCAAGAGGTTTCTTCAAAGTTAAATGCAGGCATAAAGTTTCTATCCACCCAAGATTCTGAACAAGAAACAACATTATCTTAAACAGAGCATACTAGGAGAAACAGATTACTGAGTCTGTTCAAGTTACTGAATGCCTTCTTCAAGCATTGCTAGTGAACAGTAACTACCTCATTAAGGAAACTTTCTTTCCACTTAGCCTTGCCATTAAACCATTTCTCCTAATTTCCTCATTCAGATTTTCCTATTAACTTAAAGTCATTGCATTAATTTAAGGTCATTGCTTACTTGCTTTGTTTTAAATGTGAAGTGTACAATCCCTTCTTTTATTGAATTGTCATTTTATATAAATGCGTATGTTTTATGCCTCCTTTGCAAAACAAAAATACTGAGCAAATTGCATATTCTTAATCTGTAGTATGTAATTTTATATCAGGCATTTATTATGGTCGCTCTTTGGATCTTTCACTTTTTTATTTCTCAGGGTTGCAAACACAGCCCCAAATCCTGGTGTGGTTCTGGTACTTTGTACTGCTTTATATTTTACTCTGTAATTCCTCTCACTCAGGTAATGATGGTCCTTACGGAAGTGAGTGATCAGAAGGGATTTGAATTATAAGAATGAATGTAAAGGAAGAAGAATATGTCTGCAGGTGTTTTGAGTGTTTAGAGCAGTTGTTCCCTGAGCTACCCTGTCCGTACCTCAGTTAGCTTGTCCAGAGCTGGCTTCTCTGTCTGTCTGCTTGCCAGCATGTAGTCACAGAGATGTGCTCAGCATTCAGAGCAGAGTCCCACACAGCCTGCCTGCTTGCACAATTGCCAGTTTCTGGCAAGATGATTAAAGACCATGCTGCTAGTTGGTTTTGTTGTTTTCTTTTTTTCTTATGAAATAGTCAAAAGATGCAGTTCTGCATCTGTACTTGGAGATCCATATGGTCCTAGATGTGCATATGACTTGATTTCTCTGGACATCTTTGTGCTTCCTGATATCTTAAGAACTGATGCCTGTAAAGATGCTCACCATGCTACTGTTGTAGCACTACTCAGCTAAAAAGCTGCAACTGGGTGCTTGGAACTTATGAGCATCACATTACTTTCAGCATTTCCCATCAGTTTGAATGTCAATATGCTGGTTGGCAGCCCAGCACAAGAAAATTACTAATCCCCTGGGGATGAGACCATGATATTTTTGTTTTGTTCAAGTTTTCTGTTCTTGGTGTACTTTTCGTAAACTAGGAAGGCTTTCCTTTGAGAGTAGCAGGCTTCCTTTGTTTCCATGTGTTTGTGTCTCTGTAATTTTCTGTGATAAATATACTTCATGAATAATATGTTATTCTACTCCTTGGATGGGGGTACTCCTGCAGCAGAACCTTCCAAGTCTAGGAGTAAGAAGTATATTAATCAGAGATGAATTTTCAATTTCAAGGAAATCCAAGCTTTTCTTAAATCTTTATTCCTGATCATCATAAAATTAGTCACAAACACCTCCCTTTTTTGAGTCTATTCACTTGCAAGTCTTCTACAATCTTTATTTGAACATTAGCAATAAAAGGAGTACACCTTTGTCAGTTTCTCTATTACAGCTTGTTCATTTATTTCTCTTTTGGTTTATTTGTTCTCCTTGGTTTGTGTACGTCCAGACAATCTGGAATGCTGTGGTAGGAATCTGTGGAGAAATTACAAGAGTCAGTATCCAAATACTACCCCTTCACTGTTTTACTGGTTGTCTCTGAATGCAGTTCAGTTTTTAATGCTTTCAAGAGTGTTTCCTTTATAAGTAGTTAAACTACATGGAAGCAAAAGGGAGCAAAGCAAATCTAAGTATCTAGTTCTGTACTGTTTTTTGAGCCATGACACATGCAATGCCCACTGAAATGCCCACTGAAACCACTTTGGCTTTACTCTCTTGTCGTCTCTTATACCTTCCCCCAGGGCAGTAGTGCAGAAGTATTTTATTTGAGATAAATCTACAAATTAGAAAATATCCTTAATTTTTGCCTTCAGTTAAGTAATTTTGTAATTTTATAGTTTAATCTTTCATAATGGAAAGCACGTTACCTTATTTTCTTGGCTTTTGAGCATCTTCAGCTTAATTAAACTTAGCAGAAAGCTATGAAAAAAAAACCACCAAAACAAAACAGCCAAGTAATTTAAAAAACTTGATTAAAAAAAAAAAGGCAATGAGCAAGTTTCCCAAAGTTAGTAACATTCAAGCAGCGATATTGTGTCAGATCAAAATTCAAGATACTCAGTATCCTTTGTCAGATAGTGCCAAATCAAAGGAGATTCCTGATGAAAAAATACCAGGGCAGGGGAAGGCTCGTGCAAGGATTTCCAGGAGTGTATTCTTCAGTTCTAGTCATCAGGGCTCAGGGAGATCTTCTACCTGTCCACATTTCCATCACTGGTAACAGCATAAGGCAATTAACCAGTTCTTCAGTTTTGTCTTTCAACAGCAGGAGGAGCTTGTGGTTACTGTATTTGTATTCCTTGCAGGCACTTCTGTATCTGAAAAATGAGCCTTACATCAGTTGTTAAAATGTTACCTTTTCTCATTTCTCAGAAGTTTGTTTTTGGGATGGCATATGGATGATATTTTACCCTGTTGTTTTACCTTCCTCCACAATCAATTCCTCCAGTGTAGTAAAAGTAGTTTTAGTTGCTCTCTGACCACTCTTTCTATGCTTGTGTTAGGAGGGAATAATAGAGAAGTAATCTTAAAATACAGACATTTCTTCTGACAGTGGCATACTGTCCTAAAAGTTTTACAGATGTTCAATTGTGGAAAGACCAAGTAAGCTGGTCCTTGGGACTCCAGTAACTGACATAAGTTGTGTAACTGGAGAAAAAAGTTCTTTCGAAACACCAATTCTGATCTGAGACTTACAGCAGTAATCACTGATTAATTGTAAATGACCTGTGTTGCCTTATTCCAACTCTCAGCCTTCTGAGTCTGCTTCAGATATGCTGCAAATACAATTGAGAAAATGAAACAAGGGAACAAAAAGAAGTGATGCATTCCATTTATCTCCCTCTGTTTCACTGCATGCTTTGAGATGCTGAGTCTTCTGTGCCTTAATTCTGGCAAGGGGCTCATGGGGAAGAAGGAGTGTGTCTCAAAGTGTGCTGGGAATCCACAGCCCCACCATGGCAGTGCAGCTCACTGTGATGCTTTTAGCTCTTTTTCCCTCTTGGACTACTGAGCACAACCATCAAGGCTCACTGGGAAGTAAGCTAAAGCTTTCATCCTTCCACATGAAAGAGATTTACCACTTTTTTAATCCAACTGGCAGTGAGTACTGCTTCAGAAAGTCAATTTCTGCTGATGATGAACTGATCAGAAAGGAAAAGGTAAAATGTCCTTCTTCCCTACTTCAGTTCTCCTGATGCTGCCATTATGCTACTCTAAAATGTACTTATAGTTCATTGCGTTCAACACTGGTGTTGATCTTCAAAGCTAAGACTGAAAGGAAGGATAGCTCTAAGTCCACACCAATCACAGGCCCTGAAGAGAAGGTGAATAAAAGACCATCATCCTCATGTGAGTAACAAGTTTCTCCCTGTTTGAGGAGTGAGCTTTAAACACACAGGACTCATGGCAGTGGCCACTGGCCCAGATATGTACGGATGCCAAAGTACTTTTTTTTTGAAACCTCTGAAACAGAAGTTGAGATGTCACCCCATGAGCTACTTGAAAAGTATTCTCCTGGAAATATGCCTTGTTTCTGATATTAAGCAAGGAGAGCTTACATTTGAGGATGAACCCAGATGGAGTATGCAGCTTTTGTTTCCTTGGCAATATTACAGAGATGGGTCTGAAAACTGCAGGTGGGCTGCATCCTTCTAATGTGCCAGCCTGATGATCGTGACCCAGCAGGTGTGCAGTTTGCATCTAACTGCATTCTGTAGGCCTGTGGAGACTGAATTGTCTGCTAGCATTATAAGACAGTTTGATGATGCAGAGGTCAGACTTCTATAACCAAAAAATGGCATCAAGAAAAGAAAAATTTACATGTGAGAGATGCTATAACTATTTTAAGACTGCCTGTGGAACAAAGATAAGGCCTCCTTGAACAAGAGTCACTGACAAATTTCCAAGCGGTGTGAGGGGAAGATGAAATGCAGATTTCTGTTCTACCATTAACTGTGAGAAGAACTGTGTGTATGTTATGAATGGAGAGGGGAGTTTTAAACAAGTTTTTGTCTTTGCCCAGGCCTCTGGCAGTAGACAGTAACTTCACTGAGGTGGCCAGCACCCCAAAACCCACTCCTGTTGCAAGTTCTTAATAATAGTGAATTAGGTCTATCACAAAATAAATTATTTATTTGATATACATAAATTTAGCAGACATAAGGCTTTAACAGATGACTTACTAACTAAACAAACACTGCTAGTAAATAAACAATACAGCACAATTGAGGTACCTATATTACAGCTAGTGAAGAAGTAGTATAGATTAGGATTCAATGTGTCTTACCATCCAATTGCTGATGGGAGATACAGATGATACTTCCTCTCAATTTCCAGAAGAGTATCCAAGGAAATGCATCCAAGCCCTGCACATTTCCAGGGAGTGTGTAAGAGGCTTCTGTCTCTGTGATAATTTGTGTCGCTTTTATAGCGTAAAGCAGTGACTTTCAGTCAATGATATTTAAATTTTCTCTCTCTCTGCATCTGCCCTCCAGACCAAGATGTTTATTGTCAGCTGAGGGTCTCAGCCCTCTTGGTGCCAGAGAGAACCCCCTGTCAGGTTATCTCATCCATATACATCAGCTGAATGTGTTGGTAGAGAAGGGAAGGGAGGGAGGAATGTCCTGCCGCAGTGCATCACTTCAGAATCAGACAATCACATTGATCACTGTGGATGTTTTCAGGCTTAGCATTGTTTTATGGCTCTTGATCTGAATATGCATAGTAATTTCTCCTGACTTAAGTATGAAGACTTGCAGGGACTGTAGACTTCACAGTAGTTGTTTCTTTAAACCTGATTTCGTCTACTAAACAGAAAGGTGCATCTGTCTTTTCCTAAAGTGAGACAGGAGGCAAATGCTGCTTCCAAAATGCTCATATTTAATCATAACAATGTTGAATAAGTTATCCTGAAGGACTGAAAAAAATGTGTAGGTAAATAACATGTGGTACAGGGAGTAGAATAACTGAACTAGTCAAGGAATGAGACATTTCTTTTAGAAGTAGATAAGCCCTGTGTTTGTCTGGGAACCCAGACCCAACCTTTTAAAAAAATAATAGTGAATACAGATGGCAGGGGAGTCTGCAAAGCACGAGCAGGCATAGCTGTGAGCAGTGAAAGCAGTATTAAGATGTCCTTCCTATTACTGTTTGTTTAGAGAGGGGAAAAAACCTTGAAAGCTCTTAAAATGTACTGAGGTTAACAATGTAGAAAACATTACTTGTGATAGTCTGCAAATTTAATTTTTGGCGGTGGTCTTAATTTGCTTGTTAGCCTAAGTTAGAAGAGATGTTAATGAACGTTAAGTTCATGCTGTTGAGGTGTCAGAAAAGGTTACGGTTAAACAGCAGTGTGGATGATATGTTAACAGCTTTTGTTAAAGACTGTTCCCTTTCCACTCAACAGACTTTTGATACAGGAGTTAGTGATTTGAAAAGGAAGTCTACTTTTCCTGTCAAAGTATTGTTAGAGCTAGCCTAATGACAGTTTCTGAGTTGGAGTTTGTTACCTTCAGCACCAAAAGACCCTTTGATACTCATACCGAAGCAGACTTGCTACATTTTTATCTCTTTGTTCTCTGCGTAGAGCCGGGTACCAGAAAGGTCTCCTGCGCCTGCTGCATGTTTGAGCCCATTGCTTTGTTTGAGGAAATGCCCAGGAGTGGTTTCCAGCATTCTTTTGCTGGATACCAGTGTAAAAACCGAATAATATTTACTAGACTATTTGAACTAATGGAAGCATTTAGCTCAGTCTTTGTTGATTCTTTAAAACATTTATTTGTTTACCTTTAAAATGCATTTCTGAATCTTGCAAATCTGTGATCATGAAACAGTTGCTGTTCTGGTTGAAATCAACTGGAGAAATAAGCCTGCTGCAATTCAGAGATTCAGAATGAGTACGAAAAATACCTAACCTACTATGGTAGGGGGTGAGGGTGTGTGTGTCCAGGGGTGTGTTGGATTTTGGGGGGGATTTTCTCTTTACTTTGTTCATAAACTGAGAAAGCTTTGTGGTGAAGGAAGGTGAAGTGGGTCTGGAACATACAGAAGCTTAAAATGGAAGTCAGAAAAAGTCACAAAATGACACTTCTAGAGGTGATTTCTGTAAAATGTTCTTGGTGCTTGTAATTCACATGTTGCTGTGTGATGAGATCCAGCTGCTACCTGTCAGCCTGATCATGGGTCACACAGATGGCCTAAGCATGGCCCATTAGTGAAATAAAATGTATTCCCAAAAAAACAACTGCAAGGAAGGCTGCGTACATTTAAAATTCAGCACACATTTAGCTAATTAATAGAGCTTCAGCAAGGGACTCATCACATTACCGTCTTCAGAAAATTATTTAATCTGGATTAGAGCAGCATATCAGGCTACATTTTGTAGAAATGCTAAGGTTCTGGTGCTCACATTTTGATTGACAGATCTGTTTAAATTAGAAATCCCCCTCAATATGTTACATCTGTGCCAAGATTCAACACGTCCAGTCCAAGCTCAGAAACCAGCTTTCTGCCATACATTGAAGTTGGTTAAAATTTGTTTGGAGTTCCTGAAAAATAAGGAGACATGGTGTTTTAAAAAGCAGGATTTGAAACAGATTTTTCCAGTGATTATCTGTTCAGCTGAAGGGTGAATAATGGACCAAAACTTGGTGGGAATTCTATGTGCATAAAATATCCTGAGTTGGAAGGGACTCACAAGGATCACTGAGTCCTCCTGCCCTGCACAGCACCATCCCCAAGGATCACACCATGTCCCTGAGAGCAATCCAAATGTTTGGATTCCAACTGTCCAAATGCTTCTTGAATTCTGGCAGGCTGATGCTGTGACCACTTCCCTGGGGAGCCTGTTCCAGTGCCCAGACACCCTCTGGGTCAAAAACCTTTTTCCAACCTAAACCTCCCTGACAGAACTTCAGGCTATTCCCTTCGGTCCTGTCACTGGTCACTAAAGAGAAGAGATCAGTGCCTGCCCCTCCTCTTACCCTCATGAGGAAGTTGTAACTGCAGTGACATCGTCCGTCATTCTCCTCTTCTTCAGGCTGAACAGACCAAGTGACCTCAGCTGTTCCTCACAGGGTTTCCCCTCAAGGTCCTTCACCATCTTCATTGCTGTCCTTGGGATGCTCTCCAGTAGCTAATGTCTTTCTAATATCACCCAAAACTGCACACACTTATTTACAGTTCTAGCATATAAGTCTGTATTTTAAAAAGAACCTGCTGGTGCTGCCTTGCTTTCAATGGGGGCTGGACTTGGTAGTCAAATTCACCGGGTCTGTATTTTAGATGATGAACTTGGGATGGCAATGAGCAAGAGGTTGCCATAAGCAGAGGTGAATGTTTGTTTTTCAAATTTTCATAACTAATTGACAGCTTATTAGGAAAGCTGAGAGCTAAAGGCAGGAAAACAAATTGGTTACAGCAGAGGACAATTATTTTTACAGCATTTGGGTACCAGGGACACTTAAGCCACATTAAAAAATTATCTTTCAGGAGGGCAGATGGATCAGTCTGTCAAGAGGCCTCAGAAATAAGTTTCAGCTGAGTGTGTTGGTATTGCCACTCATTTCATTCCACGGCTGTGTTTCTGCAGCACACTGCCTGACTGCTACAGCCATGGCCAGAGCAATAGTAAATCTTGTTCCTCGTTCTGGTTCTCTTCTCCGAGAGCTCAAGTTGTCCTGTTTCTGCATCTCCATGCAATGCTGGATGGCTGCACTGTTCACCTGCATGGGGCCTGATGAGCAAGAGTGCTGACCATATGGGATGCTGGCTGGGCTGTGAGTTCCATAGCTGGTCTGAGGCTGCAACCATGTGCAAAGCACCCAGTGCTGCTTCCCAGGGCTCCTCTGTCTGCCAGCAGCATCCTGAGCCACACTTCTGGAAGAGAAACTTTGGTGAGGGCAGTGTGGACTATTGCAGTGATTGACAAACAGGATAACCAAGTGTAGAGAAGGAAAGGATGTATCCAGCCTCAAAGAAAACATGTAAAAAGCAAACAGCCTTGCCTGCCAAAACATCTACCTCAAACACCCTAAAATAAAAAAAAAGTGTTAATTATGTTAAAATAGTTCTAATCATATATGTCTTGTGGCCATGATGAAAGCAACAGTCTTAAAGATCAGAAATACAGAAAAATTAATTAGCTTCAGAGGTAGAAGAGAAGGTTCCTCATGCAGTCTGCTGATTTATGTTTGAGAGTGGGAGAAGCTTGTTTCTTAATTTCTGTTACAAGGAGGGGAAAGTTAAGGAAAAATTATTTTTAGATGGCTTTGATTGGAAATTTCATGTAGCTGGTTGTAAAATACCATCAGATCTTTTTAGGGCTTCTTGCAATGATTTTTCATATAGGACTTCTAAGGAATATCTTTTGGGTCATGTAAAAATAGGACTTAAAGAGTAGAATTTCCATGGCAGCATTCTGAAGCTCATCCTGCCTGTTTAGCTGGCCCTGTGCCTTGTGCTGGGAGCATTTCAGTATGTTCTTGAGGAAAATGTTGTGAGGAGGAGGAGGAGGTTTGTTAAGAACTAGTTAAAGTTTAGACAGCCAGAGGGCTGTATGAAAAAGATGGGCATTATCTAAGCCAGAAATGGATGAGGTTGATGAAAATTGGAAGAAGATTGTACCAGATTTTTAAAAACAAACGATAGGAGAAAGCAATAACTTCAAGATTGTTTGTAAAAGAAATCATAACATCCTATCTTAGACAAAATAGGAAAAAAAAGTCTGTAAAAACCTCAAATAAATAGGAAAAAGCAATTTAAAGAAATGTCAGTTAAGCAGAATATGTATATTAAAAGCTGAAAATAGTTTCCAGTACTCCATTGTACAAATGGTTCTCATTTGAAGGGGGCAGATATCTTCAGGTGCAGTGTATTTTCAGGTGGCAGGAACCACAACAATGATCTGTAGAGAACAAGTGATAACTCTGCAGAAGGAAGACTACTCAAGAAAGAAAACAAACCCATAATTATTCTGCATGAATCACAGAACAGTTAGGGTTGGAAGGGACCTCTGGAGATCATCTAGTCCTAACCTCCTGCCAAGGTAGAGTCCCTTATAGCAGGCGACAGAGGAACCTGTACAGGTGGATTTTGGATGTCGCCAGACAGGGAGACTCCATGACCTTCCTGAGCAATCTGTTCCAGTGCTCTGTTATCCGCAGTGTGAAATCTTATGTTGAGGTGGAACTTGTGATTTAGTTTATGGCCTTTGCTCCTCATGTCACTGGGCACTGGTGAAAAGAGTCCAGCACCATTCTTTTGGCACCATTCTTTGAGGTATTTATAAGCATTGATGAGATCCCCTCTCAGTCTTCTTCCCTAGACTAAACAAGCCCTGCTCCCACAAGTCTTTCCTCACAAGAGAGATGCTCCAGTCCCCAAATCTCTGTGGCCTCTGCAGGACCTGCTCTGGTAGTTCCTTGTCTTTCCTGTACTGAGGAGCCCAGAACTGGACACAGCCCTGCAGGTGTGGCCTCACTGGGGCTGAGTAGAGGGGGCAGGATCACCTCCTTCAGCCTGCTGGCCACACTCTTCCCAGTGCATGCCAGAATATCAAACTGTAATGATTTGTAATGACTTTAATTGCTGTCTCTGGCTACATTTGTTCCATCTCCAGAAAGGGATACAGCAGAAGTAAAAGAGCCATAGAAAAGAACATCATATGTGTGTGTGTGTATGTGTGTGTTTGTATATTTATATGTATATATTTTTATTTATTTGTAAAGCAGAGTGTGGATTATGAAGACTCTTCAGCAAGGCTGCTGGAGTAAATGCAACTACACTCACAGTTTCTAAAGTATAGAGAAATTGCTAAAGTTCCTGAAGCTTAAGAAACTGTTAAAATTCACTGGGTGGGAGGGGGAAAATGGATGTGGAAAATTAGGAGCAGTTTAATAAGAGTTGATTGCCTACAAACTGTAGTTGCAAATGTGTTGGATAAAAGCAACCATATCCATGAGGAAGGAGAGCCTGCAATTAAACTGAGTGTAAAACATCTGTAACTGGTAACAATCAGTATAACAGAGAATATATTAAATGTAGGAGATTGATAAGAGTAATATTCATAGGGGGCAGTGGAGAAGAGAAATTCTGTGGTTACCAAGACAAAGATGCATGCTCTCTGCCTCTGATTCAGCGCTTCTTGTAGTTCATTAAAGAAAAAAAAAAAGTCATAGAAATTTAAATGCTGAGGTGTTATTCAGCATCTTTTCTAACTGATACCTATAACTTCCATTAAACTAGTTTTAGTCTGGCAAAAGGAGACCAATTTTAGCTATATGTCTTGTTAACACAAGTTAAAAATACTATACCAGTAATTAATATGACAGTCATTAATTACCTCTTTGGGTAGACTTTTGTATGAGATGGTTGCTTGGAACCTTTAAGATCAGAATAGCCTTGATATATTAGTTAAATATAAGCTAAATTTCCCTTATCAGATTTCACATATGGTAACTGAGTCAGATTCCTTGCTCAGAAGGTTAAATATTTGTTTTCTAAAGATGTAAACAAGGTCATGTTAAGCTTGTGAGCAGTTTCTAACTTTAGGAACTATAATAGCAGTAGCTTTTCCAGAGCTTTTATCTATTTTTCCATCTACTCTACTGGCATTTTATCTTCTTTGAGGCTTCTCTCCAGTGATTTCTTCATCCTCGTGTTTATGTATTTTAAATTAATTTGTTGCTGGTTAAAACAGATTACCATGCCTTAGAGGAGGAACTAAGAATAAAGACTGCTTCCTCCCAGGTGAATGTTGTAATTAACATTAATCCAGAGAGTCAACTTCCCATGTCCCAGCTGTATTAGGAAGATGGAGAAGGCTCCTTGACTGAGGAAAGTCAGTCTCCTCATTGATGGAGAATTTGTTCTTTGGAGAATGGGAGATACAGTTTTCATTCTCCCAACCTCCATCACCTCACATTGTGAAGGAAGTGGCTTCTTGACTGTGTCTCAGTTAAATTATTTGACCATTTCTCTCTAACTTTGTGAGGCAAGTTAGGTCAGCCAGCTTGATGCTTGACAGTGGAGCTCTGAAGAGAAATAGAATCTTTAGATATCGTCCCTTTTGTCTGTGTTTAGACATCTGTGAACTCTGTAATGCTATGCCAAACCTTTTGGTACAATGCTTTAGCATGTGGAGGCACCTAGGCCTGGAATTTCTGCTGCATGGTAAATTCCTACTGTCAGAGCTGCTGGGTCCTTCTGAGGTCTGTCCCTGAGTTTTCCCAGCTCCTTGCATTATAAAGGGCTTCTGATGTCTGTATGCCACAACTACTTAAATAATTGATGGTTTAAATAAATGGAAAGAGTTAAATAGTTTCTAGGATGTGTTATGTAAATGCTTTCAAGTATGGTGGTTTGAGAATTCATTTGAGGAAACTGTAGTGAAAACTGCCCATAGGATGATTTCTTTCCCCCATCTCACTGTCCCTAGTGCATAGCCAAGCTGTGAGCCGGGTTTGTCAACTCATAGAGAGATAGAGCAGGTTGTTTCAATTGTCTATATTTTATTAATTTTCAGCTGGATCAGCTCCTTTATTTATATGACTGAGTCATAGAATTGAGATAGCTAGGAGATTTGAGTAAGCTGCCAGATAGCCACTGAACACTTGATGAGAAATTTGGGCAGAAGGTTTTGGCTGCCTTTGGGTGGCTGCCATTCTCAGATTCTCATAAGTGTTTTTGCTCAAGACTACTTCTTATTCCTAGTATTTTAATAATTTGCAGGGGAAATATAAATGTTAGAGGTCACTATTTAGGTGACAGAGGTGGTGTTAATGCACACACAACAATTAAGATTTCATCAATGAAAGAATTTTAATGGTAATATGGAAAATAGTTAGACAATGCTTGTTCACCATTTTTCCAGCATTCTGTAGCAGATTAAAACTTTGTCCACAGATAGCAATTTTCTTTTTAAATAAAAGATGATGACCCCCTCCAAGCCCTCTCCATACTTTTTCACTTTTAGATATGGATAATCACGATTCTGTTGTGAAATGTGAAGAAGCTTTAATAGTATTTTCTTCATGTAGTGTGCGGCTCATAATTGTTACATAAAAACACAAAGTGAAGTGCACCCAGAAAGTCAGGAGAGAATCCATCTCTGTGTGATTGGGGTACACATATGGGGTATGTTTCTTTTCTAGTCCTATTTGCACAAATTAGAAAACATAACTTTTTTTGGACACTGTTCCCAGAGTTCTCACCTAGATAAAATGAGAAAAACTAAACTATTGTCTTCTGATCCCAACTGAAATATCAAAAGATGTTACCTAAAAAGATGAGGAACTCAGTAATAGTTCCATTGGGGTTTAGATTGATAACATTGATCTCCATGACTGTGTTGGAGAAGTTCATATTGCTTATGTAGCATTTATATAAAGTCTCTGTGTTATTATGGATTATTTTGATGTGGTCTCCAATCCTTCAATTTTTTCTTCTCTAAATAAAGCTGCAAAATGGAAGCCCAGCCTCAGGTTTACTCTAAAACTAAAACCAACCAACCAAAAACCATTAAATGAAGCATAGCATAATATACAGAAAGTGCAAGAAAATTAGGGTTTCTAAGTTACTTCTGGGCTGGAACCATGCCATATATATGTATTTTTATATATGTAACAAAACTGCCTTTTTTTCCCTCCCATTATGACTTCCTTACCCATTATCTCAGTGGGCATAATGTTGAAAAATGGATGCTGTTTATAAACAGTGTTTTTGATGAAGAAAACAGTGCAAGGAGAGTTCTTTTGATGAAGAAAACAGTACATGCAGTTTAACAGCTTTGCTCAGTTCAGTGTTAGTTCTGAGTATATCTGGGTAGCCATGAGAAAGGGGCCTGGGCCATGTTTCAGTGGCTGCTGCACATGGAGTCAGGGGAGACCCTGGATGAGTGGAAGATGTATCTTCTTGGGTATCTCCTGGGAATATTCCAGCAGGGAGCATTCCCAGTCTTACAGGCTGCAGAGAGGAAAATTAAGGGTTAAAAAGGTAGCATCTTACTTCTAATTAAGTACTGAGAAATATTGCTAGATAGCATGAACCTTTATTTGAAGTAAAGCTAAAATCTGGTTAAATTTCAGTGTTTATCTCTTTCTGTTGCTGGCATCGAGACATAACTGCCTTTTCTGAAGTTTTAATTTAGGCTTTTCCAAATATAGAAGTGGCTGCTTAGCTTGGTGTTTTTTCATTCTTGATGTCAGTTCTTTGCATCCCAAAAGATCAAAGCTTGTGCATGACAGTGAAGTTTTCCTGCCTTTTGACAATGTGTTTATGAACCTGCCTATGTGATGATTCCACTGCCAGTTTCTTACTTGTTGACATTGCTTCTGGATTGCATGGCTGAAGCTGAACTTTGCTCTGTGCCTGGAAGCTCCAAAGTTTTTTGGTATAATTTAATGCAGACAGATTACAAATGCAACCTGCCAAAACATATAACAACTTAAGATATTGAGCTTGGCTCTGTCAGCATGTGAAGGAGGGCCTGCCAAAACAAATTGGATGTGCTGGGCGAGAATGAGGGCAGCTCCAGGTAATGCCAAGGCAGCATTCTTGTATTTGCGGTAGCCTCTTGTAGCTCTGTGCATTTTCCTAGCTTTGGCTGCTCCAAGAGCACATGCTCTGGGATGTGGCAGAGCTGCTGCATAGCTTTGCTCCAGTGTGCCAGGCTTTGTAGTTTGAATCTGACAGTCTTGTAACAACTCTTTTCTCCTTGACTTGAAAATAGTTCACTTTTTTGGTCTTGCTGGGCAGATGCGTACTGACTTTGTGACTGCAGCAAGTATTAGACTTACCTTCCAGTAGTGTGTTTCTTGTTACAGTTTTTTTTCCTTTTCTTAATCTTTACCCCTTACAAGTTCAAATTCCCTAGCCTTTTGCCTGTTTCATGTTTTATGAGCTAAATTCCTAGTGTGAGAGTGAAATAATCTGAATTAATTCACTGAATGGAGCCATGAATTCTGAAATGACACCACAATACAAATTCTAAGTACACACTTGCTGCTCCTATTGTAACAGGTTTTTTTTCAGTATTTAAATAGTGCTCATGATAAATATGCAAGTTCTACAGTAAATTAACCTGTCAGTAATAATAAGTATGTTGAAAGGTGCAATCATTTGTAGAAGTGGCCATGATAAGGAGGTTGTTTCTGGTTGTCATAAAATTTATGATTAAAATAAAAAACCTTTAGGGATTATTCTGGGCTCTTTGGACCATCAAATTAGAAAATCTGTGTTAGAAGATGACAGAAGGCTCTTGGTATGAGTAATATGTTTCAGAAGTTGGCAGATGAATAGTGCAAATGTTTCCAAATAGCCTGATGCAAAATTGAGTTACTTTTTCATAAAAACTACTTAGATCAGTGTAAGTCTGCTGCTTAGATAAGTGGGAAACATGTTTTGAGAATAATCTAAAAGAAGCTGTAATAAAAATGAAAAATCGTATGCATTAGTGGAATTATGACTAGAAATTGAGTGGAATGACAGTACAAAGACTAAAATTAGAAGAATTTGCAATCAGACTTCGGCTTTGCAGTGTTCAGGATTCGGCCCTATGGGGGACAAGAGATGTGTGGTCTTCTCTCTGGGCATAAAAAGTGCATTATGATGTTGACTAATAGGCTAGTCACAGAAACCAAATAACTTAAGCTTTATCTTGGTGTAAGTAGAGCTGGTTTTCCAGCAGGAGGGTAATGTTTGTTTGCTTATTACATTTGACTTGCAAACCATTTTCATTTCTTGCCAAAGCTCTTGCCTGGCTTAGCTTGAAAACATTTTGGAATATAGGTGCTACTGTCATTTAAGAGACAAAACCTAAAAATAAGCGTACTTTCCTGTACATTCCTGGTTTATTGAAGCTGGAGCCCATAATTGGAGAAAAGAGAAAGAGGTGAAGTCTTGTTAGGGTGAATTTGAAACCAGACTGGGCGCACACTGGAGAGGAAGAACTTTTCAACATCATGGTGGTATTGTTTTTTTATTTCTTTTTCCATCCTCAGTTCTCCACACTGTAGTTGTTGCTGGGAGCTGTAAAGCACAAAAGTTCAGGACTTTGGGGTGTTTTTTTGGGAGGGGCCCTCAATTGTAAGAGCTCTGTGAAGAATTTTTTTTTCCTGCTTCTATGTGTTACTGCAGAACAAAATCTGTAGGGTCTTGAATTACACTGGATAGGTAACTAGGGTTTGTCCCTTGGTACACAACCACAGTTATCTCTAGGCAAGAGGTTCCTCTGACTAATAATTTCAGACTGCCCCATTTATTGCAAACAAAGTTTCATAGGTTGTTCTGCTATTAGCAGCACCTCTCTCTGGAAGCCCAAGAAAGAAAGGCATGGTTGTAGAAATGCTGAGGGAGGTGGATAAATATGGACATCTTCCCCATCGTCCCAGGCTGGGTGCAAATTTTCTTACCTCACTTTACCATTCTTTTGGACTTCAGGCATTACCTGAGCAGTATGGACACCATGAAGGTCAGGGGCAGCGGGAACTTGACAGGCAGCAGTTGTTCTTGTAAGAGGTAGAGGCAATAACTGGCTGGTGTGGCTGTAGAGAAGAACTTACTTTTTGTGTCTTAAGTTAAATTTAAGACACAAAATAAAATAAATTTAAATCTTTGCCATAGAATACTACTAGAAAGGCAAAATAGTTAATGATTGTGTAAAATTATTTATAAATAAATAAGAAATTGAAAGCATTTCTGAAATGAGATGATATCTTGAAAGGTAATCTTTAAAATGGTCTAGAGAATGTTGAAGTATAGTGAATGAATATTTTCTAAAACTTAAGTACTCTAATGATGACTAAGAAGCCTCAAAGTTACCCTTAAAGCTATTTGGACTTTGAATATAATTGGAATGCATAAAAATAGTCCAACTTGTAAAAGTTTGCATTCTGCATGCAAAAATCTAGAGGGATTAAACAGCAGACCAACTGTTCATTAATCTTCCCATTGAAGTATTGCTTGTCTGAAGTGCAGCCAGCAGGGTGATTATTAAATCTAAGGAAGGATTTAAGATTTAGAATGCATTTTGAAGCTCTTTTTTTGTACTATAACTTTCCTGCCGACACCATGAATTGATAACCCTTGTGAAAAATTAATCAAGGAAAATGTATTGTTGTTTTTTGACACACAAAGATTACACTTAATAAAGATGGAGAGAGAGAATGGATTTATGATAAAGGCTGGTTTTTTTAAGAAAGTTGTATTGGAATAAAAATATTTGTAAGACTACAGCTAGCAGCTAAGTCTGACATGCCAATGGCTTAGTGTCTGCCAGCCCTGAATAGCCTTTGTAACTTTCTGAAATAGAAATGCATTCTAATGAGTGATGAGATGGTGTTGCTGTTGAGAAATGTCCACACAAATAATAATGCATTCTAAGTGCAAAGACATAAAAAACAATTCCCCAAGCACTCACATTTTCATGATGCATTGTCCCTGCCTACATTTGCACTTACATTCTGTTGTTCTTATCTTCCTCTTAGAACAGAAACACTTTGAAGTACAGATTGTCCTTTGGGAGAAGCAAGAAAGCTAAGCTGTTTTTGTAACACCAAATACATTTTCATCACAAAACTAGTATTATCTATCACATCAGCTTGCAATTAAACTCAACTGTGTTGTTCCATCCTGTTTCTCCCCAAATGATTCAAAGTCTTCTGTTGTGACTGTTCAGAACTTCTGGAAGGTACTTGCACCACTTGCCCTGGGATGTTTTGTAGAACAGTCTGGACAATGAATCTTTGCAAGCTTCTCTGTCCTTGTTGTGGCAAGAGAGGTTCCTATAGGGAGTGCTTCAAAGCAGAGCCTCCATTAGGAGCTCTGGGTTGTCCTCTGGAGCAGTGTACCCTTGCCCAGCATTTGGAAAGGGGTCTAAAATGGGTGAATTACATCACACAGGTACAACACAGTTTGTATTCCTTTCATCTTCTAGTTTGCATCTCTTCATTTACTTGACTACAGTCAAGCAGTTTCAGATACCTGTGGCAGTTGTCACCTTTTTTTCTCTTCAGAGTTGTTCTTACTTCCCATATTTTAGTAATGATGGAATTATTTTTTAAACAATTGTAGTGAACTATTCTAGCAGCTGTTGAGTCATGCAGGAGGCAATAGGTGCAAGCAGCCTTTTCTATTTGGCTTTGGGATGCGAGGTACACAGCTGTGGTTCCTTCTCATAGATCTTCTGCTCTGCCAGTCCTGTACACTACATCTAATTCTCGAGAATACTTTTAAAACAATGTCGCCCTTCATGGGGTGCAAAAGAAGGTTTTTCTTACATGGAAAGTGGCTGCATTTTCCCATTTATCTATTTCCCCTAAATCCTGGGAATCACAGTTGGAGAAAGATGCCATATTGATAGATAGACATCATCAGTAAGCCTTCAGAGGCTTTAATGAGTCTACTCTCGCCTTTGTTTTCCTGTGACTTCCCAAGTTTTGCAGTATTCATGATGTGTCAGTTCTTTTCCAGTTTCCTTAGGCCACAGAGTGAAGTCAGAGCTTTAACCTTTCTCTCCACCCAACACTGCCTTTTCTTCTCCACCAAAAAATAAGCCACTAAAACTAACTAGTACAGGGAAAGGAAGTGGTTCTTATTTGCTTAAGCTGTCAGTTTGCTGGCACTTTCTCAGTTGCTAAAGCAGAAAAAATAATGTTATCAGACAACATTTCAGGTGGCTGTGGCCCATTTTCTATTTGCTCATGTCATTTTTGAGCATTCAGCTGCAGTGGCAGAATATATAAACTGGAAATGAAAAAGTGGCATTGATCAGTAAAAATATATGTTCTGAAACAGTGTCCTTACTTTGCAAAGTATTTAGGGTGGTGGTGGGTGATAGGGACTGAAAGGATCTCAGCAGACCTGGTCTGACTATAGAGTGCCTGGTATTATATTCAAAAATAAAGATATCGTAGTATGCTCATTTGAACCAAAAGCTATTAATCTATACTCAGGTGAAAATGGTTACAGAAGCATATTAATGGTAATAGGAAAGTGAAATAACCAATTCTTTTCATCTCTGACAAAATGAACCCAGTGCAATACCAATGATGAAAACTGTCACTTATGTAACTTCCACTTTCAGTCAAGTGAAATAAAAACTAGAACCACAAGTGACTCCAGAGGAAAATTTAGAGAAGTGAAGGACTATTTCCCTTCTTTATTGTACTTGCCCATTTACTTCATTTTTTCTCACAGTTAATGCAAGAAATTCGATTTTATATTTAGAAACATTGTATTCTAAGAGGCAGCACTATCATAAGAGGTAAAGTGCTGGGGCTGCTTCTGTTTTGTAAACACCAAAAAGTCAGACAATTGAGGAGTTCCTTAGCAAGGCAAATGAAAATACGAGTTACTGATTTCAAGCAGATGTGTGTTTTTCTCAAGTTTGCAGGTACCAGAGGTAGTTTTGTATAAACTAGTCATCATCTCTTGATTGTGAAATAGATAAATATGCTAAGTAAATGGTTTTTTCCTAATCCTTTTTAGCAAGACTGTTTGCTACTCATTATTTCTGTGTAAATATGTTTCCTGTTTGAAGTCTTTTTTTTTTTTCAATCTTTGGTTTCTTCTTTGTTATTTTTTCAGCCTTCATCTTCTTCTTTTATAGTCAGGGTTGGACACCTTCCTTATGGAATTTGCTGGAAAATAGGGACCAATTGTAAGGTGAAAGTAAGCCTTTTTACAGTGGCATCACCTAGGCATGCTGTGTTACACATTCAATTTAACAGCCTTTTTCAGTCTTACGCTATCTAAAATAGAGCCTTTGAAATTCTCATAACCTGGAACTTTCCAATGGTCAACAAAGAAAGGAGTTCTTGTCAGGCAGAATCAGCATACTGGAGAGCAAGCTGTTAGCTCCCTTATAACATGCTTCAGCCTGAGCAATGGGGCTTGGTCAAAGGGCAGACTGTAGTGTTAAAGTGGATATCATAATGCCTGTTCCAAGTGGAAGCATAGCAAAAGTAATCCACACTCATGCTCACGTAGGCGGCAATATATATACTGTGTCTCACTAGGGTGCAAAAACTATTGCTGCTGTTATCAGCCGTGAAAGGAGGATAAATATGCTTGTTTCAAAAAGGTAGCTGGTTAACTTTAATAAATTAATCCAGGAGAAAACATGCTTCTGGGGGAAACAGTTTTGTGGATTTTTTATGGTGATTGTTACTATACCTCTGTTTGTTCTTATGCCCAAGGCACGAACATTGCAGTACATGACTCTATGAAATGTGTTGCCATCAGGAACAGCAATTTGGGTAGACATTGGCAATTGCTTGTGCATTTTGAAAAAGCTGGAAGAGAACAAATCCCAGTGGACAGTGTTGTGTAGTATGCTTACAAGCCTGTACCCCTGGAGCAGTAGCAGACATTTTAATTTTCAAGAGTTTGAGTTTTGGTGTTTTTTTTTTTTTTTACAGATAGCAGGTTGCTAAGCAGTGGTAAATGTCCAGTGTGCAGCTGTTGTGCCCAAAAGAGCTGAAGAAAGCAAAGTAAATTACCTGAAAATTTCAGCTTGTGATGGTTTCTGAACCATTACTCTTAATAAGAAGAAATCATAGCTTAATGTGCTCAGGAAGGGTAGTAGATATATTAAAAAAAAAAAAGGAAAATATTGAATGACTATGCCTCTTTGGATGATGATGGTTTACTACTTAAATTTTGCTTCCTTTTTTCACCTTAATGTAATGCACTACTTTAAAGAGGTTTTAAAAACAAAAACCAATGACCACACTGTTAGCCAAAATTAAAGATTTTTTTTTCAGATTTCTCACCCCCTCAAAATTAGGGAAAAATGCACAATGTACTATACTTCTAAGAGAAGTAACCTTTCATTAACAAAATAATCATGGAAATTCTGAAGTAGAGTAATCAGAGTTTTAAGTGTGATTTCTTAAAATATTTTGCTTTTACCTGAAGGTGAGGACTCTGTTCTGATGACTGACATAGATTTAAAAATAGACTAACTCTGATCATTTCATTGTAAATACATCAAAATAGTGCCTGGAGGATATTTCTAGGGTATGAAAGAGAACAGGGGAGGAATAAGACCTGCAAGCAATGCCTAATTTATTTTTTTTTCTAAAAAGTAAATTCTATTTTTCTAAAAAATAAAAAGTGCTTCTGATTTCAAAATACTGAGCAAATCTCATTAACTACTTCAATTTCCACTCATGTTCAGCAGCCAAGAGTTATTAGAAGTAGCTATTAAAATGCATTGATAACTACTAGTGTCTTCTTCTATATAAATGCTATTTCAGTAGCCAGTGCAGTAATTTTATTCAAGGAGCATAAAAATAATTATATTACTCTTGGATGTATGATGCTACTACATTAACTATTTATTTTTGACCCAGAATGATCTTGTTCTTGTAATGTGCTTAGTTGAACTAATCTAAACATCAACTTAATATTTTTTGGTGTGGTTTTTTTTTTTTTTTTTGTTCTTTTTTTCAAGACTGTTGTAAGTTCAGTGAGCACATCATATCTGAAGCAATGGTTTTTTTCTGCAGCTCCAAGGTATAGCAGCAGACAGCACTGGTCATGATATACATTAATTGCTACTAGGAATAAACCTTTGTTCTTACAATGTATAGCTGTGGAAGCTGTTCTCCAAACTGTCAGAAGTTTTTGCACCTTTATCAAACTAGCCTCAGATCTTGGTGTGATGCATTGTGTGATTTCAGTCTAGAGTAGAACTACGGAGGGGTGTGAGAGCTGGTCCCAGAGAGCATTGCTCATGACTGACATGGGAATACTTTTTATTCCTGTGGAACAGGAAGGACTTTAGGTTGGTGAGATCTCTTGACAGTGACTGTGAAGAGCTGCTGCAGTAGCTGCATTGGGGCTATTTAATATTACACAGTAAATGTCTTATGCTTTGTTTTGCCTCAAGTAATGCTTCTAGCACAACATGATGATGCATGTCACATCCATTTTTTAAATAAGAGACTTATTTCAATTCCTTTTAGTTTGCAGGATGAGAATTACTGTCTTTTGCAGAAATTTTAGCACTCAATTTAGCCCTGAAAATGGCTGTTTCAAAAAATTATTCTGTATCTCATAAACTCAAGAGTTCTGGTAATTGTACAAAGCACAGCAGGAGCTTGAGTACAGAACACATCAGAAAAGTATATCAGAAACCTAAAAAGCTTTCATAGACTTGAATATTCCTTGGACTTCCATCAAAGTCCTTTTTGCCCTTGTTCAGTCTCTATCAAAGAGGTACTTCCGTTCATTTTTATTTTTTAATTGACAATTTCTGATATGACATAGTTGCCATTAATCTTAATACAGTTCCAGCTTTGCTTCTGGTAAGTTTAAAGGAGAAGAAAATTCCTTTAAAACAAGAACACATCCATAAGAACAAAGTGTTGCTCTCTGTAGCTGTGTATCTGTGTCTGAGTGATAGTGTACTTCTGAAAAAAATCTCCAAAGAGAAATATCTTTAGGCCTTGCATGACAGTCTTTTTTCTAAGTTACATGAAAAGGTTCTGGCTTAACATTAGTGTGTTTTAAGGATGCCCCAAACATCAGTTGCAGTACATTGTCGTGAATAAACACACTGGAGATCTAGGTAGTTACCTCTCTGGTTCATCAATCATTGTGCTGCTGTAGGAGGGCAATGTTTGGTCCTATATTTTACACTCAATTAGCAAGCTTCTGGAGGCTGACAGAGACCTGCATAGTCTTAATTAGAATGACATAATGTACTTTCACAGATAAAATAATGTGCAGCATCAGTTGGAGAGGTGGATGCAATCACTTATCAATGTTCAAATGTAGGTAATGAAGCATTTCCTATGGTCTGATCAGTGCAGAGATTCCTGTTACACCTTTGGTTGGTAGTCTGGAAGAAAGGATTGTTTTATGCTTAATTTAGAATGGCATACAAGTAATCATAGTAATAGAAGGAGGAAAGTATCAGAACTCCTGGGTAACCTATTATTTAGAGGCCCTTTGTGCAATGGCTGTGTTTTTCATTCCATCTTGTCACGAATGCATGATTTAGATTTCTTAAAGAAGCCTTGTGAAAGGCATTAGCAAAAGCATTTTACATATGGTGTTGTGAAAGTGTGATTTAACGAGGTTCAGTGTCAACATACACTCTGTTACTCTGTGGCACAGTTGCTTGAAGAGTGATTCAAAACTACAAAGGCATAAGTAAAGCTACTAAGGCACAAGTCAAAGCTGTCATACTAAAGGTTACACACAATATCGGTCACTTACCAAAGATCTGCCATTTTAAAGGGTCACAGCCTTGAGAGGCTCAAGGGAAGATCACTTCTATGCAGCCAGGCTGTTTAGCTGGGAGAGCTCAAAGAAAACTCACTTCATCTGTCATATATATGGAATACAGTGGTTGGCTTTTATTGAAATTACATGCAGTGGGAGAGGTTTACTTGAGATTTCTTGTACGCACAACCTTCTTTGTTCCTTGATAAATGGGTCTTGGAAAGGCCACCTGCTGTTCATGTATGAATCGCCTGATCAGTGTTCCAACTCATATGCACCAGTGCTCACTTGGGTCCCTCTGCTCCTTTGTGGGTTTTCAGAGATTACATGGGAACTAGAGGAGTTCTTGGCCAAGCTGTGGCCCTGCCCAAGCTGGGAGCTTGTACCAAACTGCTGCTAGTTTGGTCATGTGTCTGAGTGCACTTGTCACACACCTATTACCTTGCTAGAATGTGCATGGAGCCCAAGAGTTTGCATCCAGAATGCCAGAATTTAGCAGATATGCAAAAAGCTGTTATGCAGCTTGAAATAGGTATTGTAAGAAAGGTAATAAGCTGATTCAGATGGTACTTAGTATGTCTAGCAATTTGCTGTCCCAGAGATGTAGCTTGTGTTTTGAGCTGCCACAATATTTTCCATGAAAGATGATGCACTGAGCCCTGACTGTTAAGAAATAGGAAATGTCAAAAGTGTAAATGTGATCTCCTCAAAGCAACAGGAACAGAGGTGACCATCAGAAATGAAGAAAAATCTCCAGTGGCTCTTGTGGAAAATGGCAAATGAAGTTCCAAGTGCTGCATTGCTTAAAAAGGAGGAGAATATTGGTGCTTTAGCACTACTAAAAGGTGTACAGAGGCCAGATGAGCAAGAAGTTTTCAGAGGTTGAGAAATCATTCTTGTGGTCCACCTATCCTACTGCATTTGCTTGAATTTTCTTTATCCTAAGCTTTACAGTAGAGAATAAGATAATCATGTTTGTGTTGCTTAATTGTATAATTAGTTAAATTTGGTATTATGTCCAATAAATAGAAAAGTTATTTAAGGAGTGTGTTCTAGAAGTGAAAATCAGTTATTTTCAAAATATTTCTAGCATTTTCTTAAGTTGTAGACACTTCTAAATAATGATTTTTTCATCTTTAAACAAAAATATACTTTTAAGGTAATTATCTAGTGCTAAAGACTATTTTGAATTAGGTTTTTTACTAGCATTTGCAGTAGATGAAATTGCATATGTGTAATGATTGGAAAAAAAGTGGATTTAAACAGTGCTTCAGTAGATTACAATTGTTATTGGGATTTTTTAAAAACATGTTATCTCACCTTTGAATGAGTTGAACTTTATCCATCAGAAACTGAAGGGGTGGTTCAGTCCAAAAGTATTTAGGAGAACTCTAAATAACATGAATTGAAAAAGTTCCTCAAAGTGGGTATATATGGCCTATGGAAACCTTTATTTGAATAATCTATTTTCTCCAGAATGTGTTTTATTTGTTGATAGAGCATTCCTTTATAGTGTTTGATAATTTGTTAGTGGTGAGCAACATGGACAGTTGATGTTGATTTGTGGATTCATTAAACTAGTAATGATACTAGACATTCAAATGCTGACTGACAACAGTGTCAATCCAGGATGTCTTTGAGGAAGTCTGGAAAATGTTGGTAGTAACAGGAAATACTTCATTAAAAACTGTGTCTTGCAAATTATTTCTGAATAATTGGTGGATTTCCAAAAGATTGTGGCTGATCTGCCAAATCTAATTCCATGCCGAATTAGATTTCTTTGTGCCCACTATAATGTTTTCTGATATTTTATATTTTACGCTCAAACCTCTTAATTTTTTTCATTTCCAGTTCTCCCCTAGCATTGAGAGAATTGAAATAATGTTTTACACTGTAAGTTTTTGAATAATTTTTTAATTAGAACGGAGTCTAATGATCAATTAAAATACAGGAATGAAGGCAGTAAGAACCAGAGATTAGTGAATGTACTTAATTAGTATTTTGCTTTAAAGATAAATATCAATAAAAATATTTTCCCTCATGGGGATGATTGTGCTGCTCATATAATCTTTGAAAGCTCTGAAACCAATCAGATGAATCTCAAGAAGTCTAACTGAAGCAAAGGATTTTGCATTCAATACGAAGCGTACCATATATCTTTCAGGAATAGGATTAATGAGACACTTAATAGCTTTTTAATGCATCTTAGTGTTTTAAATTTGTGATACATTTGATACATTCCTAATAGAATTTCTGTTCTCTTATGGTTTTCTGTTGCAAATAAAGCCTTGCATATGAAATAGTTTTGCTAAAATGTTATTATTGCTTTTTGATTGTCTTAAATGCAAGCAGTTCATTTTAAAGATGATATTATGTTTTTTTTTTCCCCTCAGGAAAAAAAAATATTCCCCTCAGGAAAAAAAATGGTAAATTTCCAGTCAAATAGGAGTAGTACAGTAAGAGCCAGTGGATTTAGGTCCACTGGATTCCTTTGCAGAACAAACCATATTTTTTATACCCTGTTACTCACACCTTAGGTTTGTATCTTGAGTAATTTCCTTCTTGAAAAATAATTACCTTGGAATCATTTTTGAAAATTTGATAAAAATACAGTTTGTGACTCAAATCACATCAGAAGGGAACATTTTAAAGTCAAGGGCACATGCATATTGTACTTTCTTTTTGCACATACCTGTCGCTTTGTCCAACATGAACATGCCATTATTTTGTGAATATTACATGCACCAAGTGTTACAATAGTGCTTCCCTTCCATGGTTAAGTGGTCAAAAAAATGGAATCGTTTTTTCCTGGACAAAAGTCTCTTGGAAAATAGACTTCAGAATCACAAAGAAATTTTGAATTAGTATGGCTTATAAAATCATGGAAAGTGCTAGCAGCTTTACAGCCCTTTCATTTAGGATTAATCATTTCGAATAATAAGACTGAAAGAAGGTAATGCGAGGTGAATGATATGCTGATGTTCTTACAGTGTATATTTTGCAGGTTTGGAATTGATGTTTTTTGAGTTATGGGGTATTTTTTGGGTTTTTGTGGGTTTGGGGTTTTATTGGTAGTTTTTTGTGGTTTTTTTTTTTTTGTAGTTTTTGTTTGGTTTGGGTTTTTCTTTTGTTTTGTTTTGTTTTTACAAGACTGGTCCAATTATATTACCAATATATTGATTTGTGTGCAAGACTTTGCATGAATATGAGATTTTGGGTGGAAAGTGTCTATAAATATTCTTAATTTCTCACTGGCTTCTGCATCTGCTTTCTCTTTTTGGTACGCAGGCTAACGTGATGGAAAATTAAACATTTTTTACAAAGTGGCTGAAATAAGTTTGAAGTCATCTTTTTTTTACCAGTGAAGCTGTTAGAGGAATGAGTCATATGTAATCATATGTAATTGCAGACTGTTAAAACAAGGAAAGACTTAATATCTTTGTGGCTCTTTCTGTGAATAAGTTTTATTGCTGAATGGAATTTCTGACTATTAGTTGTTTTGAAATGAGAGTCAATATTTGTGTAGCCTTTTGAGGAAATTAATATAAGCATTAATTGACAGTAACTATGTCAGGTCCCATTATGGGTAAGAATTTAACCTTAGATGCTCATGTTTACATAAAAGAAAATGTATTGTGGTACAGATAGAGTATAACATGCGATTAGCATATATTGGTGGTGAGGTTTTTTAAAATAATCTCCTTGGGCAAATACTTTTAGGTTTAATCTGCAGCATTTAAGAACAGTATCAATTAGGATATCTGTTGAAAAATACATTTTATAAGTAACCGCATTTTAAAATATGCTACAAGAGAATGTGCATTGACAAGCACTAAAAATTTTAGAATTACTTTTTCTTGATCTGCTTGCATCTGTGTACTCCTCTGCTCAGCTCCTCTTCTACTCCCATTTTTCTGTATTTTGAAAGTGATGCCCAGTAGGTTGGTTTAGATTGGTTTAGATTGGTATCTTCTAACACGAGATAATACCTGGAGTCAGAGCTCTACTGTGCTATCATCTCCATTCACAAAGTCATGTATGATTTCCTAGCTCTTGGGGACTGTAATGACTATCTGAAAATACATGCTTAATTCCCAGTTCATACATCTGACTGAAGAGAGCAGACAGAAAGGTGATGGTTGTTTCAACTTTGTGGTTTCTCATCTGTTCCTTGCATTTCAGCTGTGCTTGGGATGTTGGTGTGACACCCAAGCAGCTGAACCATGCAGAGTGGAGGGCCTTGATTCATTCCCCTCTGCTGCAGAAAGCAGGTAGTTCTCCCTGAGTTATCCTTTCAATGACATGATGTAGTTTGATCCCTGCCCAAGGCACACATCCATTGTTTACACAGGTGATTGTGCTGCACCGTCAGCTTTTTGTTGGTTGCATCTCGTAGAGAAACAGTTTCATGAGACTCGGTGCTATAAATGAGCTACGTGCAGGCCACATACAGTGTCTGGAAAGATCGACCTTGCTGAGGCCCTTCTAAAAGAAGAGATGAAAACAACCATTCTTGAACACTGGAAAGTTTTTACAGAATGCTGGAACTGATTTAATTGGTTTGTTGTTGTAATTTGACTTCCCATATCTTAGAGTATGAGTAGTTGGGAGGGGCCTTTTTATGTTGATGTTTGGTGATTTTACACAGAGAATCCCATACTCTATCTCCAGTATTGTATCTACAGAGTAGATACAAGCTCTGTGTCTTTGAGTCTATCTTCTCAATTGTTAATATTGATTATGTGTTTCTTTAGTTTTTTAGGGGTTTTTGTTGTTGTTGTTTTTCCTTTTTTCCTCCTGGATTTGTGTCTCATTGTGGGTAAATTTTAAATTATCTGCTTTAAATTCAAAGTTCATCTAGCATAGGTATTCAAAATTTATGCATAAATGCTTGTAAAACTACTTAGTTTAAGTACTTAGAGCGGAAACTTGGTTTCAACATGGTCAGTTGTTTCTTTATGAAAAACATAACAAAAATAACAAATTGTATAACTCTCTCATATAAAGCTGTCTTGTGTAGGAACAAAATACTAGCTTATATTTCCTTATACAGGGACTGTTTTGTATTTGTGTCCATGGCTAACTGGTTTTGTTTCTTTTTTTTTTTTTTTTTCTCTTCTTTTACTTTAAAAGGTATTTCTCAAGAGTGACCGGGTTGCAAGAATGGTCCACAGTGGAGGATGTTCTGCAAGTGACTTTAGAGATGTTTTTAAGAAAAACATAGAAAAGAGAGTCCGAAGTTTGCCGGAAATTGATGGATTAAGCAAAGAGACAGTGTTAAGTTCTTGGCTAGCCAAATACGATGCCATATACAGGGGAGAAGAGGACTTTTGCAAACAGCCGAATAGAATGGCCTTAAGTGCTGTATCAGAGCTGATTCTGAGCAAGGAACAGCTTTATGAAATGTTTCAGCAGATTCTAGGGATCAAAAAATTGGAACACCAGTTGATTTATAATGCCTGCCAAGTAAGTATTGATATCATTCGGTTTTGTTGTGTCCAGAATATCTCCCCTCTGCCAGCAGGTCCAGTGCTTCCTCCCTGTCTGTAGAATCCTTCAATTTTAGGTGCATTTCTGCAGTCCAAGGAGATGAAACTGCTCAGCAAGGAATCTTTGCATGATCTGATTGCTGCTGAGCACTTGAATAAAGGGTATGCAGAGAATGTGGTATTTATGCTACTGGGGTCTCCTTTTACAGTGTCACAGCTCACACGATTTGGGTGATTCTGAGGAATGTGCCATGGTCTGTACATCTGCATACCCTCTGATAAATTACATATGCATGCACATACATTTCTGAGCCTGTGTGTTAATCTTTAAAAGAAATTTGCTGCCATAAATAGATGACAGGTGATTCAGGATCCTGTTGGACATATAGTGTCTAGAAGGTTTGTGTGTTGGAACTAAATGTGCTTCAATTCAAGTATCCTCTACAAAGCTAATTTTCAGATTTCTGTATTATTGTTTTGTTGGATAAATAATTTTTCCTGTAAATTACTGAGGCCAAGACAGTCCATTCAACAGTCATATTTAGATTTATGTGTATAATCTCTCACTAGTCAGTAATATAGTTGGTACATAAAAATATTTTATTAACCAGTGTTCATAGTAATGGAAGTGTAAATTAATATTTACTTAAGGAGGAAAATCCTGAAGAAAAAGAAGGTATTTTTGGTAGTCTCACAACCAAGCAAATAGGTGAAGCATTTAAACTGAGATCACACAGGTTCTTACACGATCTATAAAACAGTCAACCAGATTACAGCTAAAATGTTTTTCATATATTATGCTGAAGGCTGGTTTGTAGTTATAGGCCATCTTAATATAGGAACAAATTATATGTCTTAGTGTACCATGAAATCATGTATCTGTTATATGATCGAAACATCTGCAGTATGTAACACTTCTGCTCCATCAAATTATGAGCAGTGTTTTGAATTAAAAGAAATAGAAAGTGTTCCTTCTTTTTCTTCCTATTTGTCCCCTCTTTTTTCCTTTTTCCTCTAAATTCTCAGGTAAATCACTAAGCCTCTGGGATATGTGGGTTGGTAATAAGATGAAGAAGCATTTAAATTTGGGGGAATAATTCTACTTAATTTTGGGAGGGTTTTGTATACAATGGAACATAGAGGCATGGGAGGCCAGTTTGGATAAGTCTTCCGGAGGTCATTCAGTCCAGCTGTGAGGACAGACCAGGTTACTGAGGGCTTTACCAGGCAGGTCTTAAAAACTTCGAAGAATGAAGACAGATTGTGCAAACCTTATGGGCAAACTGTTCCATTATATGAAAACATGAAAAAACCACTATTTTTTGCCAAGCAGATAACTTGTTACTTATAGTAGAATCTCAATATGTATTCCTCTCTCCTCTGGTGTCTGGTGATGTGAAGTCTTGCTTTGTACATTGCTGTGGGTAGTCAAAATCTGCTGTTAGTCTGCACTGGGCTAGAGGGACACAAAAAAGTGTGACCTGTAGAACCTTGAACAATTAAGCAAGAATATTGTTCCCTTAGTCTAGAAGTGGTTTTGATAATGCCTCCACTAGGTTATTGTATCTGTATACTTGAAGGCTTCTTTGTTTTGGTTCATATCTATAAAATTTGTTGGACCAAAACTGTCTGGCAAGTATCAACGATTTTCTGTCTTAAATTCTTGGTCCATAACCCATAGAGACTGAAACATCCCGGTGGGTAATTTTTGTCTTCTAACATAGTAGAATTGTGAGCATGGAATGGTTGTCTTTTCTTATTTTTTACTTGCAAATTAAAGAGAAAATAACCTTGTTGTGGGTAAGAAGGAAGAAAGATTGACCACCCTGACATGTGCAAAGATGACTCAATGGGATTAAGAGGAGGCACTTCTCTTGCTCTTCCTGCTTTTAAGCACTGAAGTCTGTAAAATCTTCTGTGCAGGTCTCTGAAGTACACAGCATTTACCCTGGATTTGTGTAAGTATTGGAGGATGCAAAGTAATGAAAATCTACTTCTTCAGGAGCAGATACATGAGCATCTGTGTACTCCAAGCTGGAAAGAATGGAGAGAGAAAGGCTTTAAGGCCCTTGTTTTGGGGTTCTAGCTGATTCTAGTTTTCTGAGGCAAGGATGAGGTTACTTTGCTAAAGCAAAAACTTTCATTATGTACGCCAACAGAGTTGATACCAACAATAATTTTCATATCCTGTTCCTGTGGTCCAGTCAAGCACATAATAGACCAAAGTTATGAGGAGAAGTCTGATGCAAAGAAAAAGACAACAATCATACCTAACCTTGCCAAGAAGTGCAGTGTAGACAGCAACCAGTTTCTGATAATGTAATACCTTTTCTCCTTTGGTGAAATCCCTTATTTCTCATTATAGTTTTAATAATATTTTAGTGTAGGCTGTATCTTATTCCTTTGTATTGACAGTGTATTTATAGAAGATGAGATGAAGTTAGGCTCTGTTTTCAGTCAGCACCAGCAGTTTTCATTCTGCCCTAGAAGTCTCTATCTGTCTTTGTATGGAAATGCTCACTTTCATTTCCCTTTGCTGCTGCTGTTTAGAATACTAGAGACATGCAGATAATTATAATCAATAGTGTCTGGGAGCAGTGAGATAAGTCCAAGTCCAAATAGATGTTAAAATTGTATTTTTGATAGAGGTTTGATTAGTTTGGCTTCTAGCCTGTGCTTCTAGCAGAGAATCAGATATATGAAATTCTGTATATTTTCCAGCTCTGAGAAACAGCTGCCCTTAAAAGCAAATCTGTACAGTTATGATTTGTGCAGAAAACTCTTTTTTCTTTCCCCCATTTTTTTTTATACCTTCCAGTCCTTTGGAAATAGGAAACAGAAAAATGTCTTACAATGTTGATGATAAGAGTAAATTATCCTGCTCCTACAGGGCTGCTAAGCAGACAAGGGTGCTCTTTATAACCGTAGGAGGTATTGTCTGCCAGCCTCCTCCTTGTGACTTCCTCAGCATTTAGAAACTTCTTATTGGATTTCAGCAGCTTCTGCTCCCCAGCCTGCTCTAAATGGAGCATTCCCTTCAACTCGTAAACCATTGGTATCTTGGTATCTCAGCCCAGCAGACAGTTCTGCTGGGTGTGGGTTCCTGCCCGTCCACGCTGGCTGTCGTTCTCCATCCTTCCTGTGATAGCACTGAGAACCAGTGCTCATTCAGCCAGCAGAGAAACCTAATCAGAAATAACGTGAATTATGATAGATCAGCTCTCTGACACTGGCAAACAGAGTCCACATAGCTATGAGAATTTTATGTATTTTCTTTGAAGAAGAACTTTTTTTAACATACACTAAATGCCTAAGCTTGTACTTAGGTAGTGAACATTAATAAGATGTTCACATTAGGATGTTGAAGACTTCTGTGATCTTGTTTTCAACTTCACAATTAGAGAATGGCCAGCAACTGCTGTTAACCACCCACATATCTTTTTGATTAAAAAGTTCAATTTTGTAAATGTTAAGACTTTCACCTGATTTTTGTTTACATTGTGTTGCCTCAAGCTGTGTTTTACGATAAAGAAATGATTGCTAGTTAGCTGGGACTTAATGAGCTCCTTGACTTGTATTTGAGATGCTTGGCCAAAGTGTTTCAATTTATTTGATTTACAGAGATCAAACATGATACTTTTTCCCTTTTTTTTTTCTTTTTTAATTTATTCACTGATGTAGAAGATAAATTTGGAGTAAGTCAAACTGAAAGTCGAACTTAAAGTGATTTCTGGTCATACACTATTATTACACCACTTCATCAGAACCAGAATTTCTTTGTCAGGTAAACTGTAATTCCACACAGGAGTTTATTTTATTTTGAAAATGCCTTTATAGGGTTGCCTTTTTTGGCTGATCTAAATTCTCTTCTTGTGTGCCCAGAGGAGCGAACAATACTTTTCATAATGAAAGAATGCAAATTACATTCTGTTTTCTAACAAGCAGTAAACAATTTTTAGTATAACGTAACAGTTTCTAAGAAGAATTATTTGCTAAGAGTTTTGGTAATCAGCCAAAAACTAATTCTTTTGGAAATAGCTTTAGATGGTACTTTGCTACAAGATATAATTATCAGCTTAAAGTCCTTGTATGGTGTCTGATTCTTGATTATCTTTAGCTTTTGCAAGGTACAACTTTTTGTATAGGTGTCTAATATTGAGAACAATGTATTATATTGTATCTTCCATAATAAATATTTTTATTTTTAATTCTAAGAGTAATTTCTGTCAATAATTCCCTCTGACTGAAGGAAGACTTCTTCTTATGGTGCTCAATACAATTGCAGTCTATCACCCAGCACTTTTCTGAAGTCCAGATAATTATGCAGTTTTGGAAATAAGTCAGATTAAGGGCAATTTAATTTGCAGCAAGGCCTTTGTGACTTTTGCATGTTTTTAGTTCTGATCCTTTCCTTGGTAAAATGATGAGAAATAGTAGAGTTATTTCACAGATCACAGAATTTCCCATACTTCTGGATATTTTATGTAGAAAATTTCATACCCTATATAAGTTATGAGGACAAGTGTGAGTTTATGAAGCACAAAGAATAATGATATCTTTGTACAGAAAGTTTCAGTGTAGTGTTGATAATCTTCTTGGAGTAATTTAACAAGTACTAAGATTCAATTTAGTTTTTAGACCAAAATTTAAACAGATTCTTTAAGTCTTTAAGTTGAGGCCTGGCACAGGGAAAAAATGGTTTGGGCTGTATCTTCTAGAACACATAAATATGTATATCTGCAGGTTTTTTAGTGACAAGAAGACACTGACATCTGTGAGATGCTGTAATGTGACCAGGGCTTCTGTTAAGGCAGTGTATTTCTGATTGTCACCAATGACAATCATTCCTTACTTCATGCACAATTATACCTTGCACAACAAAGTAACCTGTGAGAAATATTGGCAAGGTTCATTGTTGTATTTTCAAGGTAACATCAGGTGTTAGCTAAGACATCCACTGATGTCTTAAACATCCCATAGAGCTCAAAATGTCTTTTTACCTTGGCCAGGATATTCCTATTGCCCTTTAAAAAAAAAAAATAAAATCCCACACCACAGTCTTGTTCTCATGACCTGCTTTATACAGGAGATCTGCTACTTTCATGCCTTACCTGCTAAGAGTTTACTGCTGGGTAGCTGATGCACAGCCCCAGCATGGGGCAGGGTTTTTTGCTCTCCAGATAAAAGGCAGTTTTGCAGACACTGCAGAGTGGATGCAGACAGGGCAGGAGTGAGGGTAGAAGCTCTCAGGCCTCTCAGTGGGCAGAAGGGACTGCAGTGGAATGAGAGATGTCTGGGGAGAAGAAAAGCAGTGATTTTGTGGGACTGTGGGAGGCTATTGTAGAGTTGTAGTTAGTATTCAAGTGTTGACTGGATTTTTATATGCTAAATGTGAGTCTAGAAAGTTTCTGCATATTGTCATGGGATAATAGTGATGTCCTTCCTTACAGAACAGGTCAGTCCTTTAAAATTGTCCTGTGTCTGTCCTAAGTGTTTCATGCCTTTTATAGCAGAAAAATGCAAATAACCACACTTCAGGCTTATTCACACTTGCTTGTAGTTTCTAGTACCTGTAAATACCAGAATATATCTTCCTTCATGCTGTCCTCCTAAAAAATAGAGTTTGTTTTCTGATTGATTTTACCCTCTTCAAGGGGAAGAAAGATCTGCCACTGTCTGTTCTTGAGCAGAATAATTCAAACCAAATATTTCAATGAAGAAATAAATTGCCATTTCCTACAGGATTTTGGATGTTGCCTTTTATTCATGAGATGTCACTCTTGATTACATGCATGTAGGATTTTAATATGAAGTTATTTCAGTAGTTATATTTTCTTAATGATGTACTTCATTGGTATTTTACCTCCATTCAAAAGGTTTGGAAAGGTCTCGGTCAAAACAAAATCTTTCAGTACTTTGGGAAATAGTGCTGCAACCTCAGCTATTCCTCCCAAGCTTACTTCTGTAATTCTCTTGTGAGAAATTCAGAGCTAAAATGAATGGTGTTTGTCAGGCCAGTCTGGATTTTCAACTTAATAACATGAGTTCTGATAGAAAAGGAAGTCTTGTAACCCAGGTGCTTCAAGTTCTGTTAGCATGCAGTGATGGTATTTAAATAGGCTGAGTGTTTTAGCTCCAGTAAACAAATGTTTTTTTCTATAATGGCAGAGTTTTCTTTGGGAAAAAAGTCTCTGATTGGCCCAAAAGTTTTTGATTTGTTCTCATTTATTCTAATGATAGAAGAGTGATGGAAGGAATATTAAAATATCCTCAGAAAAGCAAGTTACCTTTTTACCATGCTTAAGTATCTGACTCTGAACAATGTTTAGAAGCCATGCAAGCTACATAATGATATACTTTGAATTATTTTTGTTTGTAGCTAAAACAATACTGAGAAAATACCAGGGAGAAATGGTATGTTGGCAGCATTAATACATTTTTCAGTACTTGAGGTATTGCAGTATCCTTCTTATGCAGCTATTGCATGAGGAAAATTTGCTTTGACATACACATTTAAAAGAAAAACAAGTGGATCTTCTGAAAACCATGAAACTATTCAAAGCTTTATTTGTCCAGTATAAGCATTAGAAAGAAAACTCTGAAAGATAGTTTTGCAGTTTTAAATGAAATTTACATGTGGATTTTTCTATCATAGAGCTCTTTATGCATATGTGGCTTCTGTTTTGCATCTGCATGAGGGAATTGGACATTTAGGGTCTCTAGTAGACTGAGAGAGTATCAACACCCATAGACTAGTGGATTTTCTTGTGGTTTTGGGTTGGCATCCTGGTAGGCCTGTTCTGTGCATCACCTCTCTTGTCATGAGAGGCCTAACTGGGAATCAGCTGAGAGAAGCTGAGAATCAGTCACCCATCTACCCTGCTCTGTCTTATGCCTTCTCTGAGGATAGAAATCATGGACATTGGGATTTTGGCTGCAGATCTTTCCTTCAAGCTGCTTTGTTTTCTAAGATTGTTTTTGGCCTTCAGTGAGTGAAGGAACAGCAGTAGAATGGCTGTGTTAGCACAAAGAAATAAGGAGGTTGTTCTGGGCTTTATAAAAAGAGATCGTCTGAGCTTTTAATTTTACCTTGCCTGTGTTTCTTCTCCTAAATACTTTTTTTGGAGCTTTAATGAAGTAATTAATGGTGTTTTGACATTCACTTGAGTTCTAGATCCAAGGGAGTTAAGCTTGCCTGAACACTCAAAGCCAAATATATCCGGCATTTAACTTGCACTTACATTAAAATCACCCGTGCATTTGACTCACCATGTTTTATATTACCAGATGAGAATAAAATTTGTCTACTTTAGTATTAAGGAATAAAAAGCAATCTTTTCTACCAAAGGCTGTTGTATTATTAATTTATTTTTAATCTTTTTTTAAGGAGAGATTCTATGTCTTCAGGTAGGTGAATACAAAGCAAATCATTTTTACAGCCACATTTCCAGACTGATGATTATGTTTATTAATGTATCTGACTGCTAGCTTATATGTGCATTTGAATGAATTCCTGTGAGCAAGCTGAGTAAGTTAATGATCCTCAGCATGAATTTGTTACCTGTTCTTCTTATGGCATGATAGTATTTTATATTTCTTCTTTAGCAATTGGAAATAAAGAAGTTTTGCTTAGACAATGACTTGTTTCTCTGCAGCATTTTTCATCCTGAGGTGTCTTCAGCAGCCACTGTGAGGCTACTCCTATGGAAAAGCCACAGGAGAAGAATGACCTTGTTTCTGTATCTCTCTGGCTCACTGGTAGTGAATTTTTTGTTTTGAAGCTTAGCTGCTTTTTTCCCCCATTTTTGGAG
This sequence comes from Vidua macroura, assembly GCF_024509145.1. Classification (NCBI taxonomy): domain Eukaryota; kingdom Metazoa; phylum Chordata; class Aves; order Passeriformes; family Viduidae; genus Vidua; species Vidua macroura. Next base: position 51,805,364 of record NC_071575.1, on the reverse strand, counting down.
TTTTTGAGGGAGAATCCTCTTAGTAGCTCTTCCTTCTTCAGAGGAAGTTTCTTTCTGCACCCCAGTCACTCCAGAGGCAAAGATGCAGGTCAATACGGAAATGAGCTGTCTCTCTCTCTCTCTCTCTCTCTCTCTCTCTCTCTCTCTCTCTCTATTTATATATATATATATATATATATATTTATATGATAGATACATATTTTGGCAATAAACTCATTATCAGGAGGAACTTCTTTATGTTCAGAGTGGCAGACCATCGGGAAAGGTTACTCAGGGAGGTCTCATCTGGACACATTAGATTTGACCCTGCCTTGGCAGGGAGGTTGGACTAGATGTTTTCCAGAGGTTTCCAGTGGTTTTTCCGCTCTAACCCCTCCTATTCTGTGATTCTGTGGTTTTTTAAATAGAAATGTAATAACACCTCCATAATATAGGATGGACTGCCCTGTGCAAGAGTAATTGTTTATGTAAAATGGCTGAGAACTCTACAGCTCTCTTTGAATGAGCGATAATTTGTGTGTTTATTTTTTTGTCCTCTAGGAAGGTATTTCTTTGCCTGTCTTAAAATGAGAGAACTCTCAGGATAATTTTTTCAGGTGTCTCCTCTGCTGAGGCTGTCCTGATCTCTAGGATCTAATGTTTCAAGCTTTCAGGCTGTCCATCCCAGATATTTTCTCACCTTGAAAGCGGATTGGTTCTCACCATCACGCAAGGAGATGCTGCTTGTCCTTTCATTTATTCCCATACTTTGTATTACAAGCTTCAAGGGTAATTGTTCAGATTCAGTCTGGTGTCTGTGCCAAAGCTGTCTGATTTGTGATTAGATGTTCATAATTTCCAACTTTTGAAATATTTACAAGGATGTGCCTGTTTCTCTCTCTAGGTCTTCTATAGGTAGGTGAATTATCTTCATTTTAGTGCTATAGGCATTATATAAAAATTGTCAAACCAACTAAAATAACCTTGATCAGTAGCATGAGTAGATACTGGAAAAAAAAAAACTAACCCTCAGACTAAAAGTTTACAGCCTACTGAGAAAAAGTAAGAGAAGAGTAAAAATAGGATTCATCTGTACTTCTTCCTTATAGGAATCTGTTTCTTGAGATAATGAATAAATAAATTGAATTCCAGACATTCTAGCTATAAACAGGAAAACTCTGTAATAATATTGAGGATATATATTTAGTAGAAATGTCAACTTCTACCTGATGTTAAAAGGAGATGTTGTATGGTAAGCACTCTGGGGCTGTGGCAGGAGAAATTGCCCTTCCAAATGATGTAAGGGAAGAGTTACTCCTGGTATCACCTCTGAATAAGCTGTCTTCCTAACTGGTCATGCAGTGCCAAGGTTTTTTTGATGTGGGAACACTAAACTTCCTGTAAATGAGGGAAAATAGTACTGAACCGTGCCTGAGAGAGCCTCCAAGGTATACATAATTTCTGGAGAAGTTTTGTTTTGTTCCTAGGACCACTGTAAACTCATGTTCCACTCAATCTGGCACAGTCTTCTCACTGTACTGTGTCTTTTCTCAGGAGGCTGGAGACAGCAGAATCTTGCCTGAAACACCTGTGCCTCCTTTGGGAAAGTTTTCTGAATGATATTCCATGTTTACCATACTGGAGAAACTACTTTGCCTTAAAGATGGATAGCAGACTTTCTGTGCAGACTGATGTTTTCACACATGTTTGATGTTAGCAATCTCCATGTTTTCAGGAGAATAGAAGCTAGAAGTTTGTAACTTCTAGCAGCAGGAGAAAGTCTCCCTGTGTCTGCAGTTCTTCTAGAAAACTGGTTTTTTACTTGCAAATTAAAGAGAAAATAACCTTGTTGTGGGTAAGAAGGAAGAAAGATTGACCACCCTGACATGCGTGAAGATGACTCAATGGGATTAAGAGACCCTGGCTGCAGAGGTGGATGAGTGAGTTCTGTTGTGGGAAGACTGCATGTTGGACACTTCAGGTCATGGGTCTGGGATCAGAAGAAAGACTAAGCAAAGTGTTATTTGTTGACTTCACCCTGTCCTGGACAAAGGCACCCATCTGCTGGCCTAACCTTTATACTTGCCTCTAACCTGCATCTGTGAGGATACAAAGATTACTGAGGCCCTTTTAGCTTTCCAGCAGCTGCCCCTTAATCTGTGTGAGCACTAGTGATGTGACCTTGACATCAAAGGTGACTGTAAGACTGACAACAAAGACGACCCAGGATGACACATCTAATGTGGCAAGAAAGCAAAGATGTGATTGTGAACAGAACTGCTAACTGCATGGAGGATTTTAAACTAGATTTTTGGACTGAAGAGCCTTAAACTGTTGTCTTTTGGGTCTCACTCCATAGATCAGAACCTTCATAGATAGCAAAGTCAAATTCTCATGGAGCAACACAAATCTGAAGTTTGCCTTCTTATACATTAACCTCTGGATTAAATCTCTTCTTCAATCTTTACTCAACTATTTGGGATTTTTTATTTTGTGGATAGGTATCTATACATCACACCACCACTGACCCCTGGAAATAGGTGGAAATACAGAAGATTCTCCAGCTTACGCTATAGAAACGGAACAGAAAGAGGGAAAATTGGATTCCATTTCTGCTGTCTTCCAGCTTCTTCACATCATATTTACAGAAAGTTGTTAGCCTGAAGTCTGTCTAATTAAGTCAGCAATATTTAATTATTTGGAAAAAATATTGACATGACATTCAAGGTGCTTTCGCTTACTTAATGCGATTCTCATTAACATTTATTGCCCTAATTGTGTATATTCCCTTTGCTTTCAACACCCCAAAGAAATTCTTACCAGTGATTAGTAAGGCAAGAAAACATTTTGCATGATATTTTTGGAGAGTGAGTAGGGTAAGCAGAAGGAGAGGGGATTTCCTTATGAAGCAAGGATGACTTCAGGAAAATAGAAAAAACACTGTGAGCCACTTTAGGACATAAATATGCATATACCAACAAGGTTTGCATGCTAATCTTTCGGTTCTCTTGGATATGGTAATCTCTGTGCAGGTGGTGGGAGAGGAGGAGGGTGGAAGACTTTTTCTAAGGAGGATCAGGACATGAGTCATAACTCATTTAAGGCCCATCACTTCCTGCCTAGGGTGAGTGTGGGAGGGTATTCCCTAGGCAGAACCTGAAACTAAGTAGTATTTAAGGTGACAACCAGTATCTATTTCAGCAGGGTCTGGGGGAAGGTGAGAGAGAGAATAAAACCTCCCAATTCTTTGATCTTCTTATTCACCAGATATTACCAGTGCAGCTGGGACTTCCACAGTATTCATGGTAGGCGTACAGATAAGTGCTTGAGCACTTTAAATAACTCTGGGGGCTTTTCCGTCTCTCCATTGATTACCTAGGGATCTTACATTTCTAACTTAAAAGATACTTTATTTAGATGGTTCAAAAGGCTCTGTAAATAGCTCTGAAGCTTTTTGCCCTGCCTAGGTGTAGGAAGAACACTCATAAAAATAAGAAGGCAAAGACTTGAGTGAAAAAAAAAAAAAGTAAAAGTTAAGTTATTTTGTGTGTGGATATTCATAATTTTGGTGGCAAAGTTAGGGTGGAAGGCATTTTCATAGTTAGCAACAACTGAACAGTTTGACATTTACAGTGTGGAAGACAGCACTGTGATGAGTGTGAAAAGTCTGTCTTAATAGTATCCCTGAACTCCAATAAGCAGATTTGAAAATCAAGATATAATTAGATTAAAAATGTTTACATTATGGCATATTACAGACTTATTTTTTCATCTCTATTAATAAAAAAAATGACACTTTGCATCCATGTCCTGGATTTATCTGAAGGATGTATTCATAGTATTTATTGTGACTAATTCTGTAAATAATAAGAGCTTGTCATTATTATCCTTCCTTCTGTTACAGCATAATGTGCTTTCCTTGTGTTTTCATCCTGTCTAGTAGTGGTGGCCAAACACTGTAGTTTCAACCAGTAAGAAGGCCAAACCTGGGATTTGTCAACTGATCTGTTGCATTGTAAATGCCAAGAGAAAGAGAGGCAGAAAATTCAATTGTTTTCAGTGGCACTTCTGACCAGTGCTAACATTCTTTTTTCCTTTCTATAATCCTCTTCTGATTCATTAATTTGAATAATAATGTGATTCTAATCACATCTAATTGTGCAGTTTAATATTTATATTTTTTATTTAAAAACAGTGCTGCTCTATACACACAGTGGTCTGACTCTCATCACCCCGTGACACTTTTTTCTGAATGACACCCTGTAGCAAATATCCAGATCTAAGTAGCAGTATTCTTATGGTACAATCTTGATGTTTTCAAAGGAGGTCTTGGATAAATGTTTCTTATATTTTCATTTTGATTGGTTCCTAGGGAGTTTAAGTGTTTTTTCTATCTGGCTCACTCTGTTTAAGAGAATTGTTGCATGTTTATTCAAGATATTGTGTCCTGAAAAAGGCAGTGTAAGGGAAATCTCTGATTTTACAGATGAGATGAAAATGTTTTGTTTACTCTAATGTTGCTTGAGCTGCAGGGAGCTCCAGGAAGATCTCACAAAACTGCATGGGCAGAAGTGTGACAAGATGTGATGTCATGTAGCTCTAATATAGCCCTAGGGTGCTGCATTGGAGGAGAAATAAACCAGTGCATGTCCAGAAGATGCTGCACTGAGCATGGGCAATTACAACTCAGAAAGACACTTTGGTTTCCCTGTGGTGAAATCATTATTTCTTTCTACAACAGTGCCATCATTTTCCTGCTGTATATAACCTTCTTATGCCTTTACATTCAGTATTGTGTGCAGCTTTTTTCTTCCTCTCTGAAGGATATAGGGGAGGTCAGTGGGACTAGAGGGTGGTGTTGAAAATCATGGAACAGCAGTCTTTTGCAGAGAGACTCAAAAGGCTGAAACTCTTCAGTCTGCAGCTGAGGTTGACAGGGAGGAGTATTGTTGAAGTTTACAAAGTTATGAAGGTAGTGGGTAAGATGAGTGTATACCTTCACTCAATAAATGCCACACCACCAGAAACTGGGACACTCAAGGAAACTTGTAGGCAATTGAAAATGGAAGCAATGCTTCTATATATAACTTTTGGAGAACTTCCCGAACCTTTTGTCATTGGGAGTGATGAGGGCAGAGGTTCAAAAAGGTTTGGACAAGTTGCTGCAGAGCAGATCCATAATTTGACATTAATAGGATTTTGTCTGTGTGTACCTTATAACATGCCACACATTTCCTCAGGCTCAACTATCATTAGAGATGTTTGCTTGGGAGACCAGCCAGGCCTCAGCATTTTACCCAAATAATCTCTTCTGCTGTCCCTTTCACACCCACAATACTAATCTATATAGACCAAATTCTAGGGGAGTTTAATGTTGTCATTTTCTTTTTCAAATTTGTTTTCATTTGGGCTTTTTTCCGCCTTTCAGAATCTGCTGGTAGTAATGTCCAAGTATTATAATGATTCCAAGGCTAAGTGGAGTCTGTAATACTTACAGAAACACTAGCTAAAGACCATTAGATGTCTAAGTACATGCTGTCTCATTTTTCTCTCCTTGTTGCCTAAACAGACTGCCGTGAATAAATAAATATTTAAAATATCTGTATCTAGGTCAGAGTATCTTTATCACTGAATGCTCACATTGCATAATTAACAGCTTCTGTGAACCAAATAAAGCATCAGCTTTTATCTTTGCATGAAGTCAGAGTTAAAACTAGTAGCAGACTCAGTATGGAGGTAAATAGGAGGTCTTAGCAGACTTTCTTCAAATGGCGTTATCCCAATATCTAGGCAAAATAGTGATATGTGAGCATTATTGAATTCTCTTTATTTGTTTACATACTACTTGCCATGATTTTTTCAAGACCAGAAACCGATTTCAACTCTTGCAATTTAGGTTACCAGAACACCAACAGTCCTATGAAATATGTGTTTTATTTGGGCAATCGATGCAGAGCAATTATATGACTGTGTTGTGGAGAGGACCATGCCTATAAATTAGTGAAAATCCTGGCTGGGAAGCTCTAGTTTCTTTTCAGCTCACATAGACAAAAGTGGTGCTGGGGTCTTGTTCAAATCCAAATAGACCGAGAAAAACCTCATTCTTAACTGTGGAAGGACATTTGCATTACATTTCCGAGTGTCCTGTTCATAAAATATCAGTTCAACTCTGTAGATCAAGATATGCAATAAAATAATGAAGACTACATTTTAATTTGGTCTAGAATAAATTTTGAACTGTTAATTTATTTTTTAGTTTTCTTCAGTAATGGTAATATTATATAGAAGATGCTTGTCACATGACATTTGGTACATATAATAAAGGCCAAGGTTGTCTGGCAAGGTTAATCAAGTTCACTGTTAATAAAAGGTTTTCCACTACTTACAGTTTCTCTGAAAGGTTAATAGCACTCAGTAAGGAAAGATGATTGATAGGGAAGCAGTCATTGACTGAAGTTGCATTGTACAGCTGCACATCACAGTATTAAATAAACTCTTTCTTGATAGAGGTTTCCTCATTAATATATGGTGCGTATTTATTTCTTCAAATGTCTTACCATTTACAGTATTGGTGATGTACAGTGAAAGTTTGACCTATGTACCTGTATTGAATGGAGTGGATTTATGTTAGCTCTTCCCACTGTGTGCATTGTGACTAGCTTGAATATTGTATGTACTTCCTTTCCTCTTTATTTTCAAGTCTTATTGTAGGTTTTACTTGGGGTTTTGGTATCGGAAGTCCCTGAATAAAATTACTCATGAGAGACATTTTAACCAGTGCTGAAAACTCAAAACTACATATACTTTATTTTCCAAACTTGAATGTAAGGAAAGGCCATATTAAATTCTCTGCTTTTATTATTTTGGAAATTGCCTAAGGGTCTGTACAGTGGTTGATTAAAAAAAAGTCCGTATTTTAAAATTTTGTAGTTTTCAGTGTTGTTTTTGGCAATTTTGAATTATTTTTAAAATTCATTTAATTAATTAATATAATCATGACTCTAGATTTTGGGTTGGTTTTCATATTTTTATGATAACCATGTTTTATAAATCAGTATATAGTAAGTTTAATGAGTACAAGCAATTAGTATAAGTGATACAAATCAATACTGGAATCAAATAAACAGGTTTAGGACTTCATAAAAATATTTCAGAGAACAAAGTATCTCACTATCTGAGATTGTACATGATTTTTTAGGGCTTTTCCGGTAGTACAAAGATTGTAAAAAAAATTTTAGTAAGGTCCTATACATTTTTACATATGTACACACTGAAGTTACTCAGACACAGTTTTTGAAAATATTTATTTGATAGGATTTTTTTTATTCAGCTGAAGCCAGTGTATTCGACTGTTGACTCGCCTTGCTCTCCACCTTCATTATTATTTGTTTTTAACAATATTGACACACTACAGAGAGTGATATGATAATTGCTTTCTCTGCTCAGTGAAAGACCTTCCATCCTAATTTCAATATTTATATGATTATAGAACTGCTGCTTACCATCCCCCCAAAAAAATTGTTAAAAAAAAATCAGCAGTCAGTAAGACTTTTGACTAAAACTAATTTTAGCAGGTGTTTGAGCTTTTTGTGGGTACTGTGGTGCCAGAAAACTGAGTGATAAGCTTGGCCAGTTGTCTGAGAGGCAATCCTGTGCTCTACTAGAGCAAAATCAATACAAAAAGCCTGTGAGGCCTGATGGTGCATTGGGAGTTGTTTGAACATCTAATACGGCTTTTGGACCTGTGCAGCTTTTATAAGTCTACTTACTGCAGACAAATTGAAAGCAAAAATTATTTCAGTGGTAGCTGAGTTTTGTCATAAAATTTTTTGAAAATGTCTGCTGCATTCTACAAGAGAAATAATTTCAAAAGTAGGTGCCTTATCTTCCTCTTTATTTTAACTCTTCAGATTTTCTCTCTTTTGACACCCTTTCCCTTAGGTTTTACTTGATTTTTTTGTTGCACATATTCTAAAACAAAATTCTCCGTATATTTGCCAAAACTACTGATTTTTGAGGGATTTGCGTATGTTGACTGGGAAAAGGAGTGAGTTGAGAAGAGCAAGATACAGGAAATGAGTTTTTAAAAATTGTGGTTTGCAGAGTTCTATGAGAAATCCAAAGGATTTCACTACCACAGTCTGGGTCATCTGTCAGCATAGTCATTTGCATGATAGGGATTTTACAGCATGCAGAGAATATGAGAGAGTTTTAAAATATCATTTTATTGATCTCTTTTATGAATCTTAATTAATCCTCTGTGTAATCTATGGACAAGGAAGAGAAAATACCTTAAAACTAAAGCTAAATGGCACAGTCTCCACTGAAATAGAGTGATGACATTTTCTTTACTTTTACAGCTCTGTCTTTCTTGCTGTGAAACAGGAGGCAGGAGGTTTATCAAAAGGTCCAGCAGTAGCTTAAGAAAGCTCCACACATCCTGCCCTTTAATTAAATCTGGTTTTTACCTCCTGTATGATGTGGAAGCAATTTACTTCCATCACAGTCTTAGCCTTCAGAAGTCAAGTCCTGTTGAATTCATGTCCAACAGTGATTTCAGTCATGAACTGGGTATGGCTCTTCTGTTTTGGCCTGACTTGAAATTTGTTGATTCTTCCACTTTCCAATTTAGTTACTAATCTTGGTTCACAAACTTGGGAAACTTTGAGAATCTCTGCGGGCTGTTTGTGTTCAGTGCACAGTGGCTTCTTAGTGCTGCAGACACCTTTATTCTTTTCTCAGTCTACTCCTTTCAAGCAACTCTGCCTGTGTAAAGATAAGCATGGGAACAAATCCTGTGGGCCTGAGAGGCGCCAAGTCTGTCTGAAGCAAAATTCCTTTTCTTAAGAGTCAGAGATAAGAGTGGCAAGGACAGTGATTTGAAAACTGACAGTATTTGCGTCTACTACACCCATTACCTGCCTGCTGCTTTCTTGATTGATGACCAACGCTGAGTGCTAGGACTTCCCTGTCCTCTTCCAGCCTTGATCCTGGATGCCATTAGTTGCTTCCAGAAAACCATTTTTTTCATTACTGTATTATCTCAACAATTTAGATCCAAGTCCTTTATTCCATTTGGTTTACATTGAAAGCTTTTACTTTGGCTGTCTGGCAGTAATCAGGGATGGACCCTGCAGGTTACCTCACAGGGGCATCTGCAAACAACCTTTCAGCTCAGCGGGCTCAGACTTGGGTATGTGTGACAAAAGATAGCTGTAAAGGAAAAACAAGCATTGCTGTCACACAGAATGAAAAAGTACTTTGGATTTCATGTTGCAGAAAGAACAGCAAGTACTTAGATATATGTAGCATCATTTTTGTCATTAAATGTAGAGAAATTTATACTACTATGGGCATATATATGTAATTTCATGTTCATAATACTGTGAATTCAGAAGCTGCAGGGAAGCTGAAATAATAAATAGTAATAAAATACTCATATGGAGGAACTGTCAGTTTGATCATTGTGAAGGTAAAGAACAATAAATTAACAGCAGTTCTGTATTCATCGATACTCAACCTGATCTCGTTTCTTGAGCATAGGGTATCTGACTTTGTTTGGGTATAGAGTAGCGTAGGTATGTGCTGGGGGCTTTAGTGCAGCACCTCCTGGCAGCATTCATACCTTTTTTACCTTATGTTTCACATTAACCAGATTTTTTTCCAGTGTACATTTTTTCTTTTGGACCAAAATACACTGCTGCACTACAGCCTTGTAGGTAATTTAAAAAGAGGAAAAAAAAATTGAATAGGAATCACAAAGTATGCTTTTTCCCACCTGTTAAAATATAGAAACATTCATTTATTCAGATGTATTTCTGTTCTGTGCTGTTCAGGCATACAAATTAAGCAACAGTTTGTCAAGTAAGATAGATAGCATGATGCTTCTGAATAGTAATTTTTAACTCTGATAAGTTTACAGTCTTACTTAAATGACCAGATAAACTGAGCAGCATTGACTTCATGCAGATTCAAGACAGAGGGCAGTACAACCTGAAGATGTGTCTGAGTGCAGGTTGATTTAGCCTCTGGTAGTGGCTGTTTATAGCTTCACTACTGCAAAAGTGATTTTTCAAAGGTTTGTAATGTGATCAGAGTTGAGCTGATTTTCACAGTTGGGATCCTGCTAAATGTCAGATCCTTACTTCAAAGCAAGATACTGCTTGAACTCTTTGACAAGATAGTCACCACTTTTCTTATTACGGATGAATACAGTGTATTGCCTGTTGTCTAGCATGGTCTCTTCAGAAGCAAGGGAGTTTTTTGGCTGAAATCCTTAAAGCAGAAATTTGGAGTGGAAAACTTCAGTCTGTCTTTCAGAAGTGGACACTTACATAAGCAACTGAAATCCTCTTAATAACAATTGTTGGGCAACTTGCATTTTGAGGATGCTCCCACTCTATCTCCAAAGGTAATTGCCCTTATTATAGAGTGAGAAAAAAATAAAGGCAACTTCAAGCATTAAGGAATAAAAATATTTTTGAATTAATAGCTTGATGTCTGATGGTGGTAAGTTTATTTTAGAAAGCTGTTGTAATGTAACACCATTGGGGAAAAAAAAGAAATGATGATCTGTCTTTTTTTTTCAAAGTAACTTTTTATGCACTCAAGTGTAGTCACTCATAAATACTGATTTTTCTGATGATGTTTTAAAAATTACAGTCATCTTTGCAGAACGAAAACCTGTCTTACTCATGCTTTTGCTCAATTGGGAATGTTCCAGCTGAATTAACTAGCCCTCAGAAGGGGAGTCCATGTCTTTGCCTAGGTTTTACAAGTTTTCAACACCATATGTGTGGCATTTAAGGGAAACACTGGTTTGTTTGGTCAGGACTTCTGATGTATCTGATTTACTGAAAACAGGTCTCTGGTGTCTGTAGAGTGTTCTGTAGTGAGATCCCCTGCTGCTAAAATACAAACTGGTTATGTATTTTTTTAATTTAAGTGAGGTTTAAGTGACATGGGAAGCATCTCTAGTGTTGATGCAATCAGTGAACAGCTATGGTATGGTACAATTACTGTTGCAGCAAGCTGAAAAGTTTTCTGTGACATGAGATTTCTGTATACCCTCTTTTTCAATAATCTCTAATGCTGTAATTTTAAAAAACATGACTTTATATTTAGAAGTGGGAAGCACTATGTGTGATGCCCATGTAAATGTGAATTGTTCTTAAAAAAAACCAAACAAAACCTATTTACAAAGCCTCTATTATAAATCCTTTCAAATTAGTGGTTTCTTTTAACCAAATTTCAATTGCAATACTGAGAAGAATCTGAGTAGCAGTTCTGCACTGTTACATTTATATTAATTTCTATGCAGTGTCATGCTTTTCTAGTTTTTATATAACAGTTTGAAAATTACTCCAATGGTTGTCATAACTTGATATCCACAAATGTCTTGGGTATGGATCTGATCTCAAATATGGAATTAAGGAAAAGGGTACACTTGATGTTAATGGTTGTCACTCTTCCCTACTCATGTGATGGGTCCTATCAAGTGTCTCTCTGTGCAAAAAAAGTGAACAAAACTCAGAAATTCCAAATTCTTACATTTCCAGAATTTTCTCAAACTTTCTGCCGTTTTCACTTCATATTCAGGAGATAAATAGATTATGATTGAGTACACATTCATAATCACTTCAGTGCATTGCTTATAAAGTTGTTTTTTTCATGTAGTTTTTTGAGTTTAGAATAAAAACAGATAAAATGACCTTGCATGAAATGAGATATCAAGGTTACTGTTTTTCTGATTATCACTTCATTTTGCATACTGCAAAAATAATATCAGCAGCTTTACTTCTTACTGGGACAGATATGAAGGACCTACCAGTCATTATTACCTTGGCTCTTTTCTGTAAGTAAAGCAACCTTCTTTGCTTTTCTCCTCTTCAGCTTTTTTCCATACTTTACAAAACATCATTACTTACAAACAGCAAACTCATTAGAATTTATAAGTATTTTGGGAAGAAGACTGAAGTTTTAAAATAAGTAAGTAGGGAAATCACATTTTTAAGTACTCAAGTACAAAGAGATGATGAAAAGAAATGCAGAATTAAGGAAAAAAAATGCTAAGATTTTCAAAATTAGGTTTGGCAATTATTCTGGTAAGATGGCAAGATGTGTCACTCTTTTTTCCTCTTAACCAGCTGTGCAGGTCCATGCATTGATGTGAAGCCCCACTTCACCTCCCCTTCCCTCCACTGCCCTTTAAAAGTAAACAGGTAAAAAATGTGTTGAGCAGTCTCATTCCTGTTGAGACCCAGCTGTTCTGTTGAGGTGAAGAGATGTGTCCTTCCCCTTTGCCTCCCTGATAGAAGTCAGACATCTAGTCCTGACTATTCTGTCGGTATGAAAATACTGGAAGTTCACAATTTGGATATGCCTTGATGTGAGCAGTTGGGCAATACTGGGAGAAAAGAGTTTTGTGAGTGAAATAATACCATTCTTATGAAGCATAGTCACACAGTTTTCTTCCATATACCTATATATGCCTCTGCAGGAACTCATGGCACCAAAAAGCAAACTTCCTTGCAATATTTTGTAAGCCAATCTGTCATTCCAGTTTTCTGATTCATGGAGAAATTATTTTAGCTGCTATTTTTATAAAGAAATAATACCTCTTCTGTATAGCCTGAGTATTAAAAATGCAAGGGAGCACTGGTTACCCTTCAGAAACCCTGACTGCTCTGGCTATATGGTGGCCATTATATTTCTTTCATCTTGGTAAGCCTCAAAGCTCTGTATTTGCTTAGTGTTTCACTGATTTTAAGATGAAAATTAATTTTTCTTGTTTTTAGCTACCTGCCTTGCTATAAAGTTAAAATATAGTGTGTTTCTCACAGTTGGATTTATTTTGTTCTCTTTCCAAGTTGGATAATGGAGATGAGCAAGCAGCCCAGATAAGACGTGAGCTAGATGGACGATTGCAACTTGCAGAACAAATGGCAAGGGTAAGTGATTGCTTTCTTGTACCAAAAACATATCTTCATATGAGATTGAGTGGGATGATCCATAATGTGTGTTTCCTGTTTCTTATTCTAAAATTAAGCAGAAGATTGTTTGAAAACAGTCTGGCAGATGCATTTATTTCTGCTCTGAAGAGTGGCTGACAATTGGGGTAGGGAGAAAGCAAAACCTGGTTTTGGAAAGGCATACCCTGTGTGATCCGACATTTCCTTCAACAGCAAGTCAAATTTTCCTCATTTTTTTTTACATTGGATGGAAAAAGCATCTTAGCAAGAGGAAAGATATTTTAAGAACACAATAACAGTCTGTTTTATTTGTCTTCTGTGTGGGCATATTATTATTTGAATGATCCCTCACAGGATATAGTACAGTTTGAAAAACACTACTAAGGGTTTGGGGTTTATTGCTAGACAACCCTGAGCCTTGGCCTGTGTTTTCAGTCTCTTAACTATAAATTACTTGGTTTTATTTTTAGGGGTTTTTTTTAATATGTCATTTACTGGCTCTGTGATGCTGTGATGAGCCAGTCCACATGACTTGCTGCAGGACTTTTTGGTCACAGTCAACTTGCTTGGTCTTTGTTATTGAAACAAAATCAGCTGTAAAGGTTTTAATATAAAACATTTTATGATAAGCCTTATGACACATAACGATAAATATTGTCCAGTTTAGGAGCAAGGTGCCTGTCTTTGCAGACAATATATTGGGATTGGTGTTTGTTTCTCATTTTTATGTAAAACATCTATTTTAGAATAATTTGCATTTTTTGTTTAATCTTGAATGACACTCTCCTAAGTGTTCAATATTCAGAGAAACTGTGCATAAAATTGGCTCTGAGTTTCTATATGCACTTCACATGTACATATGTTTCTTCTTTGCGTTTATTGTTATAAACTCAATATTTAAATACTGTTGTCTAACTTCTACAGAGGAAAAAAATTATTATTAAGTTATATCTAATGTTTAAGAGAGAGATTATTATTTAAAATAAAGCAGTGCATTGTAAGTAAACATTACTTTCAAAATGAATGACCCATTATTAAAAATAAAGGTAAACAGTTATAGGAATTTCTTGTCATGGTTGAAGTTTATTAGCTTTATATCAGAAGCATGAATATGATTGACTTATTAGTAGTAGCATGGGAAATAAATGAAGTAACAAAACTACTAGTGGACAGGTCCTTTTATAAATGCCAGTTTATAAAATATTGAAGGTAACCTTAAAGGTGTATTATTAATTACTATGCTTAAAACACCTGTAAGTAGGAACACCTAATGTGTGGTTCTTCAGCTTGGGTTTATGGTTAAATGATTCAGGGACATGTGCAAGGGTCCACTTTTTACTTTATTTCTTCTTTCAAAAATTAACTGCACTGTATTTATGGGACAGGATTCACCTTTCCATTACTGTTTTGAAGACAGTACCGGAATTATGACTTCTGTTCTTATTTATTGTCTCTTAACTGAAAGCAAGTCAGTAAATTAATATGATCTATAATGTGGGATTTTTTTTTTTTCACCTTAACTTTTAAAATTTATTTTCCAAGGAAAGAAAATTCCCGAAATTTGTAACAAGAGAAATGGAGAACATGTACATAGAAGAGTTGCGGTCTTCAGTGAATTTACTGATGGCAAATTTGGAAAGTCTGCCTGTGTCTAAAGGTGGGCCAGAATTCAAACTGCAGAAGTTAAAGCGATCACAGAATTCTGCATTCTTGGACATAGGAGATGAAAATGAAGTTCAGCTGTCAAAATCTGATGTGGTTCTCTCCTTCACATTAGAGGTAATTGTAAATTTCACAGAAAACTTGTTGATGGTTTAAATTGCTAGAATATCTGGCTTGATACTTTTTTTTATTAGTCCTTTCTTGTTAATTTAAAAATGTTATATTAAAGAAGTTAATTATGCTCTGTGTCTTTGGTAATTAGGATTTAGAATACAGCTGGATGATGCATTTTCCTCTTGCAGCAGTAGTTGCATTTGGGCCCACAGAGTAGTGTGGGAAGTGGAATCTCCCATACAACTTTAAATGAATTGCAGTTTATTAAATAACTAAGTATAATTTTAAATGTTATAATGAAAGACTGTTATTATCAGGAATGCCTTCCTGGAATTTTATAAATTAATAGTTTTCTCACTAGAAGCATTTAGATAAAACACAGTGATTTTTCTTTCCTGGTGATCATAGAAGTTTTTTATAAATTTCTGCATTTTCCTCAAGAATCTGTCTTGTTTTTTTCTGAGATTATGCAGGAAGTCTGGCCTGTAGGGATGCAGTCCTAATCTGTATAGATTTCAATTTACTTCAAGAGGAAGCCACAAATACATTTGGTTATTAAACAATTCTGATGACAGAATAGAATCATAGAATGATTTGGCGTGGAAGGAACCTTAAAGATCATCTAGTTCAAATGCCCCTGCCATGGTCACCTTCCACTAGATGTGATGGATTAAAGCCTCCTCCAGCCTGGCCTCATAACTCAGGTTCAATCCTGCAAATGTGCATACCAAGAAATGCTTATCTCACTTTCAATAATAGTAGAATCAAAACATTACCACAGTGTGTATTGTGTATTTGTTGGTCGGATGGTGCCACACTTGTTTTATGCACTTGAAGTGGCTTTAGTTTAAGACAGCAGTTAATGTTACACAATAAATATTTCAATTGTTCAAGAGTTCAAAAGAAATAAAAATTGTTTATCTTCTAAATATTTTTCTTTTCTCAAGTGAAACAAGCATCTGTTTTTTTTTCATGTGTTGAAAAGTCAGATAACTTTTCCCATGTCATTCCCTAGATACAGAAGAAAAAAAACCAAATATGGACAATGAAGGAGTTTCAATTCTTTGTATAAAAGGGAAATTACTTTTCCCACTATATGCGATTTTAATATTGCTAACTAATAATGTAAAAGCCCAACAATCAGCTTTCAAAGAGTAGTAAGATGCATCATTCTATATGCCAAAAATTTTTAGCTCATCAAGCATGTAAAACTGGAGTGCAGTCCTTAGTGTTGAAGTATATGAGAAGATGAAGTATTCATAACTCCTGTGCTGAATCCTGTGTGCCTCCATCACATGTGCCACGCTGCCACAAGGGGAATACCAAGCCTGTAATGGTCCATAAATAGCATTTACAATAGTAGTTCTGAATAATCTAAAAAGTGCCATAAAAAGTACCATAAAAAGTTTGGCAATAATATTTCTAAGAAAGCGTGCTTGGTGATAGATGTAAGAGGAAGAAAGGCCTTCTTTGTCCCTCTAGAGAGAGAACTGTTATGTACTAGAAATGATGTGAGATTTAGGGGAAAAGCACAGTAAAAGTTTGAAACAATCATGAAATCAAAAATGACAGGAGATATAATTTCTGGTAAATTTATAGCAGCTTTGCTTTGTTTATAGCCCCTCTGCTCCTCCACCAGGTGCATAGACTATTAGGTCTGGTTAACTGTTTTTTTTTTCCTTTTTCCCCATTAGCAATAAAGAGATTTACTGCAAGATAACTAATCTACAGTTCATCCTGTGCAAGGCAAAGAATTAAAATATTGCTCTACATGAGATAGTTTTTAGTAGGGCAGATTTTCATTTTAGACATGATAATAACCACATAAGTTGACACTCTTGCCAAACAGTGTGTGCATATTTTGTTCTTGGGAAGCAAAATCTCAGAAGGCATAAGGGCAAAAGGAAACAGTTGAATATATATTAATGAAGATTGAAATATGAAAGATGTGATCTTTTTCTATGCAAATGGCCAAATATGAAATGCTGATTGCATTTCCTAGAAGACAGAGTACTTCTTTTTTTGAAAATGTGAGGTCAAATGTACACGATTTCACATGTTTTGAAATAACACATAAACGTATCTGTGTCACATCTTGTATGGGGACTCAGTTGTAGGGTAACCAGCGGAATCCCCGTTGAGGGCTGCTGAACTAGCACATGAATGAATAGGAAATCTACATCATGTAGGACAGAGTGGAAGAATCCCAAAATTTCTAGATGCAGGGTAAAGTGGCCATTGTTCTTGCTGTCACTGTGCATTGTTATTATAAATAGTAGAACTTGCTAGTAATAGTAACAGTGTTCTAGTGGGAGTAGACCTTACTAAGGTCAGAGACATTCCTGAGCATCACTGCAAGCAACGGCCACTGTTTTTACAATTTGAATATTTCCTTAAATATCCTGTTGGTAGAAATTTAGAAAAAAAAAATTAAAAACCCATAGTAGTAGGAGAAGACTTATTTATATTCTCCAACTGTTAGACAGTTTCAAAAGCAGACAAGTATTTAGGAAGCTGTTTATCCGCTAATGAGCTAATACATCCACTAGTGACAGTTTCCTTTGGAAGGAATAAAATGCAACTTTTTTCCAATGCTGGAATCCAGAATTGTTACCAAAGAAAAGTGTACTGTGCGGTTAAGTTAGAAATTCAGGAAAAGACATACCAACATAAAAATGAGTCAACATGAAGTCAGTATTCGGCAAGGACATATATTTGCTACGTGGAAAGACCGTATAGGGAGTATTAACCTAGAAGGATCTTCAGTGCTGTCTAACTGCTTGAATTCCTGAACAATAGATTGATCATTCTCCCTGGATTGCTGTTATTATTTATGAACCATAATAGGCAGTATTGATTATTTATGGGTTATATTAAAATGGTCTAAAAATGGTCTAGTCTGATCAATGACTGTTGGCTCACTGTAATATTTACAAACTAGCAATTTTGCAAGACATATCTATTACTAACATTCTGTGAGATTTAAAGTAAAAAGTATTTTATAGCTGGGGGTGAAGTCTCATTTAATTTACTGGAATTGGAAAAAAGTGGCACATGTGCAAAGAAATTTAGTAGCAACATATTTCAGTAGTTGCTTGCTGATATAAGGAATCTATTGTCTCTAATGAGACCAAAAGTAGTCATTACTTCTGGCACCTTTAAATCAAATTAAACAAATGTTGATTAACATGTAAGGTTTAGTTGAGGGCAGCTTCTTTCCTTCTTTGAGCCCAGTTTCTTTGCATGGGCCCAAAGGGAACTGGCAAGAAAAGCAGCTTTTCCAAAGAAAGCAGGGCAACCTGACTATGTTCTCAAGTCTTCTGAATTAGAAACATCTGAAATGCAAAAATTCCAATAATTTCACACTGTGACAAGATTTATAAAAGGCAGAGAGTATTTAAAGTAGAGCTGCATTTGGCTTTTCTGAGCTAGTGTAGAGTAGTCTAGAGGAGGTGAAAATCTACAGGATCTGCCAAGCTGAAAATTTCCCTGGTGAGGAAAACTTGTAGGGCACAGCTGGTAGTGGTGGCTTTTTCTGTTTCTCTTCTCCCTCTTCCCCATATTCATACTGAACCTGACTGCAAGTACTGCACTGGGAGGAGGAAAGGATGTGCACAGTGGGGGAAAAACTTACAGGAGCTGATATCAGTGCTCTGACCTGCATCTTGCTCAGCCCAACACCAAATCCCTTCTGAGGTTCAAGGGTTGCAATCTCCAGAGACACAACACCATAATTTACTGGTCTAGATATGATCAATGTACTTACTTGTTTACCATCAGACTTAGTAACCTATTTGTTCTGTAAATATTCACTTAAATGGCTGATTAGAAGATACAGTTTCTCATGTATGAAGATTTAGAATTATATTCAGACATGAGTCTCAAATTGTGCTATTGACATTTAAATTATCATTGGAGTGAGTTTTTGGTCACTGCCCAATTAGAAACAGAGCAAAAATTTCAATTCCTTCTAGATGTTGTTAAAAGTGGAAAAAGAAGATAAAACTCTCTTCTGTCTTAAGATTTGAGTGGACTTTGGCATTTTTGGGATTTTTTTTTTTCATCTTCACGGAACTTAGTACTGCAGTAATTGTGCTGTATAATTTTTTTCTGAAGGATAAACTACTTGCTCTCTTTTCCTCAGATTGTTATAATGGAAGTACAAGGTTTAAAGTCAGTTGCTCCCAATCGGATTGTCTACTGCACCATGGAAGTGGAAGGGGGCGAAAAGCTTCAGACAGACCAAGCAGAAGCATCCAGGCCACAGTAAGCCACTCTGCTCTTGCTGCATCAGTATCTCTTTTCTGTCATGGGAGAACTTGTCTGGTTTTCTCTACAATTTTTACAATTAGCTTAGTACTAGGTTATGTGATTTTTTTCCTGAGTAGTTATGTTGAATTCTTTCTGAGAAGTTAAAATACAAATAATACTTATTTAGGGTGAAGTAGGTACAAAGTGTGGATGCTGTCCAAATGAAAGCCATTGAATGTACGGGTGAGGAAAAGAACTAGAGACTGCATCCTCCAAAAATACGAACCTCTTGATAGATGTTAGCCTGGGGTGATTTTATGTATTCTAGGTTAACGTGCAGGGGGCTTTGTGGAGTGTAACTTGTTCAGTTGGAGGGAAATCAATACTCAGTAATCAATCTTGACAAAGCTTGCTCACCTGCTGAGCCTATTTCATTTTAAATTATAGGATCCAGTTCTTTCAATTAATTTTTGATGGAGGCAGTGAGCAAACTGACTTAGAGGGGGATAACATCATGCAGTCTGTAGTTGAACCAGTTAGTGTAGCAGAGAGTAAGAAATTAAATTGGTTGATTTGTTTGACCTACACACTGTCTTCAGACACTTTTCACTCTGTTAAAATGTCATTTGGGATCTTTCGTAGATAACTTTCCAGACAGTATGTTGGGGTTTTACTGGCACCATAGTGTGCCATGTGAAAGACAATTTTAAAATTGCAGTTGTTACAATATCTAATAAAACATCTTCTATGGAATTGGGATGGTAGTTTCTATTCCATTCGGACCACAAAGACAGAATTTTTTAGACAAAATTAGAAGCACAATTTTATCTCTTTTGTCTCTTCTATGGTTGGGAGTAGAAGGAGATCTAATTTAGTGGACTTTCTTCTAGCTGTGGCAACATTTCTTGGCAAATAAGCCAGCAGCATGTTCAAACAGCTTTGCAGAACACTAAGTATGTGGGACAAGATGTAAAATTCGTTTGTCACAGTCCCTGGCTGTGTTCCTCCTCCAGGGTATTGGAATGCTTATTCTTATCATTTTCATGTACTATGTGAGGGCCTTCTAAAAGGAACGATAATAAAAAAGACACACAGATGTACACATTGAAGCAAGGTTGTAAGTGGGTATTCAACATCACCTGCTTATTTTTTGACCTTTTGGAGTGTTTTCTGCTGGCTCAGGGTCCCATGAGACCCACTAGGCTTCTTTATGGAGGGCACATCTCCAAATTGTCCTTTGTCTTACAGTTACTCTCATATGCTTCCCTGCAGCACGTGCCTACAGCCTTTGCCTGCTGACACAGCCAAGGTTCTTGTTTCTTCTCATGGCGTATTGCTTTTTCCTCACCCTTGAACTTGTTTGGGTCTGTTTTAAATGCTTGCTTAACCTCTGATGTCATTGGTATGAGTCTTTAAATCACCTAGAATACACGAGTTTTTGAATTTTGGACATGTTTATCTTCCTTTCAGAAAACAGTCTGAGGATGTTAAGGGTTTTGTTTTCTCTAGCTATTTCCAGATATGGTGAGCAAAACATGATAGGGATGGTTCACAATCAGTTCATGGCTTACTTATTTCATACTGCAGGTTAAGGTAAAGATTGTAAAATCAATCAGAAGTATATAGATGCATCAAGTAAAAATTACCAAGAGATTAATTGATTTTCCTACTTGTAAAAGTGGAAGCTTTGTGAAAGGGAAGTTCCAGAAAAGGTGGAGTCAATGCAAAAAACAACTGAAGTGATTCTAGGAAAAGGTGTAATGTTATGACTTGCTCCAAGATTGTAAACTGATTAAATGAACTTCAGGCTCAAAAGGTATGAGCTGATTGAATATGGGAAAAAGACAGATTATGGGCTATTCCATCTAAGTGATGTTGTACAAACCAAAGTCATATGGATTTGTTTGGAAAAAATATGCATCTTTAGAAGATGAATTTTTGAGAAATGCCCTGAACTGTAGTCTGGAAGCACAGAAATGGGAGTTAGTGGTGCTGTTGACTTGCTGTCCTGTAAAACAGTGTAACTTAAAGAGGCAAGGATTACAGAGCTCTGAAAAGTATCTTGTTCTTATGCTCCTGTGAGTTGTGCTCTTTTCAATTTCTGACAAGAGTGATTAGGAGACATTGGCATGCAGTATGATTATGAGTATTTAGAGACTTAGCTTTTGAGCACAGATAGAGACCTCGTTTGAGGCAATGGGGGAGGATATTAAATTAGACAAGCATGAAATTAGCAAATTACAAGCAAACAGTAAGAAGGTGGAGGAAGCTGCCTATGGAAAGGGACATGCTTTTTTCCATAGTTTAGTTTTTCTATTAGAGCCAAATCAGGTTTTCTTGGCAGTAGCAATATTGCTTTTATTGATTGATGGTGGAGGCAACCAAGAGGGCTTAGCAGAGTTTAATCAGAAATTGCGCTGGTAGAAGAGTACTGGTGGGCAAGCACAGCCAGACTTTCTCTTTCCTGATACAGAGAAAACAGCTGTCAGATGCCTGAGGCTACTGCCTGCCTGCTTTGCCTGCTGCTGGAGCTGGCTTTTACTGGTGTAATTTTTGGTCCTGTCTTCCTGGTATGAAGGAAAAGTATAAGTGAAGCTGGAGGAGATCGTAACTTCAGATTTTATGTAGGATGTGCAGCTAGAAAAGGGTGCCAAAGCTCTCATACTAAGCATAGAATGAGACAATGAAAAGTGAATGATTACCACCAGCCTGCTGTGGGACACTGCTGGCAGGAGACATTTTTCTGTAGTCAGTTTATCATTTTGAACTGATAGCTACATTTATGAAGAAAAAAAAAACAGTATAAAGAATTATTTATGCCTATTTTTTCATCTGTGAAACATCACTGTATGCAGTGCAATGCTACTACTCAGAAAATTCAAAAGCTTTTACAGTGAAAAGGAAAAATAAGACACTCACATGAATGTTTCAAAATGCCATTGCAAGCCAGTGTGATCTTAGAAGAGAGATTAATGGAAACATGAGTCAAATGCACACTTAATTCACAGTTTATCCACTATTCCAAATGCTGAATATTTTCTCAAGTATTTTTATACATGTATATAAGTATTCCTCTAAATCCCTGAGTGCCATCTTAAGAGTAATACAAAAACTAGAAACAATATTCATTCTTAAAGGGAAGATGCCTAATTAAAGTCCCTGGAAGGGGCTTTCAGTTTTCATCAGTAGTAAATATTTTCTGGTTTTTTAATGCATTTAACCCCTGCTTTCTCTCTCTTTGAATAATAACTTTGTAAGGTTATGTTTAAGTGCTTCATTTTCTTCTTTAGCAACCTAAATGAAGTACTGCTTATGTGTATCTTACTGAGTAACTGATGGTCATTCTAAAATGCAAATGCTATAAAATAACATAGGTTTATTGAGCTTTTGGCTTGGACAGTTTTACAAACAGATCAGTTACACAGCTTCACATGCAAACCCAATAAAAATTTTATAACTGCCTGTGAAATACTTCATTCCTTCCAACTGTTTTCCTGCCTTTTAGCCCTGCTGAAAATCCCTCCAACATAGCCTGTGACCTTTTCTACCAGAGATCAGTAAGCAGAGCCCTCAGAGGGCCCTTTTAGTTGTGTGATGCTTTGCATAACTTTGTTGCTGTGATGCCACAGGGAGTCATCTGCAGAAATCCAGTGCTAATTTCATTTTTCAAACGTTATTGAAGACATCTTGTGGAGTCTGGTATCCACATTTGTTTCTTATCCTTGATTTTTATTCATTCTGAATATTAAATAATGTGATTTCTTGAAAGTGTCATGTTTCAGGCATGTAAAATCATGCCTAAAAATAAAAAATGGGAACATACTATCATTTAGTACTACACATGACATTTTCTTGTCACATACTTACACAATATGAAAAGATCATATCTTGATGATGAGAAAACTTTAATAGAGACAGGATATTTATTCTTCATGTGAACAAGACAAATAAGACGATCATATTTTACTGCCAGTGATTGTAGAATCTTATTAAAAGAGCTATTATATGTTAGAAGTATGTGAAGAATGCATGATTAAATCTGACTAGAGGAGGCAGGGAACCTCAGTCAGTACTGCACAAATAAAATAAATGCTGCTCACATTATTTTTATGCCATATTCTACCATCATTAATTCCATAAAGTATTTCACAAAAGATAGTTTCACCAAGTTTCAGTTGGTGCCTTGATTTTATGATTACTACTTTATATTGTAGAAGAAATTTTTCATCTCTCTTATTACAGAGAAATATGAATTATATACAGACACTTAAAAGACATCTGAAACTCCACTGGATAATAACATGAGCAACCTAATTTTAACTGTTCTTGATCTGCACAGGGTTTGAACTAGGTGACCTCCAGAGGTTCCTTTTAGCCTGAATTTTATGATGATTCTATGATTAACTCCCAAAATAGTCAAAGTCTGTCTATCTAAGGGACTTGTGAAAGCCACTACTGTTAGAAGGGAATATTCTGTTTTCAGATAAAGAAGCATAGCATGGAAGAAATTGGGATGAAAAGAGATAATTAAGGTTGGTTGTATTCCCTGCTCTATTTGGATAGTTAACAATAAACATAATCCTTATATACCCTATATAATACATGCAGCAGCATATAGAGAGTATTAATCCTCCTCATCCAGCGACACCACTGGAAAGAATAGCTATGTATCTGTCTTCTTTTAAAATGTAATATTATGTTACATGTCTCTTGCAAGACTGATACCAGTTTTATTTCACTGTGCATTTTGGAAATCTTTGGGTTTGAAGATGCATGTCCCACCCATGCCTTTCACTATAACAATCAGAGCTCAGAGGAAGACTGTTTACACACTGCTTAATGCACAAGTTGTATCTGTTTCCTTTCTCATTCCCACCTGATCCACAACAAATGCAACTAATATCTTGCAGACAGGTATAAGCTTTCTATAACATCGTACTAAAGCATATGCAGATATGTGATCCAGCTTAAAATTGGAAGGTCTTTGGCTATGAATAGTATGGTGAAGCCAAGGCTAATTAAATCTTGCTTATAAGCAAAATGGTTTTGATCAGGATAAGCCTTATTCTAATATATCTACCTGGTCTCTGGCTGGGTCAAGCTGAAAGCAAGGGCAGCGTGTAAAATATCATCTAGAGGGATGAGGTCTGTCAAAGAAAAAGGTGGGGGAGAAGGTTTACCTCAAATTTTACCTCCCATCTTCTCCTGGAATATTTCAGTAGAGTGAATTTGAAATTTGTGTTTCAGAGTGGTCTGCACCTGTCTTATCTTGAAAAGTTCAGTTGTTGTTTGTGGGCAATAGTTGACATGAAAACAATTCCTTTAGATCCTTCTTAAATTTTGATATGACCTACATGTCCGATTTTACATGTTAAAAATATCCTATTGTTGTATCTTGATTTAAAGAGACCTTTCAAAAATTTGCTTATATGTCTTGTAAGCATATGTAAGTATGAAACAGGTACATTCAAATTAATTACTAAACATTTTACTAGATATAGTGTTTGAATTGGAACAATTCAATTTAGTTTATTGTTCTTGTTTTGGGTAAAGAGAAATCTTGAGGAAAAGGATTTGAATCAAAGAAGTTTCTGCTTTTGAATCCTGTTCAGACTAAGAATACTTTATACATCTCAAATGCTCATGACATTCAGAAAACTGTTTTTCACCCCACCATGGGCAGACTTTATTTGCTGTTACTGTGTTAGTATGGACATTGATCCTCAGAGGTGTCGAGAGGTCCAGTACTTTTAGAATACAGAATAGTCCGCTGAACACATGAAGAAAATATATTTCTAGATCCTGAAATT
Organism: Vidua macroura; assembly: GCF_024509145.1. Classification (NCBI taxonomy): domain Eukaryota; kingdom Metazoa; phylum Chordata; class Aves; order Passeriformes; family Viduidae; genus Vidua; species Vidua macroura. Next base: position 51,780,577 of record NC_071575.1, on the reverse strand, counting down.
GCTTAATAACTATACATCATTTAAGGTGTGAGTCTACAGGTTAATGTGCCTCTTTGAAAGCAATACCAGTGGATTGAGATTAGGAGGACAGCGAAAACAAAGCAGGGTAATGTGGACAGCAGATAAGAGCAGTACGAGTCAGAAAAAGCAATAAAAGGGGTTTCAGAATAAAACACACCAATTGGTCTTATGCCAACTGGAATACTGACATTTTCTGATTTTATTCCTGGCTCTTTCCTGATAGACTGTGCAGGCTTAGTAGATCAGCCTTGTTTGTGATTTGTTTTCCCACATCTTTAGACTGACATGACAGCCTCTACCTGCTTCATCAAAGTGCTGTGAGTTTATCAATGTCTGTACAACATTTTGAAGATTTAAAGTGTCACAAAAATTCAAAGTAACACGAAGTAAATAGAAGTTGCAACTTTTAACAATGTTGTGATGGATTCATAATTATGTCTTTCAAGGAAAAAGTGAAATAAATATGCATATAGAAATTTCAAGAGCATAGATCACCATGTCTTGCCCTTGTGTCCATCATCAGTGTCTAGATGAGTTTGAACCTTGGTGGGAAACAGGAGGTAATGCTTCTCATGAATTGTTCACTTAATATGAACCACTGGTTGCCAGTGCCTGGCACTGTGTCAGTCTAGATACATAACCATGAAAATTTTCACCCTGGCTTGTGTCTTGGTTCCTTGTATTGAAAGTGAGATGGGAAAACAAGACTAATAATTTATTCATACTGTTTTATGTTTGTAATGACAATACTTGTCATAATAGCATTCTGTACTCTTAGAATGCACTTTTCTTCTTTTCAGTGTAGGAACCCTAAATGAGTGTTTTTACTTAGTTGCTTATTATGCACTGGACCCCTCTTTTGGTTCGCTTTTCTGGTTTCTATTAGATACTTTTTTGTTTGAAAGAAAAACTAGACACAGTTTTCTTGTGATTTTTTTACAAGCATTTTTTTCATACATTAATAATTTTTAATGCTTAAAAATAAATACATGATTGTGCATAGATCATTTTTAGCTCTCAGATAAACGGTAATTTTGAGCTCTGTTAATTCCTTTATTTAAAACAGTTATTCTACTGAAAGCAGATCCTGAAAAAAAGATCTGCATACTAACAGATTATTCTTTTTTTCCTTCATATTAGTCTAGTTGTATAAAGGAGCATTACAATATAGCATATCCATCAAAACACTGTATCCCTGCCATTGCTGAAATTACAATTTGGAGCTTTCTGTTCCTTGAGAAAAAAGTTTCAAGAAGGGATTCCCAGTGTTTTGTAACAATCACCCTAAAACCCTTTAATTTTGCTGCTGAATCCACAGAAAAAAAAAACTACAGAAACATTTACTTTTTTTGAGTGACTACACTAGATAGTAACTCAACAATACATTCAGAAATTAAGCGATGGGCTGCTTAGTGTGTGCAGCTGCAGATGCTGAACACAAATTTTCTAGAAGTACTGAAGAGATGGTTTGTTAGTCTGCATTTCAAACTATTTGTGTGCCAGGTCAAAAGTTCCCATACAGACAGAAATAAATGATAAAGGGTAAAAGACAGTAGTGTAGACTCTGCTTAGGTGGCATCAAAGGGGATCTCTAAAAGTAATTGTGTGACTTTCCATGCTTATATCAAGACTTACCTTTTCGCTGTACTTGCCCTTCCTCCTGTCATTCACCTCTGTAGAACAATTTCTTTTCCTCCTATCTACATTTTGTAGTTTTAGGAACACTTTGATTGGGACCTCAGGGTTAAAACCATCACCATGGTCATTCTCCTTCAATAGCTGACAGCCCATAAGATAGTTCTAAATAGAGAAAGTATTTCTGCCAAGTATCAGTGTTTCTTCAATAGGTATTGTAAAACAATGAATCTGTAGTTCTCCTCAAGATTTGTGCTTAAAATAGTGGAGTCACAGTAACACAGGGAAGAACAGAGTCACAGAAGATTAGGTGAGGTCAGTAATGAAACGCCAAGACACATGGCTACCTCCTGGTTCAGTTTGCTTGAGTGTGGGGCTTGTCTGTGCTTCTACTGTGAAAGGATGTTCTGATTTGTTTAGAAATTTCTTTATGCCTTGCTTTTCAGGTGCAGTTGAATGTGCTTGCTCTGAGCAAGGAAATTATGCTCCTTGTTCTTCCATTAAAAAAATGAGTAATTTTAAAATAGAGAAACAAAAAATATTTTCCAGGGAAAACATTTACAATCCCATTCTAAATCCCATTCTAAGCATTATAGAAAAATACAAGCATAGCAGCTCTTTCCCTTGAGGTTCCAAGCATTAATTCCAGATCTCACTGATGTACTGGAGGATGTATAAATAAATTATGTGTATGTATATATATATATATATATATATATAGTGGTTGTAATGTTGCGTATAAGGAATGATCTTCACCCCATTAAATCCTTAGTGGTGCACAATAAACTTCTGTTGCATGTGTCATACCTTTCAATATCATTTTTCAAAGGGAGAAGCTGCAATGTTCATATTATTTTGTATGGTGGTCATAAGAAAAAATAAACATGCTTTTGGGCTGTATGAGACAGCTGTTAGAATTAAATCTGTGATTTCTAGTGTAGCATCCTGGTGTCATTCATTAACAAATGGATGAGTAATTTTGTGTTCAGAAGAGAAAATTAAATGCTTATGATATTTTTCCAAGTATCAGTGGGGAAGAACTAGTAGCAATTAGCACCAACTAATACTCTCTTTAGGAGTCTCAGTAAAAACACCAAAATCAGATAAGTATGGATTTAACTCTATTTTTATTTGTGTGAGTGGAGCCTCCTCATCAAATTATAGATTTATTGTCAAATTGCTGTGGGGTGACTTGCACTGCTGGTACAGAGCCTGGCTCATGGTCTCACATTTTCTCTCTGAATCTGTGCAGTTGGACCTAATGACATGCAACACTTCATAAATTCCACACTCACACAATCCTTCACTAGCAGCAGAAGGTTTGTCAGACCTGGATTTGAAGTGTTGCAATGTATCAGTGTACTTGAATTTGTCAGGAGGTGCTGAGCCTCCTCTGTCCTTTAATTTCCTGGCATTTCATCTTACAACTTGCGCTGTGAGTGTGATTTCTAACCTGAGGGTTATAGATACCTGTTTTTATACAGTTGAAGCTTGTTTCTAAACAAAATAGAAACAGCAGAGTTGGTATAAGTTCTTGACATAGTTGAAACACAAAGATATTGCAGAGACCTCAACATACTATTTCCAGTCCAGCTCCAAGATGTGCAAAGATGAAGTGCTGGTACATCTCTTACTCCTGTGGAGTAATAAGATGCCCAACAAATTGGCTTGAGTGGGTCTTCCTGCTCATTCCAGCTCTGGCCACATCCCTGTCTGGATAGCAAATAAGAAAACTCTTCCAGAAGGCCTCTTAAGATAATTGAATTAAGAGTTAAGAAAGACGTTGAGGTTATGTAGAAGACTCAAACCAAGAAAGATGCAAAGGATGGCACCAAGGAGACCAATACACTCTGATACTGGTTTCAGAAATGAGATTTCCATATTGCTGAGGACAAAAAATGGTGTAAAATTTCTGTAGAGTTGGTATTTTATCAGAAATAAAATATCCCAATAAATAGGGCTAAAATAAAATTTCTACATCTTTGCTTAGAATAAGAAATTTCATTACATTCACTCCCATGATCTCATAAAACAAGTTTTGCCTAACAGAGACCATGAGTTAAATGGAAAACCTGAGAGAGAAATTTGCTGCTGTTTCCAGTATATGAAATGTGTTCCAAACTGAAGTAGAAGAATAAATTCCCTTAGAGGGGTTTCTGTGACACAGTGATAAATCTTCAGCTGAAATAAACATTCACCTTCTTGCTGGCATTAGGTACTTTTGCAGTGAAGGGAAATAAACTTTGGCAATATATTTTGTCTCTAATTACTATATCAGCCCACGTACCTCTGACAGCAGCAGAGAAGTATGATGAAAAGACTGTGGCTTTGTGGTTGAAGATGAACAAACATCAAATCACTGCAGTTTCTATAGTAAAGAGAATGAGTAGGTAAAAGCAGAAAAATTATTTAAACAGAGGGAAATTATGTGGTGAAATGAGAGCCTGAAGAGGCAGAATTAGGGGTTTTTTTTAGACTTAAAGTTGGTAGTTTTAGAGATATCTGGTATGCTACATGGGCTGCATGGGCATGTGCTGTGCTAACACTGCAGCAGTTAGTGTTGAAGTAATTGTTACTTTCAACAGTTTATCTAGCAAGATTGAAAAAAACCCAAACAAATAGCCATACTGTAATGGTAGTTATTTAATATAAATATTGCATGAGATCCATACTTGTTTTGTCTAAAATTTTGCACTTCCCATTTGGTCACTTTCAGCACCAAAATTGTTCACATTAACAAGAATCAATAACCAATACTCAAAAATCAATGGCTCCTCCAAAGGTGTGGACGTGGTTGCTTTTTTGTTTTCATTGTTTACTTACATTTGCTAGTTAAAACATATGCTGTTACAAAAATGAAGCATTACATTTTTCTTTGTAATTAAGATTTACTAAAGGTACACTGTTTGTAAATAACAGTTTTATAAGATAGATTAATTAATTTGCTTGATCTTTCATCCTTTCTTCCATCCTTCCTTCAGGAGCTCCATAGCAGAGCAAGCTTTAAGTAAACTATCTGCAGTATACTTTGACTCAAACAAGATCAAAATGGGTCAAAAGAATTCCTTCTCTTTTCATAGAAAGCCAGGTTTCAACCTACAGGTTCATCTGTATGAAAAGTAAAAGTCAGCTGTAAGATTTATTTCCATGCAGAAAGTATTTCAGTTACCGATGTTGAAAATTAAAATATAAAGAAAAGCAGATTTTCTTTATTCAGCATTCAGATTCTGGAGACCACATTGTTAGTTCCTATTGAAAGCAGAAAGTATTTCAATTAACAATTTTAAAGTTTTTGTCTTATGAATAATGTGAGCAATCTTTTGTATGGTGGTTGACTTTGATATATGTGGTTCAGGAAAAAAGTCCTTTCTGGGAAGTACTGTGTTTTCTTCAGGAAAAGTATCAGGGTGCAAGCCCAAACGTAAAGAAAAGCATTGATTTGTCTGACCTATACATAGCAGCTTAACTTTTAAATTTAAAGGAGATACTCACTCCAAAGAGATTAAGCAAATGTGAGAACCAGAAATATTAATGCTTTAATAGGGGTCAAAAATTCATTTTACAGGCAACAAAATTGTTTTGGAAGAAAATAATTAAATTTTTGAGAAACAAAGTGGATGTAATTATACTAGCACATAAAATCTAATAGTTGAAACAAGAAATCACAGCAATGGTGATCAAGATTTTCAGCATGGTAATTACTATTCAGGTATTGATTTCATTAATTATTAGGTATTCTCCTAACCTATTTCCACCATTAAACTCACCAGCTCTTTGAACAAATATATAGATCTAGAATAAATATCTAAAAGTATGGAAAAAGAATTGGTGGAATTTTACAGTGGAAATAACAGGTGATTGAGTAAAATCTTGTTTATTGGCTAGGAATACTGTATTTACAATTTTGGCATTGTAGGTAAAATTGATGCAATTTAATTACATAGTTCTTAGTCACAGCTGATGATAGGACAGTACTTTATTCAAAGTTATTGTTTGCATTTATGTTATGTAATAAATTTTAAATTGATCTGTATGCTAGAAATCTGATACCATTTTTTTATACTCAGATATAGAAGCTGAAAGTGTGATATCCTTTTAAAAGGAATTTGTTTACAATGAAGTATTATTCATAAACAGGAAGAATAAACAGATTGTTGATTCGTTGACTGGAGTCTGGCCAGCTGTGATAAAAGAAATAGCCAGGGGAGAAAATAAAGGTGAAATCTTGGGCTCATATATAATTTCAGAACAGTAAAGTGTTGCATCCTGGAGTTTGGGTTTAGATTAGGGTTTTTAATTTATGTTAAAATAAGTCAAGTTCTGTAATCCCACGTTTCCCCCGTGTCGTTCCCCCCTGCGGTTTCTGGCCCCACGCTGCCTCCTGCCGGATCTTACCCCTGTGCCGCTCCTGTAACCACCCTGCCATCCGGCCCCGGGAAACCCCGTGCCGGCCACCCCAAGCCACACAATCCCGCTCAGCCCAAGGCTCGGTGCCCGCCCCTGCGGGGTTCTCTGGTTGGTCGCTGTTGCTGTCGTCACCGCCACAGCAGCCGCCCCTATTGGGCGGCAGGCCGTGGATCCTCTCGCCCCGCCCCTCCATAAAATCCTATCCCACCGGCACCCAGACGCCATTTTCTCCCATGCGAGTGTCGGGAGCGGTCGCGTCTTTCCATCGAACCGCGCCACGTGACCAATAAACCGTTCCTGCGAAGCACGGAGTAAATGGACAAATTCCTTACCTCTTTACCGGATCCCTAGCGCACGGTAACAGAGGCTGGCCAGCCCACGCGCCCGAGACACGGAGCCGTGTCCGGGAACCCGCAGCAGCAAACCCCGGCAGCACGTGGAAGCAACGCCACAGCCGGGCTCCCAAGAGCCGCGTGCAGCCGGGGAGAGCGAAAACCCATGCCGCAATTGGTGCCCCAACGTGGTACTGAGGCCAGCGCTGAGCTGATTACGTGGACGGAGGTTCACCGCAGAGCTCCAGGAACGGCGCTGGGAGCCGCCGCCGCCAGCCTGGGGCCGCGCACCGCCACCAAGGGGGGAGCACCGCCGCCAAGCCAGAGCGGGCAGCGGTCCGCGCCGGATCACCGCTCCGTGCCAGACGGAAACTGAGAGCAGGGGCTCTCCAAAGTACGTCAGTGAAGTCTCCGTCACCCACGGGGGACCAGACAGTGTGTCCTGCGTGGGACAGGAAGTGCAAACTTTCGCAGCCAAGAGGGCAGCAGAAAGGACACTTCTTGGGACTCCCGGACCCTGGTGGCAGCTTTTCTTTGCAGAGACTTCAGTCTGGTAAGTATTAGTCGTGGAAACATGTCCAGCTAATATGGCGAGGGCTGGCCATGTTCCCGAGGTTGGAACGTGCGGCGCGCAGCACGAACGGCAGCCGCTGGAGTCGCCTGCGTTTTTTTGCTTTTTTTTCTTTTTTACTGCCCCAGGGGTGAGATGGTTTGGGTGGAAGAAGCATGGGGACCATGCTATCTGCCCAACAAAAGGAATTTTATTCCCAAGTTAAGGAAATCCTTTCGGTGAAGGGCCCCTACCCAAAAAATGTAGTGAAGAAATTTGTCCAGTGGTTGTTCTTTGCTTTCCCCCATCTGTCTACCGAGGACGCGCACAAAACAGAATTTTGGAGCAAGTGGGAAAAAGGCTAGCAGAGGGGATCGGTAGGGATCCCTCCATAGAAGACTGCTTCCCTAAATTCCATTTGTTGATCTCAGATGTAGTAAAATCAGACCCCGCGCGAAACTCGGTTGGGGAAAGGAAAGAACCATCCAGAAAATCTGTTACTCCCCCTGAATCTGTTTCCCCATCCCCTTCTCCTACCCCTTCTTCCCCTAACCCGGGTGGGCGAGGGGGGGCACCCCGTCGATCTGAGACGCAGGGCAGCTCCACAAACGTGGACCGTGCGCCTGGCTCCCCCAAGCCACCCCGGCGTCCCTGCCTTAGCGAGATCAGTTGATTCGCTGAGGCCACGACCCTAAACCCCTTTTCCAATCCCTTTTTCCCAGTCGAAAATCCCAGTTTCGGCGCTACCCCACACAGTTCTGTTTCTTTAAACCCCTTTCTTTGTTCCTCTGAGGAGGCCGAGGCCACGTGGTTGATCCCTTTGTCTTCCCAAGATGGAGGGCAGCCACATGGCAGGGTCTCTTCTTCCCACAACCCCTTTCTGTCCTTTGTTCCCGGTGTCCCCGCCTTTGACCCAACCCCAACCTGCCTCCCTGTGGGCGTGGGCGCCGCCCCCTCGGGAGTTCAGGTTACTCCCTCACCCATTGTTCTCCCTCGAATGGGTGTTTCCTCGAGTCCTTTGCATGTCGTCCCTGCTGAGTCATCGACTCCACCCTCCCCCACCGGGGAGAGCTCTGCCATCTCCACCCCGCTGCCTGAGGGAGGCAGCCCCCGTCCTGTTGCCCGCACCCTGTCCCCACCTTCCCATGGGTCCCGGAGAGCCGGGCGGGGGGGAAGGGGGGGGGGGGGGGGGGGACGGACGGAAACCCCTACCTCCAAGTTCCCATGGGCCCCAGACGTCTGGGCAGGAGGAAAAAGGAGAGAGGGGGGAATCGGAGCCCCTGCCTCCACATTCCCATGGTTCCCAGAGACCCAGGAGGGAGGGGGGAACAAGAGCCCCCGATTCTGCAGTCCCATGGTTCCCGGAGACCTGGGAGGGAGGGAAGCAGGGGGATGTGGGTCTCTGAGCATTTTCCAGATTCCGTGGAACGGGTCGAGCCGACAGATGAGAGGCATGTAGAGGGATCGGAGGTTCAGGACAAGTCTGTCCTGGAAGCGGCATCCATGAACACTGCTGCCTTGGATGCCGTGCCTCCAAAGAACGCTGGTCCGAAGCAGCCTCCAGCAAGACGCCAGTGCTTCCACTGTAATCAGAGGGGACATTTTGTTGTTCAATGTCCATTTCTAGGCAGGGCACCCCCAGGGACAGTGGGAGGGGGAAGAGGGGGGGAGGGAGACCCCATTCCCCCAAAAAAACTGGAAAAACAACGCGCACCTGCCTCACGTGAAGATAAAAGTAAGGCAGGCCACAGCACCTTAAGGGGAGCTGTGATTTACCAAGTAATTGTGCAGGTGGTAGTTCAAAACATCAGGGTGCCTTTGAGTGCGGCAGATGATCCCACCAATCGGAGGGTTGCATCAAACCGCAGGCGACGCAAAAGAAAAAGGACCCTACGATCTCCTCAAAAAATGTTTTTCCCTAAAGCCCCAGGAAAACTTTCCAGCCACCCCAGTCTGTGTGTGTCCCAAATCCCCATGTTTGTAATAAAGTTGTCCCAGTTTCCCTATCCCTAAACACCCTAAGAAGAACCAGCCCCAGTACCATCTCCAGGCCCTCTCCACCTGTGTAGCAGTCACTGCAGTTGCAGCACCCAGAAGAAGCTGGGAGAAGAGGCCACCGCTTGAGAGACTGAATCAACACCACTGCTTTCTTTTTATATTTTATTAAGCGGGGAGATGTTGCATCCTGGAGTTTGGGTTTAGATTAGGGTTTTTAATTTATGTTAAAATAAGTTCTGTAATCCCGCATTTCCCCCGTATTGTTCCCCCCCGCGGTTTCTGGCCCCACGCTGCCTGCTGCCGGATCTTACCCCTGTGCTGCTCCTGTAACCAGCCCCCCATCCAGCCCCAGGAAACCCCGTGCTGGCCACCCCAAGCCACACGATCCCGCTCAGCCCGTGGCTCGGCGCCCGCCCCTGCGGGGTTCTCTGGTTGGTCGCTGTTGCTGGCGTCACCGCCACGGCAGCCGCCCCTGTTGGCCGGCAGGCCGTGGATCCTCTCGCCCCGCCCCTCCATAAAACCCTATCCCGCCGGCAGTCAGACGCCATTTTCTCCCATGCGTGTGCCGGGAGCGGTCGCGTCCTTCCATCGAACTGCGCCACGTGACCAATAAACCGTTCCTGCGAAGCACGGAGTAAATGGACAATTCCTTACCTCTTTACCGGATCCCTAGCGCACGGTAACAGAGGCTGGCCAGCCCACGCGCCCGAGACACGGAGCCGTGTCCGGGAACCCGCAGCAGCAAACCCCGGCAGCACGTGGAAGCTACGCCACAGCCGGGCTCCCAAGAGCCGCGTGCAGCCGGGGAGAGCGAAAACCCACGCCGCAGTAAAGAGTATTTCAAAATAGGCTAGCTTATGTACACATGCATGCTTACTCAGTCTTTCCTTTATTTTGGGTCATCCTTAATAAATATTGAGTTCCTGGTATCTTGTTATATTCATGGCACAATCTTTACAGATCAGAATTTTATTTCTAACAGAACTGAAGTTTATTAGGATGTGTTGACAGTGCAAACTACAGCTAGAAAGGCCATTCTTTTTGCTACACCTCATTTCATACCGACAAAACAAAAAATGCAAATTGTTATTAGCATGAACATTCATGCAAGTTAGACTAAAAGTTGGAGTTTGGATTAGGCTGTCATTTCTGACTTCTGCTTCAGTTGTTGCCTGATGTATTAATACTATGTATAATAACATAATAATGTGCTTTTAAATATACAGCATATATAAATATACAGCATATAGGTGAACTCTATCTAGATAGGAGTATTGGGTCTCTTATGTTTTTCTTGGAAGGAGCAAACTAAAATCAACATGATATCACTATTTTGGCTGCTGATTTGAAATGGTATTAATTGATAGTGATACCTCTGCAAAACATGAAGCTTCAAAGGAGCAGGACTTGTGTTCTAGTAATACACAAGGAACAAAAAGATGAGCTATTTGTACTTTGCTGTTATATTGGCAGCTGATAGGAACATCAGATGCTCACAAGCAAGTGTGATAGTAAAGGATGCAATCTTGGATTTGCCTTTCCTAACAGAACATGATTTCTCATGAGCTCTTTCATGAGGAATTATATTAAGACCTAGTCAGTAAATTCTCTGATCATCAGTTCCGACAGATAATTCACTTCCAAAGAAATGTTCCTGAGAGGCTATGGGAGTCAGCTGAAGTCCTAATCGTCCAGGAGCATGCAGATCAGTGCATGGAATATTTCTACCATGAACATTAAGCTTTAGGAATTGATTCAGGCCATTCTTTTTCAGCACAGGATTTTCACTTACTGCTGCAGATGGAACAAAGGATGAGAGAAGGATGTCAGTCAAGGCTGGTGATCAGATTCAGTGTTAAGGGTGATTTCTAGTACTACATAAGTGCCAACAACAGATGGATGACCCCATGTTACTCCCATTCACATCTGTGTCTCACTGTGCCTCTAAATTGGAGAAGGAGCAAATTCTCTCAGGTTCCCTGGGCAAGGCTCATGTGTGCCCCATCCCTGCCTGCTGTGTCCTGCAGAGATGCAGCGTGGGTCTCCAAAGAAAGCTGCACCACTCTCCAGGAAGTTCTTTGAACCTGATGCTAGGGTGCTCAAACCCCAGCAAATGCTGAAGCACACACCTGCTGCTCAGCTTGCAGCAGCTGAGTTGCTGCAGGTGATGCTCTCTTCATTGAATAGGCTGGGTCTGTTCCCTTCAGTCAGCATGACCTCTCCTTTCTCTTCTCTTTTGTATAAATTGATGCTGGCACTAGACCTTTGTAGAGAGGGTTTGGGTTTGTTTTGTTATTTTAATCAGAGTCTCTCTTGGGTTTTTTGTGTGGTCCTGTCCAATATGGCATGCACAGTTTAATGCCTCTGGAAACTCAGGAGCAAACCTGACAGCTGAGAGAGGATGCAGCTATCGAAGTGCTTAGGTTGTGTTTCCAAATTCAAGGCAGCATGCTTCCTGAATACTGGGATCTGGAGGCTAAACTGAAGATACAACTATCTCATCTTTTATAAAGGCGCTTTCTCCTCGGAAATTTCAGTTCCGTATTGTGACAAAACCTACCCCTGGCATCACCACTGGGAAAAGCAGTAGTGCTAGGCATTGTCTTATTCTGCAGCTGCAGCATCTATCATCAGATCATAAACAGGCTTTCTCTCACTCAGGAAGGCAATTTGTCAGAGTTCCTATTTCAATTACCACTTTGCTGAGGCTAAAGCTATGCACACCACAGACAGAGTAAGCATCTATCTAACCTAGTCAGAGTGAAGAAGACAGAATTTAGTGCAAGATTCAGTTAATTTGTGGTGAACCTCACTTTCAGAGTCAGGCATGTTCAGCCACCTGTAGGGCTGGTTTATACAGAATTGCTGCTTCCTTAAATCTTCTTGGTTTGATTGAATATTACTTTCTAGACTTGGTCTTGAAGTTTGTCACTCATGCTAGTTGAAGCATTTCCTTTTGCCTAATAGATCCCTTTGCTGGAAAATTGCTACTCTATTGCAATACTGGAGAGATTGTGTATTCTTGAATGTAAATGAAAATTATTGCTTTTCCTAAATGAGGGCCTAAGATTTTGGCTTGTGTAATACATCCTTTTATAGAGCATACTCTTAAGGTCATCTCTTTTCTTTATTTTATTAGTTTCTGATAATTGTCATATCTCACACAGTGGACAAAAGAAGGAGAAACTGGAGCTGTGCTTGCTTTTTGCATTTTGTTTGTACCTACTAGTGTAATCACAATCAGTTTAATCAGTTAATGCAATGAGCTCCATGTGGTTGTCCAGGATAATGGAATAGATCATTGAAGGAAGTTGCAACCCAATTTGTATAACTTTAGTTTTTTGTACCACTGGCACACAGGGTGGTGGGGGGGGAAGGCTGGCAAACCAAGTGTCTTAACTGAGATAAGAGATTAACAACTGGAAGTCTCTCTGTCTAATTAAAGTTCTCTAAAAGCATGGAGCCTTGTGGCAGTAATTATTTGGCAGAGTTGTAGTCACTCTGATAATATTTTTTTCCTATTATTTGCATTTGTGTTTACATTCTTCCTACATTCTAAGTTGTAAAATATATATAAGATTTTATCTGCCTAAGTTTTCTCTGCCAAATTTATTCATGCTGCAGTTGCCCAAAGTGAATCGTGACATGGTTCTTTGCTAAATTAATTTCACTGGTAAGCAGAAGCTAGTGAATATGTTTCATAGAAAATAGATATCTCTTTCTTTGCCTTCTTGCTTGGTTCTTTTTTCTCTATGAAGGTATAATTTCTGTTCTTTGAGTTTTGTCATTAAAATTTTTTTGATTGATATTTTATGACAAAAGTCATACAGAAAAGCCCTGATTTGTTTTATTGCAGAGAAAACCCATTTTTTTCTATGTAGATATTTGATCTTGGATGTTCAAAAATGTACCTCCCTTTTCTTTCCCACTCTCCTCCTCCTAAAGCTTGAAAATTAAGTTCTAAGAGTGCATTGATAAATATTCTGCAGAAAAGATTACAGTCCTATCACTTTCAGGCCTGTGCTCAGCCCCAGTTAAATTTTGTTGGTTTTTTTATTGCAGATGGGGGACCCAAGGGGATTTCACCACTACTCACCCTCGGCCTGTTGTCAAAGTAAAACTCTTTACAGAAAGCACCGGGGTGCTGGCACTTGAAGATAAAGAACTGGGAAGAGTGAGTATTATGTGCACAGAAGAAAAATATGTGAGAAGTGATGGGTAGAAGTGTGAATATTGATAAAATGTGCCATAAAATGGTATAAGGCCTTCATTATCAGCCTGTTCTGCTGTGGCTCTACCAAACAGTACTTTCTTTATATAAGGGTGACTTTTACCAGTGTTCAAAACGTGGTAGGTTGACCTCAGTTACCTTTCAGAAACTTACATCAGGCATCCATGGTGGTTCTTTTTGTCTTGTTTAAAACGTTGATTTCTACGTGACATATCAATGCTTTTAACTATTCAAATTAGGAGTGAAAGGGAGAGAGGTAAGACTTGGCATGTAATAAATGTATCAAACAATGGGGGAAAGAAAAGGAACGAATTAAGTGGTAGAAGGATGGAGCAGAATGGGAGAGGAGTGAGGGATAATATGTGAGAGTAAAGTAAGACCTTATTCTTATACTCCATGAGCTTTTTCTCCATTTTTGTGTTTTCCCTATCTTGGCAGGACAATCTGATATTGGCTCTGTTAGTCAGAGGACAGTGCTAATAATGCCAAGGTAATGGGTTCAATCATATGGGCCATCCACTTAATAGCTGGATCCTTCTGGGTCTCTTGCAACTTAGACTATTCTGCAAATTCTGTAAATTTATCCTTCTTAGGCCAAAATCAAGAGCTGGAGAGTGCAATGTATCATAGAAACAAGAGGGTAGGGTGAATGAGGCCTAGAGGCTCTGCAAATCTCCCCCTCTTCTCCTGTAGAAATTTTCCCCTCTCACATGTAGCACATGAAAGATAGCTCACATTTTAATGTTTAGTTCTACAATCAGAGTCCTGGCTGTTTCTCATTCAATCGAGCACAATTTGTTGGAAAGAGCAGGGCTCTTGTGCATTTTGTGTCCTCTGAGCACAGGTGGTTACACAAAGACACGTTGTCCCATGCATTGTGTCACTTGTTAAGGTCAGGACTGTATCTTCAGGATTACTTCTTGCCTCATCTCATATCCCTTTTAGGGGCTTCCAAGGTCCTTTGGTCAAGGTGCAGGTGGGATCTGCATGGGGAAGGTTCCCATGGGGGCAACACCCTGGAAAGAGCCAGGCAGGCAGTGTGACAGGCACAAAGGCACCACAGGTGTGCAGCTAAGCAAACCAGAGTCACCAATATCTGGATTCAGAACAATAAAAGAGACACTGAAAGAGTGAAATTGCAGGAACTGCATGGTGTTACTAAACACAGAAAAGTTTTGTTTCTGTCCCTCCTTGCTCAGTCCTTTCAAAGAAGCAAAAGGGAAGTCAAGTGCCAAGGTGAAGGACAGTGGAGGAGGGACTATGTGGCCATTGTGAGCAGTAGCCAGCATACCCATTGCCAAGGAGTCAGAGAAGAAAGGAAGCATCATCAATATAAAGAGGCTAAGTATCACAAGTTTTAACAAGATCCTCTGTGTCTGCAACCTCAAATAGCCAAAGTTCAGGTACCAGCCTTGGTCGGCTTTCTTATGATGCAGCTTGTCTAAGTTTCTAGGACAGGAAGTTAAAAAGATTTCAAATTTAATTTTAAAAAATAAATACATTTCAATTGTAAAATATAGCTTTTTCCTGACTTGTGTTGTGTGGCCACAGATGATTGGTTTGTGGGTTTTTTACTCTTTCCTTTCCCTACAAACTCCTGTCTGCCTTCTGACACATCTGTGTTTGTCAGCTGGTCAAACCAGTTTAAAGAAAGTGTCTTGCTTGGGAGGGGTGAGGGGGAAGAGAAAAAAAACAGGTAATTGAGAGGGGATAGTGACCTCAGTGCCCTGTTGTTGGAATCTGACCCAGTTTTCCCAGAGACAAAGCAAGATCTATAAAAGATGAGATAGGGGAAGGGCAATCTTCTGTTTCTGATTCTTACTTTCCTGGTATTCGTTGGGAGGGAGACTGTTTGCTTTTATCAGATGCTCTGAGACATGGCAGTTTGTACCAGAATAAGCCTATTAAAATAATTTCTTTTTGCTGTTTTTCCCCCCTTGTGAAAAAGGATAAAGACCATCACATTTTTACCCCCTTGCATTAAAGCTTGTGCTGAGATTAGGAATAGCAAATAGGAGTATCCAAGAGATGCCTGGATACTGCTTTTCTATTTTATAATATACTCCTGATTTACTGAAAATACCCACATCCTTGCCAAAGTATACCTTCTGAGAAAGATAAGTCAATAAAAGATAAACCTCCCACAATGACCCTATGTACTGCACATGTCCTTAGCAGTGAAAAATAACATAAAAATAATAATAACTGTTGGCTGTGCAGTAGCCTGTTTGGGTGTCTGTTCTTCTGCACCTCCCAGGTCTGGTAAAACCTGTGGTTGCTGACAGACAACTTCCAGCTCATGGGGTTAGATCCTTAATTTAGAAGAAAAAGAAATCTTCTAACTTACTTCTCTTACTTCTCTGGTTTAACCAGAGTATTTGTGAGTGGTGGTTGCTAGCTTCAGAGGAAACTGGGAGAAGATTTGACAGAATTTTTACAAAATAATTTGCAGTTCTATGTATTCTTGTGGTACGCATTTTAGCTTACAAGCTCTTCTTTTGATGGTGATGTCTTTGTTTTCAGGTCTGAGAGATTCAAATTCAAGTAGCATTTGAAAAGATGTGGGATCAGCTTAATTTTTATAAAGTCTGGCAACTTTATGCATGGTCATTACAATGCAGTGACTTGCAGGAGTCCATCTGATCCAGCTAGGTTTCTTATCCTTCGAAAAGGTCTGAAGATACTTCCTACTGGCATTTTTCCTGTACTTAATAATTCAACTCAAACCTACCCCTTCTGAGGCAGGCTTACTGTGGACATTAATTTTCATCTGTCAAGTACTTTCTTAAAAGTGTGTGTCTTGACCTGACACCACTTTTCTACATTACTGAAGCTTGCATTTCCAATACCTTGCAGTTATCCTGAAGGTTTTATGGTGTTTAATCTATAATTAAAAAGAGAAGGCAGCATCAAGTTACATGATTTGAATTTTGAACTTCCATCACATATTAAAAGGTTTCTTCTGCCACCAAGGGTTCAGGTTTTTAGGAAGAGATCTAAGGTATGAAATACGGAGCCAGCAAAGGTGTCTCCAGTACTGGAGAGGAGAAGGTATTTCCACTGAACCCATCAGTGGGTGGTGATTTCTCTAACTTATGAGCTTAAGATGTAGACCCTGATATCAGCAGGCTCCTCACTTGCAGAGAAGACACCACTTATTTCCAGAAGTAATTAGCTCATTGGGGAGCAGAAGGGATGCAGGCCAGTGCTTGCAGTAGAGAGGACAGATCATACTTGCAGCTTTTTATACTCCATGTTTGAAAACTCAGGCTGGGGCCTCATAACTTCTGATGTGGAAGCCACTAGGTCAGCGCCAGGTGTCTGTACTTAACATCTTTCCCCTTCAAAGCATTTAAGATGTGGTTAACTGAAAGGAAGTAATATTTCCTATGTCCCTTGTCTGATATGGCTATCTTCCTCCATTCTTCTGGCTTCCTGCTGACCACTTTCAAAGAAAAATAAATCTTAACCTTTATTCTGTTCTACACAAACTGAAGAAGAGTTATACAAATTCAGTTTTTCACTGCTATTAAAAACAAAGATGTGTGCTGCACAAAAGGGGAAAGGATGTTATTTGGATTTGGGTTCTGCAGAACATGAACTTTTGGAGTGGTCTTTGTGTAGACTTCTACATACAGTGAATTGAACCGCTGACTTTAACTTCTAGAAAGGGAAGCAGGCTGCATCTTTGAAGCTAAACTTATTCTAATGAGGAAATGTTAAGAATTTAGTTTAGTCAAATATCTTTGAAATTTGTGGTACAGATTTTATGTGACTGATACTGATCTGGCCACTTGAATAATTTTTGTATGTGCATACAGAAGGCAGAATTGATGTTTGCATTTGTACATGAAATAGCTGAGAAAATGTAAAGAAGCCTTCAGAGTTTGGTGTAACTACTTCTGAAAAAATGAGCCTGGTGGTTCCTGAAACACAGGGATCTTACACCACTTTTGCTTGTTCAATACTTTGTGTATAAAGATGTTCCAACCTAGTAAGTAATTCAAAGTGACAACCCTTGTGTGTGCTTAGCACACATGTGGATACAATGTGGGAGCAGCAGGTGGTGTTTGATCGCTGATACTTTTTGAATATAAGAATATTTCAGCCTTGTTGCTCTGACTATTCAATTAAAAGAGAACTATTGTCTCACAGCCTGCTTGTCACAGTCAGCTGCAACCAGGAATAATTAGCTGTGCAGCTATGCTTTTTGTTTTGATTTTTTCTTTTCCTTTAGTGCTGTTACCCTGTGTTTGATTTAAAATTATAAAATAGCAGTACTGGCTAGGTACCTATACTCACAGGATTGATGAGTTTCTGAATGTCAACTGCAGTGGGCATGTTGTTTATCTTCTGTGCCACATTCAAAGGGCCCCTGAGCGGAGACAGTTTCATTCTGTGACTGCTAATTTAAAGCTTGCCATCCTGGGGATTGTGTTCCTCCATTGCAGTTTGAAAATTACTGAGGTTTCTCAGGCCTGAGTTCTTCTGTCTTTCTTTTTTAAGTTTGGAAAATTATAAGAGATTTCTTCCACTCCTCCCTTGTCTCTTGCCCCCCAAGCAATCTGCTGTCAGCACTCTGTGATGTCTGAGTGTTATTGTTTCCATTCTAACAGGGAGGTTCTCAGTAGCTTCTTTGAGAGTGCCTCTCATTGAAAATGCTTGAGATACTTTGCATTCAGGCCTTGATGTCTCTCTTAGATGTGGGGGAGAGGTTCTTTGGGAAGGACTCAAAGACTACTTTGATCAATTGCTAAGGCCTGTTAGGGCTAGTGTTCAGCCAGCACCATCAACAGAGGTTGATTGTATAAATTGTGAAGTCTTCCCAGTTCTTTTTCATCAGCAGTATTCTAGATAGCTCTCTCACTGTGTGCCTATTCAATTTCTCTTTTGTTTTTTGTTTCTTTTTAACCACCTGTTACCCAAAGCCTTGTCTTGGTGTTTCAGCTGTAGTGCAATCATAGCCAAAAAGCAAGAGAGCACTCAATAGGTGAGATGATGGAGCTTGCATAGAAAACTCATAAGCTCCCTTGGTGATCAAGTGCTTATTAACCCATTCTTTAGGGGTTCCCAAGGTGATAACTTTTCTAAGGGAATTACTGTCAAGAAAGACATCTCCTTTTTCCTTTTCTACCTCCAATTTTGAGTCTCTTCTTTATCTTCTTTTTCGTCATCCTCCTGGCAGCAGGGTGTCATGATTTAATGCTCAGGGAAAGTGAGTGCAGTGCTGTGGTTGGCAGGCTGCTGCTAGGGCATTCAACAGAACTTCTTGTCACACTGAAGGCAGCTTCTGGCTTTCTGACATTAGCCAGTCTTTGGGAAAGGGGCTGACAACACAGAACAGCTCCAAACTACCGAGTTAGGGCAGAAGGTATCTTGAGAAGAGTCAGTAGACATTTCTTTCAAAACCAAATGTCCCATAAGTGAGGCTGGGGCTAGAGTTCACTAACAACATAACATTAAAGGGTTTCTCTAGTCATCTATTTCATATCCCAAACCTTCAATAATTTTTGTTCTACAACTATTTTCAAATCAGTGAAACAGCAGATTTAACTAGGAGATTTTTCTATGATATTTGTTCAGAGGATGACCAGCAGCATAAATTTGCATGTGCCCAATAATAATGGGCACTTGCTTCATAACTTAAATTTTGCCTATCTTCTCTGTTTGCACTGGCATCTTTTCAAATTGCTGCATTTTAAACATGAAAGGAAATGCTTTTATTGTATTAATTAGTCCTGTTGCATGATGAAAGCTTCAACAAATGCAGTTGACTGATTGTGTGATTTTATGTGTCAGGCACTGTTATCAGAGCTTTAAATAATCACAAATTGAGGTAGAAATGTCTCTCATGGAGCATGAGATTTAGAGTGCTTCGTTTCTCTAGTTCATTGTGGAATTTGTTGCATGACTAGTAGTGTGTTGTTTATTCTAAACAAACATCACAAAGCTGCTTATGATTAAAACCACATGATGTATATTCAGTTCTCAACTGTTTCTAACTTAGCCAGACCCAAGGATACAAGGTTAAATTTTTTAATTCTTTGTATGGAATAAGATAAAAAAAGGAAATGCAGCAAAATACCCAGCATTTGTAGCACCATTTGTATTCTGAAAGAGCACATCAGGCATGAGAACTTTTGTCTCAGAAAATTTTCAAGCTTTCCTGTTGGAGACTATAGAGTTTGAAGAAAGGATAGGAAGCTGGATACCAGAAGCAAGAGCAACTCCCTGGGGTATCGGGGCACAGGGCAGGATTGGGAGATACCAGGGCAGCCCCATGCATCAGTAGCATCCCTGGGATGGGGCTAGGCTGAGGTTTGGTTTGCTTTCTGAAGATGACCCAGGCTGCATTATGAAGAGGAGACTGTGGATAGGCTGCATCTTTCTTTTTTTTTTTTTTGTCTGTACTGAAGGCGAGATAACAATTTTCTATTATAGCATGCTAAACATCACCTGCCTCTTCAGCCAGGGCATTAAGATGCAGATCTTCTTCACTTCCATCTCTTTTGCTTGTGACAGTGAGCCAAAACTCATCATAGTCAGCTCAGAATTACCATGATTACCAAGGTCTGGTGCCTAGAGTCTGAGATCTCAAAATGTCTCTTAGATCATCCCAACTTGAAAAATCTTTCTCACTCAAATACTTGGGTCAGAAGTGTGGGTAACTCCATCACTTGGGTTCAACTCTTGAATATCATGGGGTTTGGTGGACGTAGGGGACTGGGGAGCCTCCAGAACGTGAGGACACAAGTTGGCTGACACTCAGCCGCAAGTGTCAGGTGGGGGAAAATATAGAGAATATCTTGACTCTTGATTTTTCTCAAGGTGGTTACAGCTTGCTAGCCTGTTTGCCTCTTGCTTTCATGAGTCCCTTTTGAAGGCTGCATATTTTTTTGACAACAGGATAACTGCAGCCAGGAATGGTTACCTTGAGAGCTACTGGTACTCAACATGGGAATACCAGTAGGAGATAGTTCAGCACAGCACTTTTGACTCTGAATCTTTTGCTCAGTTATCTTCTCTGAGAAAGCAAGAATGCCTTCAGTTTTATTTGTTCAAGCTTTTAGAGTATTTTGAGCAACTCAACCTTTCTTTCATACCTTTAAAAGAAGATGTGATCAGTGAGCCAAAAATAGAATTAATAGTTGCTTGTCTGGATTGACTGTTTGGCTCAGGTGTGCTTAAATTATTTTATTGTGATCCAGATAGGGACCTAAATAAATAATGGAATCACAAAAATGGTGGTTAGTTTAGTTGTCAAGTGATGTTAGCTTCAACGTCTTGTACCTGTCAACTTTTAAGGTCAAGAGAGAAACATTTTCAGTCATTCACATCTAAGAAACAATATTTTGAGAGCATCACTTTACACAAATACCTACAAGCGATGCTCTACAGTATTTAAAATTTCTGTGTTTATTTTTCATCCAGATGAGGAGAGGCATAAAGTGAACCTGACACTTTTTCAGTTACAGTGTGGTCTGAGGAAATGTAATGCTAGATATAATTGGAACATGTGGTCAAGTATTTTTTAATGATTATGTGATGATTAAATTTACTGAATTATCTCAACCCACTCTGTTCTGATACTATTAATTTGCCTTAAATTAGTTGAAGCAATGCAATGCACAGCAGCTATGTTTGCTGTGTAGCTTTCTAGTCATTAATAGTTCATTATACTTTTTAATGTTGATTACCTGTTAGTAAAATTATAGTAAACACTTTCCTGTACTAAAAACTCATTATGCTCTGTGCTGCTGCTGAATAAACTACCATGGTGATATCCACAGGTATAGCAATAAAATAAATCAAAATAAGATAAAATAAACTTCAGAAATATATGATGTAGTACAGAAATATATTATTCAGTAGGAATTCTATTAAATTTATAAAAGTTTTAGGCACAGTGAGGGTATCCTCTAGGTTACTCTTGTATCTGCCAGAGAAGACATTTGCGTTGATACCATTTCATTTTTTAAAGTAGATTATGAAACAACCAGAAGATTTAAATCCTTAAGGAAATCTGAGACAGAATAACTTTAGGAAGTTTCTCCACGGACAATGGCAATGACCTCACATTGTTCCATAGTGAAGAGAATGCTTTTAATAGAAATTTCAGCAATTTTTTACTTTTCTTATCAAGGAGAAGTTGCCAAGTGTTTTGGTTTCAGAGATTTCGTGGGAGCTTGCAGCTTGTGCCACCTGAGGCTGTGGTACACCGTAGCTATCAATGAACTTAAGGGCAATATTGGTATGAAGGTTATTTTGAAGATAATTAATGCT
This sequence comes from Vidua macroura, assembly GCF_024509145.1. Classification (NCBI taxonomy): domain Eukaryota; kingdom Metazoa; phylum Chordata; class Aves; order Passeriformes; family Viduidae; genus Vidua; species Vidua macroura. The sequence goes on along the minus strand of NC_071575.1, from coordinate 51,759,120 downwards.
TGTCAGATGCTGTGTGTGTGTTTTTGTGTAACAAAAAGTTTGATTACAAAGTTCTTTCAAGCTCTCATTGTTTAAAGCTGGAAGGCATGACAAAATGTAATACAAACCCAGCACAGTGCATACTCAGATAGTCTGACAGATACTTACTCTTTGTGAGAGCTTTGAAATTGAAGCTCTGTAATATTCCTTTTAAAATTCAGAAAAGGAATTGTCACTAGCAGAGATATAAATTAATTCTATCTCGTCTACTTTTATTTTCATCAGCATTCTAAAAACTCAGGAAGTTGACAGAAGAAAGATCTCACTTGAGGTGCATGAGCTGTAATAAGCTGTTAAAGGACAACAGGAACTGCAGACTGTAGAAAAGAAAAAAATCTTAGCATCACCTACAGTCCTATGTGACTGCCTAGTGATTAAATGCAAGGAATGTATAATAATTCTGCTTATATAATCTTGCAGTTAAAGGGATAAATAAACTAAAAATAATTTCCCATTTGATACATCAGAACACAAAGGTTGCCATGCTCATAATGTTTTTAAATGTTATTTAAGGAATGCCTTTTACTCAGGTTGAAAACCAAAAAGAAGGAACAAGCTCTGTTATAAGTAGTGGTTACTGTGCATTTGCAAAAAAAAAAAAAAAGTAACCTGGTTTTCTAAAATCAGAATGTACTGATTCTTCTGCTATCACTTTAAAAGGTACTGAATGTACTCAATAGATCTGACAGGTTAATTCTTCCACTGGTTTTACAAAGGTTGCATATTTGATTAGGAGCATCATATTTCTCTACTTGTCTGGAGCTCCTAATATTAACAGAATATGCTTCTGCAAAATATAGAGATGAGAAACTGAAGGCCTTCCACTTACTCTTTCAGATGATTAGATCTGAATGACACTGCTGTAATAGTTTTGGCTTAATAACATCTGTTAGATTTATACTTGCTTGGACAGTTTTGCTCAAATCCTTAACCTTCATAGTAACATGGAGGACAATATATTGTGTTTTATATATATGACACAAGTACTATGTGTAGGAAATTAGCTTGATGGTTAACATAACGATTCATTTAATTTTTCAAGAAATGAAAGATGTGACGAATGATGCTTTTTAGAGTGTTGATACTTTTGAAATGATGATTCATGGTAATTGTAATTCAGAACTCACTGAATGTTACTAAAGTATCCCAAGCAGTATTTTTAGAATACTTTAAAGTCTAAATTCTAATACTTTAGAATACTTCAGAGTCCAGATTCAAAAGCAGTGCTTATAATAAGAATGAAAGAAATTATTTCTCAGCAGCATTTAACTGCTGAACATGTCACTTTGGGTAGGAATTTGATGAAGCAGTAATTTTTAATTGTACTGGCTATAAATAGATACATTTTTTGATGGCAAATAAATGTTTAACAGCTTGTGACTTACACTAATCTAAAATTAGTTGTTAATAAAAGTTTCAAGAAATTTATATAAATGTTTTAAAAATTAAATATTTAAAATTCAATGGTTTGGGAGGTTTTTATGTCTATTACTGTGGATTACACAAAATGTTTGTGTCATATCACATGTGAATTGGACACAGTATCTTACATCTATAGTATTCCATTTGCAGCAAAGGTGCTTTGGAATTCATCTACAATTTCTGTGTTTTTTTACTAAAATTGACTTTTATTAATGCTGTTGATGAAATATTGGAGACATCAACAAGACATACACTTTGATTATCTTATCTCAAGCAATGCCACTACTGAGGACTGATCCGTTGCATAACACTACAGCAAATGGCTTCAAAAGGATGTTTCCAGCAGAGCACTGAATAATGTAAAAGTTTAGGCTCCTATTTAATTGTACATGACCCTTTTGAAATGCCAACTGTTCCTTAAAAAAAAAAAAAAAAAGTTAGTTGAAAATGTATTAACAGGAGGAAATTTTATTAACTTATAATATGAAAATTCCCATTTGTAAGAGAAGGAAGGAGTTAATTTTTGAAGTTGGTCTGTTACAATGAGATTGAGTCAGCTGGTTTATTAGATTTAGGAAATCTATTTTAATCATCTTTCATATTGGAGGAGATGCAACAAGAATCTCCACTGCTTAGATGTTTCCATTAAAGACTACAAGCGGATTTTTAAACAACTTGCTGAAGTTTTTCTTTTCATGACTTGCAGGTTGTGTTATATCCAACGTCTAATAGCCCGAAGTCTCCTGATCTGCATAAAATGATAGTTCCCAAAAACAGCCAGGACAGTGACCTGAAAATTAAACTGGCGGTGAGAATGGATAAACCACCTCACATGAAACACTGTGGGTAAGTGTCCATTTCCTGGCTGTCTCTATTTTATTATTTTGTCTCACTGTGCCTGTGTTTTAACAAAGTATCTAAAAAGTATTTAACAAAGTATCTAAAATCATAAAGTTTGTAAAACTTTATAAATGTCTAAAACATTTCCTATACTATGGTATTGTGTTATATTCTCATTTTATACAAAAAGTCTGGACTAGTCAGGAATAACATTCATTTCAGATGTTCAGTGATGTGTTCAGACGAGATACGTCTGAAATGCAGAATTAAGAGTACAGTCTCATTTAGATACTGGTTTTGAATGTTACAATTTATGGCACTTCGGTAAAAAAGATTTAGGAGAAACTTATTTTTCTGTTAAAATAGGATTAAATATATACCTGAATAGAGTGGTATTTGACACATAGTCTCCCCTTCTTTCTCTCTCTGCTGTATGGTCTTTCTCTTGAAAAAAAAAATTATATATGAATGCTAGTTTAAGGATGTTTTTCTGTCTGACACCAAAACTATGTGGAATAGATTATTCATGAAGACAGCTCCTTTAATCAACTGCCACCACTATTCCTCAGCCCACCTGCAAAAGCAGGTAGTGTTGCTGATAATAAGGAAGTTTGTATCTTTTGTTATAAAGCAATCAAAAAGAATCAATGTACTCACTGTCCATGCTTATATAGTATTCTTTTTAGTTTTCTCCTGTGTGTATTCTGCCCATTGTACACAGGCAGTTATTGCCAAAATTTCCTGTGTATGATACTTTCTGTAAAAAAACTAGCCAAACTGACTTAAGTTTTGTCAAAGTGTTAATCAGTTGGGCTCAAATTTCCCAGGTATCAATCTTATCCCTCATTTTGGTTTTGTGAAACTTAGACACAAATTATTAGGACAGTAACAATGGGACTTGCTGCATGGAGACGTGTGGCTGGTGACCAGGAACTGTGAGGAAAGGGAGGGAAACCAATCATGGAGTCAACGAGGGACTGGAGCTACTGTGCTTGGAGACTGGAACTGAGATGAGAAAACTTCAATGCATGGCAGCAAATACAAAAGGGAAATAGGATAATGTAGCAGGAGAAAGCAGGAAGACTCAGGTGACATGAATAAGTTGGAGTAAAGTGCAGAGATAAGTGTACAAAAGCACGATGCTCTCCTGTGAGTCCCACCTTCTGCCCCATTCATTTGCACTCACCAAACATCTGTGACATGGTTTGGTGATGGTGGCACATCTTTGTCTAGATCGAGCCCAGTAGTGTGGATTCAGTTTCCTGCTGCTGGAAGGTATTCAGCTGCTGCAGTGGCGCAGGGTGCAGGGAGGCACGGTGTTTGCTGCACTCCCTCTTCAGCAGGCTTGTTTAAAGGTAGACATGGAGGCAGGCTGACTTGCAGCACATTAGCAAAGAATGATATCCAACAGATTCATCTTCACATGACCTGGTTCAATTGCAAACTCCCACCCTAAACACATCAGGGTGTTGTGCTGCCATGCACCTATCCCAAGCAGTGACTAGAAGTTCCCATTTTTGATCAGGTCACTGATAACGTTGGGGTCATGCTGTCTGCAACCCCAATTAGAGTATAACGTGCAACTGGATACAGCAAAAAGGAGAAAGCTCCAATGTTTCCTCTCATCATGCTCCTGTGTTTCCCTAGAGGCTGTCTTGGCAAGGAGCTGTTCTTCTGGCGTCTTCAGAGGGTCCTCCTAACCTCCCCAATTCAGTTTTCCATACTGGTTTGTATCAGTAGTCTTGTCTGACCATTAAAGAACCCAATCAAATATTATTGTCAATAATTTAGTTCAACCATTATCCCTTTTGTCTGCTGCTGATGGTTGCTTCCTCAGATTGATTTTGAACACTCATCTCCTGGCACTGTGATTTACTTCTACATTTTACTTCAGGGTCATTGCTGTGACTATTCTTCAGGCAGATGCTGTAAGTCTTCCCACCAAAAATGCTCTAGATCAGTCATCATTTCCTTTTCTTTATAGCTATTAGCTATAAATGATTATTACCTAGACACTTGTTAAAGAAAGTTAGGGCACCAACGGATGTGTGGACTTCTCCACCATTAATATATGTGAAATGAAATATAAACTTTAGAATTCCTTCAATAACCATTGAAGAGATTGATGAGGTACTGTAGGAAACACGGGAGTTGCAGTGAGGAAGGAAAAGGTTATTTATTTGGAAGGAAAAGAACACCTGCAAGCAGAATTGTTAGTGTGTACAGTCAGGAACTATTAATGTTATGAGGAGCCATCATCCAGGCACTCCCTGCAGCCTTCTCTTGATTTCCTGGGTTAGTATAAGCATTAAGTGGTCATTTGGTGTTCTTTCAAGAGGGATTCCCACCTGCTTCAATACACATATTAAAGCTGCTCTGGTTTTGAACTGATGCTGTGTTTTCAGGGAAATCTGCATTTGTGAAGAGACTGGAAACATGTGATGGATGATGGGCAGTATCATCAGAAATGCAAAGGAATAATTCACAGTTAAAATAGTTGAGGGTTGCTTGAAAGAAACTGACTTTTATCCCCATTTGTGCTGCACAGAAGGACTTCCTTGTAAGAGACTAAAATGTTTCCACCTATAGTAACTGTTACAGTATGTTTTTTTCCTGTGTCCAGTTTGATAAACTGGAATCTGATTTCATAGAGATGCACACACCTTCAGCTATTAGCTGAAGTCAGTGAAAATGAGGCTTTAAATATTCATTGTGCTCTTCAAGTCCAAATGTCCTAAACAGTAATACCTGAAGTTGAATGTGACAACCTTTGTAACAGACTTCTAGTAGATAGAGTGTTCAACCCAGCTAACTTCTAATTCTTCGCTGTGTTTTTCAGAGGTATTTCATGCTTTATCCTTAACCAATGTTTGAACTAGACAACTTACATTTTCTCTATGTCAGAGTTAACAAACTAACATACAAGATTTGTTGTCTCTCATAGGAAAAGAAGGCAATCTGTTGGCATTACATAATGGTTTTCAGATGAGAGTCTCAAAATTTATTCAGAGTTGAATTCAAATTTTATCCCACAGCCAATTGCAGAAGGATGGGTTTTAGTAGACTAATACTCTATCTGAGATAATTGCAGTAAGAGACAGTTTTTTTAGATATGGGAACTGTGCCCAAATATTTCAGGTACTGCAGGGTTGGCAAAACCCACAGGCCAAATCAAATGGTGGTTTTCAATTTTATCTCTTGAGAAAATTTTCTCCTTTTTAAGACTGACTTTACTTACGAACACAGGGGATACACTGGAAGACTTCAAAGTTTGTCTCGCATTTATGCTTCAAGAATATTCAATTCTACAAATTATACTGTCTTGTACTAAAACCACAAGTAGTATTCTGGACTGCAGCACCTTCAAATCATGTTCTCGCTTTGATTTCCACAGTCAAAACCAAAAATTATATTTTAAATTAGATTATAAAGTTGGGATTTTTAATTATGAATTGTAGTCTTTCTAAGAGCAAGAAATAAAAATCTTTATGACTCAACACTACTGTGAATCTCAATTGCAGTTCATTTGTACTTCTCCAAAAAATAGGTTTATTTTTATGCTGACACGTTCATACAATTATTCTAGTGTTACTCCACTAATATGACTTTCAAAAAAAAATTATCAAGGAAACAATTCATATTTTTTCAATGTTTTTTCTTACATGCTTTAAAAATGGGACACTATTATACATCTTACAGTAAACATAATATTATTACTTATTTTACATTTTTATTTTTGCATGAAAGGCTCTCAAAGTGGGAATCAACTTGACTGATATGTAATCATCCTTTTGTATCTGAATCCTGTCAATATGTTACAAGGCAAAGGATTCAAAGCTAGTCTGAGTAGTGACAAGGTAAATATCACTCATTAATAGGGATTTGTCAAGCAGTTCCAGTTATTGACAATTCATGATATTTCAGATTCCTTTCTCATAATTTGTATTGTATTTGCTTTCTCACAGTATTTGGTAACCTTTCCCTTACCTATAATTATGAGCACGTACTAGATACTTTTAAAATCTCCTTTACTTAATAAAGCAAACATTCATATGAAAGATTTTTTAACATTTCTAATATTTTTTTCTGTTGCAATCTTGAATATAAAAGCAATCATCAGAGGAAAGAAGTAAAATTTGAGCTAAAACCTTCCTCTATAAAATGCTAAAAGCCTGTTTATTTCTGTTGAGTTACAAGAGCAGCATTAGGGAGGTACTGTTTACTTCAGGAAGGCTCAGTTGGATCTCCTTAATTCCTATTCATATTAGGGTTGAAAACCCCAGCAGGACAGGTTAATTGACTCAAGATATGTGGGTTACTCTAAATATCTTTTCTAATGCATGGGGGTTTTATGATGTGCCTTTGCACATCTGCGTGCATTTAAATCATGCATTATTTTAAAAAGTAGTTTAAGTTGTATCTTAGCATAGCCTAGTGGTTACTAAGGGGTATTATTATTCTATTGCTTCCAATCTAGAAATAAAAAAGGAATACTGAGATGGTTTTTTTAAAGCTTGCTTTAAAAGTATTAGTAGTGCTCAGTGGTCTTACCACAAAAAAAAAAAAAAAAAAAAAAAAAAAAAAAAAAAAAAAAAAAAAAAAAGTGAAATGAAATTCTTACTAATTAAACAGCCTGAACAAGACAGTATTACTAAGTGATAGTATTTGGGTTTGACTTCCAAAGTAAAACATTTCAGTCTCACTCTTGCCCTGAATATTTTCCAAGATTTGAAGGGCAAAATTCATTATTTTATGTTCTGTTCTGCTTTCTGCTATGACATGCTGCATATGGAAATGATATACCTTTAATTTCTTAAACCTTTGCATTTAGAATAAATAGTCTACAAGCACTTAGAATTTTCTCTCTGTCTCTCATCTATAAAGAAAGTATTTTGGTGACTTCTTCAAAATCATAGTCTCTGTAAATAGTAAGAAATCTGTGTGAAATTATTTTTCTCCCACAACTTGTTGATGTTTTGGGTTTTGCTTTGTGGGTTTTTTTTTGTTTATAATAGTATTTTGAGAATAAAAAGATCACCATTAATCTGCTAACATTTTAGATGTTTTTCTCTTTGGCACTTGAATTTGGCCGAGATGTTCTTAGGAGATCATTTATGAATAGGAAATATGGTACTGGTTCCTGAATGTGACTGAAGAATCACATTTCTCCTCCTGCTGCTGCAGTTTCAGAACTAAAGGAAATCTGTGAGGCAAATGCTCTGCTTAGCAGTCTTCTAAGATGCAGAATTAAGAGGATAAGTATTTTTTTCCTCTCTTTTATATGACACTTGTCACACATCCTTAGAGAGGAAGATGAGTATAATCTGGTTTGCAGCTGAGTGAAATGAAACATAAGAATAAACAGAGATCACCCAAGGTCACAGACAATTTGGTGACAAAGCTGAGGATAGCACTGGGGTCTGCTGGCTTCTCAGTGGTAGAATGAGGGTGGTGCCAGCTCTTAAGGGCTGTTTGTCCATGGTCACCTGGCAAAGAAGATCAGGAAGAGAAACAGAATTACCTTTACAACTTAAAGATGTGTAATCTGGATTTGATCTGAAAATGAGATCTGCTCCCACTTTCATTATTTCAGAAAAATATGCAAGGTGAATACATTGAAATTACTCTATTGCAACTCTGGGTTACATGTACAGATAAAGTAAGATGTCAGGGATACAATCACATTTCTCTTAGCAAGCGCTGCAAGATCCCTGTCACAGATAAGCCTTCATAATTTGAAACGTGTCGGTCCTTAGTCTCTGAGCCAAAACATACAAACATGTCAGAATAACTAAAAAAATTGTTTTACAAACAGTAAAAAGATGAAATAGAAATAAATTTTTGCTAATTTAAAACTTCAAGTTTAATTTTTCTTAAATTAATATGTGTAGAATTGCTTCAAAGTGAAGGAAAGTGTTAGAAATGTAATAATACTTAAGATGTTTCCAACATCCTAGAAAATCCTTACTAATACTTGCTATTATATGGTAATATGAAGCATAGACTTCTTCAGTTAGTACTACGTTCTATGAGATAAAACTTTTATATTACTTTTTATAACTGTATATTACTTTTTAACAGTTACTAAAAATATGTTTCTCCTTAATGTTTTTCTCTTTCAAATGCAAGAGTGGATTATCCGAGAGATTCGTTTCGCTTTTTCATTTCTTATCAACATAGCATAATTTCCTGAACCAAATATTAAGATACTCAAATACTTACCTAATTACAGCATTTCTTCATCTACATATGTAAACTCTTCTGGATCCCTGTATAGTATTTGATTCATTTTTCCAAGTTTGTGTGCTGCATATCTAGTTGTAAATATAAAGTCAGCATAGTAGCACCATCTAGCTTTCTGTTTGCTGCTGTTGAATTTCTTCTTAGAAAAGGGTAGCAGAGCAATGACTTCAGCTACTGCCTCAAAGAGCAAAGTTCTCCCTTGTCCTTTGGTAGAATGCTTTTTGGTTTGTGAATGTCAAGACCAGGAAGCATAGGAGAAGTCAGATTGAAGCTGTTGAGTTTGCTTGAATTTTGCAAGCTTTACATAACATCAGATAGTTTGCAATTATTTTCTGATCATTTAATCATATTGGCCTCACTATAGCAGCCAAAAAATTTAGGTGTTTAGGCTATGTAAGCATTCTCTGAGTTTTCTCAAAGCAGCTACTAGGTAGGGTGGGGTACTTTGACACATTGGTTTATCAGTGCTAAGACATTGGCAATTGAAAAACAGAAAAGGTGCACTGGAGGTAGTAAGGTAAACTTTTCTCTATATGTATTGCACTCAGAACAGTAGTTAGTATCTTTGTCATTTCTACTACAATTACTCCTAATTAGTCTCAAATAAATTTAGACAGTAAATCTTTCTAAAAATGTTTGAGAGATTGCCCACTGCCAACATCAGGACTTCCAGGATTTTTTGAGATGACCAGCAATCCATATACAAATGGGAGATTTTTTTACTAGCTTTGTGCCATTTGAAACTCCTCTGTGAAAAGATAATCTTCAGCCAGTCTTCCTTGTGTGTAGGAAAGGGATGATTACCACAAAGTAAAGATGTGTTCTTGATTCACCAAATAGCAAAAATATTCCTGATTCCTGTTTGTCACAGTTGTTGCCTTGTGAAATCTTGCTTCATGTTGAAGCACTGTGGAATGCAGCAGTCTGCTGCAAGATGATCCTATCAGAGGAATTGTGTGTATTCATCTCAGCTGGGTCTAAGTAAAACTTAAGTTGCTCCCTCTCACTATGATTTTATGTTGTGTGCAATTTTTCTTGTCTGTCCTGTTGTTGGCAAATGGGATGCAACAATATTTGCTTGGTCTAGCTGGCCTCTAGTAGCCAAGTTGTCCAAAGAAGCTCATTCTCATCTACCCACACTGAGGAGCTCTTTTCCAAAGAGTACCTTGTAAGCTATTGGATATGTCTGGAATACAGAAAATGAAAAAAAGTGTATATCTCCAAAGGGAATTATCTCATAATGAAACTTATTTATGAAGCAAAAGTGAGTTGGAGATGTCTTTTACTCTAATTGAAGAGGTTATGTGACTTGGTAGCAGAGATATGGAAACATAATAGTTGGCCAAAACCCAAAACAAAACCCAAGCATTGACACAGTGATGCCAGTACCTGCAGTACAGAATTGTTGGGGTCACTGACAGGTTCACAACACTTTTGAATTAGAGTTGGCTCCTGTTCAGGCTCAATGAACGGACAGTGTGACCGTGTATTTGCTTTCTGTATACTTTTGAGACACTGGACAAAAGATTTCATTGTAATTTCTGACAGGAAGGCATAAAAAAGTATTAGAGTTTCAGCTGAGTTTATTTGACTTCAAAAACAAAAGAGGTGTGAACTACAAAGTTTCATTTCCCAATCCATGTTTAGTCTAGACCTAGCATGACAATCAGGTTTGATCAAGACAAGCACTGTAGCTGTAGGTGGCTCTCTAGTGCTGAAGCAAACTGTATTAATGCAAGGTTTTTACCACTTATGGAAGATATGTTGTGTGGCTGATGAAATAAGCTTTGTTTGAATTTCAAACACAGTGGACTGTTGAAGAAAAAAAGTGGGGTTCGTAAAAAAACGCAGAACCTGAAGAATGCAGCGCAGCAAATACCACTGCATATCCAGGAATGCCTGCTCCTTACTTTACATCAAGGTGTGCCAAAGTGTCATCTAACATCCAGCACCACAAATCTATGTGTAGAGCATATTTTCTTTACTCAGTGAAAAATCCTGAAGAAGGATATATCACAAGCTGCTATGAAAATATCCTGGCTGCAAACTTCGGAATATTTCATTGAATAATACTTCATAATACTTCATCTACTGGAAAAGACTGGCGTGGTTGATCTGTAAGTTAACTATAGCAGGAAGTTAACATGATTCCTTTGAAATCATAAGAGCTTTTCAAGAAAACTTACGAAGAGGAGATAATCTTTCTTTTCAAGAGTAAATCACAGACAGCTGCTGACTCTGAAGATCCAAGACCCTGAGACCCTGAAGACAAGCACATGAGTATCCCTTTCTGCAAGATAAAACTCATAAATCCCTGCACAGAGTAAACCCAAGTGTTTCAAGGACTTCCAACATTTGGAATGAGACTACTGATGAAGTAACAGAAAATTTAAAAACTAAGTTAGTGGATTTATGTTTCTGCAGAAATATTGGTCAAATTTTGGCCCATAATCAATAAACAATTAAATTGGGTTCAAAAGCAGTGATGTATATTTTTTGTTTATTTTGTCAGAGGGTAAAAAATGTCCTTCATGTAGGTGTAACTGTCTTAGTTTGCTAAATTCTGATAAACCTGTCCTCATTTTAACATTCATAAAGGAACATGCACTTGTATATATTAAGGTCAACATTTCCTATGTATGTTATAAGCTGCAGTTTTAGTGCTGTATGAAGGTGTTATTATTGTTATACCAAGGTGTCTCAGGTGAGTATTTTCTGTTTTGCTACTTCGTGCTTAATGCTGGTATTTCATTGTGCTAAATGAATGTTAGCATCTTGCCATGGAGAAAAGTGCTAATGTGATAACTGTCTTCATTTAAATGATTTTACTATTACACACTTTTGCAAAATCAATTTATTATAATCAGTTACTTTTTAAAAATTAAATTGATCTTCATGAAAAATGACACATTAAAATTACATTCATGATTGATTGGATAATGATAATGGGTTAATGCAAAATTACTATGGAAGGAAGAAGCAAAAGTGTTTATCCTGCTGCTAGATCCTTAGAGAACAGATTATAGCTATGAGCTTGATTTTCAGTGCTTCTCACAGTAATTGCTTCTGAGGAGGCACAGGGAATCTTTGAAGATCTTAATGATATGCCGCTGCCACTTTAATTGCTGAAAGAAGCCAAGAGAATCCTAATTGCCAAGGGAAGCATTACTAATTAAGGTGTCATTCTTCATTTATTCCACAGAAATTAATCTGAAATATTTGTAAAAGCTGAGCTATAAATTTAGATCCAAACTCACTTAGCTTAATCACAGCAAACTTCATGTGAAAAATATCTATGGGTTAGGCAAGGCTGATTGTAAAACTTAAAATGTTTATTTTCTTACGAAAAATTTTGGTTTGCTTTTGCTCATAACTTTTAAAAAATGAAATAAAATAATTGAGAATAGACTAAATAATCTGGATTTATTAATATGTAATTTATATTTAAATTGTGATTCTACCCTCACATTAAAAAATTGTTACAACTGTTAAGATAGGATGTTTCTTTTTTTATGTTTCACCTTAAAGCTCCATACTTCTGAAATGTTAAGATGGGTTTTCTTCAGCTCTGATGGGCAGTGATGCAGGTTCAGTTGTATAAGTGTATTCTTTAGATCATAACTGTAGCAACACTTGTTCAGTATCTCCTTGCCTTCATGTCTTGGTTTAGGGCAGATTTGGGAGAGAACCCCCAAAGGGGTTCTCAAACCCCCAAAGGATTCTCAAAGAGAATCTAGGAAGCAGATTCAATCGGCCCCTCCCCCCAAGTGGTTCGGGAAAAAATACCTCCTTGGAGAAAAGTGGAATAAACCGTTTATTAAGCAAGAAAACCTAAACAATATTAAACAATAAAACCTCTTGCTGCTCCAAAAGAGAGACAAACTCAGAACGTCCCCCCACCCCGGGCTGCAGCTCTGCTCACTCAGTCTCTTATCAGTCCCTCCAGTGCTGGAAATGCCGCGGCCCAGGCCCGGCCCGCTGGGCCACAGGTGCGAGCTGCCGGTGCTCTGCTGGGTGTTCTGTCCAGAGCAGGTTTGAGCAGGTCCAAAGAAAAGGAAAAAAACCACAGTCCAGGGAACTTCTTTGCCTCAGCTAGCTAAAACTAACTAAAAAGCAAAGGAGAGCTCTGTCTTCCTGTCTGTCTGTCCGCAGACAACACAGTCCAGGAGCAGGGATGTGGAGGAGTGAGTGCAGTTTCTGAAAACAAACTCTGCGCTTCTTCTCCCCCCCTTCACTCCTGGAACAAGTTTTAAAGGTGCAAAACTTATTATTCAGCATAAACAGAACAGACAATTGGGGATAAAATCATCATACAGTCAACCCAAGACACTTCACTAGGATGGCAAATGCATAATTGATTAGGTATAGAAAATCCCCATGATCAGTACTGCATGTGTGTCAAATCATTCTTTGGCTCAGCTTTGCTAAAGTCCTTATTCAGCCTCACAAAATAAGCAGTTGGGGTGAGTGGTCATGCTGGTACTTGTCCATTTCTTGCATACTGGGTTTTGTACCTTGCTCTCTTCTCAGCCTTCTTTAATGCAGTTATTTACATTCTCACTGTGTCCTAAACTCTCTTCTTCTGGCATGGATTATCTCTTACGGTTTACCTTAATGGTGCCTTGCATTCATATATAAATGCCAATTCTTTTTCCTCTTGTTTTGTACTATCTCAGAACCTATGACCAAACATCTCAGTGACCCATGGAACATCTAGGTAGACTTTTCTAGTTTATACTATCACTGTTTGCAATTCTTAACTTTAAAGCTCTTCCCATCTCAACTTCTTGGTCTTTGTGTGAATGTTTTAGGAAAAAAATGAGTGAGAAAACCTTTCACAGCAATTCTCAGCTCGTCACCAAAGAGAAGAGATCATATCCAGGCCATAAAGATGGTGATGAGCTGTGCTGCAGCATCATTTAGGACTTGTCATCATAGTTTGTGGGACTGACTCCAAATTCATGTTTTCTCCATACGGGCAAATCTGAATGCAGTATCACTGCTGAGAGCTTGGTCACCTGAGTACCTTCTAGCAGCAGCCACTCGTTGCAACAGTGGGATGAGATTCAGCCCTGCACTAAGAAGTCTAATTGCATGTGCTAATCCTACCATGGAGAGAGAAGAATTAAAGAATTAATAGTTCAAAGAGCAGTAAATTGGGGTTGTCTGAGGCACCTATGAAGGATTTTTAGCCACTAAAAATGGCTAAAATGGCTACCAAAATTATGTTACCCAATACAAAGAGATGGGAAATCTGGAAGACCTGATCTCTCTTCAGCATTTGTCTTCTTGACTACAAAGGGAGCCTAGTGTGAAGTGTGCCCAAACAGACCTGTACAGAGACTCGGTGATTGCTGGGGATCTGATAATCACCTCATAAGCATTTCTGGTGATGTAGTTCAATCTCTGCCCTGTCTTGTCCTAGGCTTACAGCACCTTAGTGGCTGGCATATGCGAGGCACGCTAGCTGAGCACCACAGCTGATTTCGTTTAATGCAAGAGGAGTCTACTTCACCTGCTGTGGATCAATTCTGCAGCGTGAACTGCTGCAACTTTGGGGCAATGAGAAGATTTTCTTCATAAGCACACTCCTTACTCAGACTAATTAGTCAATGTAGATAAATCCTTTTTTGTTTGCGTACTTGATTTAAGTACCTGAAAGGGGTTGGACCAAACTGGGCAACATCTTCAATTGATGTCCATGTCAAAGGTTCCATTAAGGCTTCAGTCCTGGAAGTACGTGAAATACATGTTGTGTGAAATCTTGCATTTGTGCTTATAAATATTTGCTTTACTGTATTTAAAAAAAATATAAAGAATTCAATATAAAAAGTTTTGCCTGTTACTGGAAATGCTCAAATCAGAACTTTTGGAAGTTATTAATGTGCAAAAATTGGATTCTTTTCTATTTTCATTGCTATTAAAATAGCAAAGCTGCTGGTAACTTAGAAGGTGAAATGATCCACTAATATTTTACTGCAAATAGACCAATTAAATTGTAGGGGAGGAATGAAGAAAAAACTTTGATTTGTAACTGGGATTTTTTTTTAAAAAAACACTAAGTAATAACTTTAAAGTTTCATTTGCATGTGTTTTTTTCTACCAGTAGAAAGTAGACTAGGTGGTCTGACCAGTCAGTGCTATGTGGATTGAAGGTAGTATTAAAAAATTAGTTCTGTCATGCTGTAGCAAAAAAACACATGCTTTATTAGGTCCTCACAGGGAAGATCATGATGTGAGTAATTTCATGGACATGCAGTGAAATATAGGCAGGACTTTTTTTTTTTTTTTTTGACTATGCATCATTGGTCTTACTAAAATGAAAGCATAGAGGAGGCTGCTTATTTTTAACACAATAAGTGATGAAGAAATTTATCATATCAGAAGTGTTCTACAATTTGCAGTAATAAATTCAGATATCAGGAACTTCACAGTAACTCTACAGTGTATTTGAGGAGTCTGGTCTGACTGGAAAGTTCAGGCTGGCTTCTGCTGAAATTTCTTCATGCTATTGTTACACAGTTCCCATAGCCTTGGAAAAGCATCATTCAGAGCAAAATCTGACTTTTAGTTTTGCTTGAATTTGCTGCTCTGTAAATGCACCCAAAATATGCTGACAATATCATTAGAATGAAATCACGTGCAAGTATTCCTTCTTCATAACTTATTCCAGAATTATATATGGTAGACTCTATGTGTTATTTTTGTATAATATTTTTTATTCATTTCAGATTACAACTTTTAACTTTTTGCCATCTAGGTTTCTTTTGAAACTTGTCTAGAAACTTCCCTTACATGCATGAGTCTGTAGTAATGGAGATGTAACTGATTATGATATTCATAACATTATGCTGTACATAGTCATCTAATAAATATTCTTATTTTCCTAGGCTGCAGGACCAATCATCATTTAAATAGTTGTTTTAGATTTTGTTTCTATTGCTTTATTCTACTACAAATAAGCATATCACAAATACTATGCAGGTGAAAGGTGCAGTTTATTTATTAGCCTTTCTCATCAGGTGATGAATTGTTTCTTAATACCATACACTCATATGTGACATCAAATTTAAGAGAGAATTATTTTCAACTGACGTACATTGACACTGCATATGGTCTGGCCTGGCCTGGCCTGGCATTATTTCTATACTGAAAGTGCCAGTCCTATTAACTACAAGGATGGGGGCATGCCACCTACCTCTTATGTCCTTCTGTCTTGTGCTGCCCATCTGTTACTTCTAGGAAGGTAAAATTCACCTCCTTTTTGTCTTTTGGAATATAAGCCTTTACAAAATCAGAGATACTTATGGCAGCAAAATTATTTTCAGAAAATAAAAGTATGTGAACAATCTAATCCACCCTCTGTGTCAGAATGCTGCCTCAGAAACTGTAGGGTCAGTTGTGCTATTGTGGGTCTGAGGGTGAATTTCAATTCACAATACAATATTCTTGATGGGCAAAAATAATTCTAACACAGTACTGAATGTAAAGGCGCAGGTAACCTTTTAGAAATTCAATTAGATGGTTTGTTGGTTTTGTTTTTTCTCTACAGTAGTATAATTTCAATTATTAAAGTATTCCATTTATTTGACATAATAGCAAAGCCCTATACAAAGTCCTGTACTACTCTTGTTTTATTCAAATAGTATGTTTGACATAGGTAGCTCCCTTTAAATAGTCCATGTCCTGTTACACAATTGTGCTGGCAGATCAATACTGTACTGTTTTGTCAGGGGCCTTGAGTATGTCTCATCCCCAAATAGGCATCACTTTGGTAGGCTGACAGTTTCTGTAATGTCATCAGTGTAGTGATGCTTTCATACAGAGTTATGCACTATTAGCACACTCAGTCTTTTTATTTAAATAAAAATGGTAAAGAACAACTTACCCCACACTACAAATGGTCTTTTTTGTGTGCTTACCATTACAAACCTGTTTCAATTTGATCCCATCTTAAATTAACTTCATGCCTGCTCAGCAATGTTGCTCAAAGCCCCATCTAATCTGGCCTTGAACACTTCCAGGGATGGGGCATCCACGAATTCTCTGGGCAATCTTTTCCAGTGCTTCACCACCCTCGCGGGAAAGAATTTCTTCTTAATATCTAATCTAAAACTACCCTCCTTTAACCTAAAGCCATTCCTTCTTGTCCTATCACTACATGTCCTTGCAAAAAGTCTCTGTCCTCTTTTCTTGTAGTTTCCCTTTAGGTTCTGGAAAGCTGCTCTAAGGTCTCCTCAAAGCCTGCTCTTCTCCAGTCTGAACAACCCCAAATCCCTCAGCCTTTTTTCATAGGAGAGGTGCTGCATACCTCTGAGCATCTTTGTGATCCTCCTCTGGACTCACTCCAGCAGGTCCTTGTCCTTATGTTGGCCCAGGGGCTGCAATCGGTGCTCTGGGTGGGGTCTCAAGATAAATGCATGTATGTTAATTCCTGCACATGTATGTTAAATCCTGTGCATGGTTTGTCTTTGGAACAATGGACAGCAAAGATCTCTAAGACTGACTTTCATGCTGCTGTTTGTATGGACTAAACTGGGGTCAAATTGGCAGGGGAAGTGTTCTTGTAGGGGTAGGTTTGAGTTCCACTGCTAAGTCTCCATTGGGGTCAGACCAGCTTCCCTTTTCTTCTACATGGAGGGCTTCTCTGTAATGTTAGAAGATTGCCAGCCCAAAACTGTCATCTTCTTTTTTTCATAGTTTTTTCCAAAGATGAAAATCAATATGGCTGTGATGAGAGAAGTGTATCTTCTCCTAAATACACAATTAGTTGCCCTTCCTCAGTAAATCAATGGCTTAGAAGTTAGCATTTTTATCATGGCTTATTACATTTGTGATTTTAACTGCTGATTTAAATTTTGAGATCATTTTAGGTTCTTAAATAGAATGCACTATGTTGAAAGTCTTAAGCAGAATGTACTATGTCACAGACCAAGTGAAGGAGAGTAAGAAACTTGGCTCCGTTTTCAGTAATGTTGGTATAGAGAAGTGTACCTACAAATATACTCCCCTCATAGCTGGATAGCTGAGAGCAATTCTCTTTTCTAAACCTCAGTGTTTGTAGATCTCTTAACCTTTTTCATCTGGTTTAAAGTCTTAGTTTTGAAGGGCAAGGTAAGATCTGAAGCAAGGGTCTAAAGATTTAAGAGTATGGAATGATTCTTTTTAGATTAAGGACAATAGTCTGGGCATGGGATGTAATTTTATAGATCTTTTAGTCAAGCCATTTAGAAACACATTCTGACTAATGAAGACATCCAAATTAAATTGGAGTTATGTAAGTAACACATGTGGGACAGGTATTAAATATTACAAATATTGCCAGTAGCTGAGAACACTTGCTAGGCTAAGATCTCTACAAATAGTACATACATTACAATTGGGGGTTTTTATTCATTACTGATGAAAATAAAAAAGCCTTCAGAGGAGGGAAACCAACAATTTCTGGAAATGCAGCTTTACCATTGTTTTGTATATTGAGAACAATGGATCCATTTTCAAACAGGAAGTAGCTGTGATCCTTAGATTAGAATTAGATGATTAAGTTAATAAAGTAATCATGTAATGTAAAATTTATTGTCATTATAGAATGTGGGTGTTCAGCTTAATCACAAATGTTACATTCATTTTTAATTGAGCTGTATATAGTCTCCTTAATGGAAGACTTGGTTTTTTTCCCTTGCACACTCAATATATTTTAATTGAACACCTGATTCTTGCCATCAACACATTAACATCTGGACACTATGTTTTATGCATATGGATATACTGATTAAAACTCAGCAGAGAAGCAGATAATGGGAAAATAAAATGACAACATTATAGAACACTTTCAGCCATATTTTTTTTATTATATATTGAGAAGCTTTTAATTACCTTATTTCATTTAATTAGTCCCACTGCTTAGATCATTTGGTTTTTATTGATATGGCATGTCAGCAACTTTGCTAATTGGCAAAAAATGGCATGTGACTAAACTGTCTTGTCTAGTTTGGTCCCAAAGAATTTCTTACATTTTTTCACATTTCTGAGACTTCTTATTTATTTCACAGTCTTTTCAACAATATAAAAAATATTTTGACAGAGCGGCTTGATTTAAAATTTAACATTTCACTTTTCATTTTTGTTTCTGAGTTAAAGAGTATTTAAAAAAAAAAGTGTTTACTTCCTAACATATTTTAGCATCAGAAAATAACACTACATTTTGTAGCTTTTAAAAATTTTAGTCTTTCATCAGAGAGAAAAGTAGTTTAAAGCATTTTTTATCATTTAGACTTTAATCACAGTTTGTCAGCATTTATAAATTTAGTCTGGAAGAAAAGCAACAGTCCCGTGCCACTCCAGCAGTTGTACTTTTGGGGTTTAGGGATCAGTTTTGCACTGTTTTGTTTTAAACCAGTGATTCAACAAATCTGACAACTCTTGAGTATAGATGAGCTCAAGTTATATAAACATTTTAGTGCATAATATTAATTTCCTATTGATTATTAACACACCTTATAACAACAGAGATTTTATGTAAATGTAATTGATAAAAAAAGAATTTTTTTTTGCATGAGAGAATTTCTTTGAATAATTGATAATAGACCTCTCCTAATTTTAGATTCTTCTGTTCCAAACCATCTTTTATATTTTTCTTTGAAGATGTAACATAGTTTTTACCAAATAATTTCTAAAGATGCGTGTAGTATATCTATACCATACAAAAAAGATTACAGTTTAATTAATTAGCATTATTTGGTTTACCAAACACTGATACTTTTGCAAATTTTTTCTATGCTTTTTGAGTTGTTGGATAATCTTTATAATGTATGTATTCAACTGTGTTGGCACTTCAGCAGATGAAGTAACTCATCACTATGCGATGAATGTCCTCCCCCTAATTTGAGAATAAATGTATTATTAATATGTATGACACTGTGCTTCGACAGTTTCATGATTTGTGGAACAATAACAAATTCTACAAATCTAAAATACTCATTTAAAAACTATTTGAAATATAAGTTTCACACTCCTTGCCCTGAAGTTTAATTTAACCACTTTTTGTGATTACACAGTGGCATTTTCTTTCCTCTTCAAGTCTGTCACAAACAGGTAATAGGGATCAATTTGAACCAGGTGTTTTTAGTCTGGGCTATGGCATTATACATGTCCTGACATCCACAGGAGGGCAGCATGGTTAAATCAAGGGAGAACATGGGAATATGATTATAATGTAGCTAAATTAATCTCACTTTTGATTGTTTATATTGTCTTGTGAAAGTATTTATAATTGAAAAACGTGAATGTTTTCCTGGCCAGTACAGGTAAAGGCATGTTAATTTTAGGAGTTTCGAAGTGTAGCTTCTTAGTACCTGTAAACGTTATTCTCTGTATATACATGACCTATTTTGGAAGAAGGTTTTAAAATATTTAGTGTGGGAGTTATTAAAGCCTAGTTGAAAATTTAGCTCTGCGAATTCCAATAAATTCTATTATAATATTGTGGTAAATAAAATATTTGAAGAGTGAAGGCAGCTATTCTTATATGTTTACAGGACACAGGAACTGTTCTATCCTCTAATGCTTGACTGAGCTGTAGCAAGAAATGAGTCCTTTTATATATGTATGTAGATATATATATATACACATATATATGCATACACACATGTAGAATTCTCTTTGGGGAAAGAAATTTAAAAAATCCCAATCTCTGATTTGAACAATAATTATGAGTAACACTAAAAATATTCATTGTAATTTTTGTTTTTAAATTGATCACTCAAACACCCATAGAAGACATTTTATTCATTTGTGTTATTTACAAATAAATGCCATTTTTCAAAAAGTATTTCTAAAACTTGAAGTAAGGAGAACCTTTACTTCTTACCTCTTCTCACATCCAATTCATCAACACTACAGCTTCTATTTTCTCTTAGATTTTATGTATTAAAAAAGCTTAATGGCAGTTTTGTAGGTGAATATCACTGCAGCATTGCAGTTTTGGGGAGACAGTTGTCAGACAAGTCTGTGCAGCAGCAATGGAATGACCCCAGTAGATGGCTCTGATGCTCCCTCACAGGCAGTATTCTGTGCTCTTAAACTCTTACAGCTCCAGTCACAAATCAGTTCCAGTTTAGTAACTCCAGTGGGGGAACAGCATTTGAATGTTTTGTTTTCTACATATTTGTTATGATAAAGAACTTTTGACAAAGAGCAAATTCGTGCTGTTTTTATTGGATTATATCTTTCTTGCAAAGCTTTTTTTTCCCCTAACCATCACTCAAACCAAAACCATCTTTGGAATTTTTTTCCTAATTATATCAATCAATTTTTAAAATCCTAAATACCATGAAGAAATGCATAAGGAACTTTCTCAAAGGGGATACATTTTTCAGTGATGTATTTCTCTTGTTTTCTGGTATAAGTCCTGTGGAAATCAGTTATAGATTGTTTGCTTGTGTGTGGCATTTCCAAGGATAAACATCCAATTATGCTAATGGTTCTAAAACAAATTCCTGTACACTGGAATCTCTGTCTTCCAGTGCCACAAGACAATTGCTGAATAGTAGTAGTGGGTGCCAGTTTCAGTATGAACTGTACAAGCTGCTTTCAGGCACAGCTAGTTCAGATGTGGAACTGTGCTACTGGGTGTAGATTTTAAAAGTTTAAAATGGTTGAGAAAATCATTATGGAAATTAATTTCAGCAAAAATCCATTCAAAAGTTTCAAACACCAAGTTTCAGACACCATTTCTAGATGAAGAAGCTTCTAGGGACAGTATCAGCGTGAGTATATGGGGAATCGTGGGAAAATATACTTGCATGCTTCCTTCTGTGTCCTGTTGAGAACAAGACACAGGCCTGAAAGTGCTTCTGAGTGTCCATTTCTGTGTTCTTTTGGAGAAGTTTCTTCCAAAGTGACATGGAGTCAGAAGTCTATTCGTTTCTCTGGCATCTTTATTCTTTCATACTCCACCCGTCTGCAGATGAAGGACTTTCTGAGCAAGATATTACTCTTGGCATATGCAAACATTCATTGCAATTAAATTTCTCTTTTGCAGCCTGTCCAGGAATGGCTAACATGCACAATGAAATGTAACTAATTTGACTTCATGGAAACAAGCCTCAATGGTGGCACTTCTGTGTAAGAGTGGAAATTAATGTCTGGCACTGTTCCTACATTCCGTAGAGGTGCTCGAGACATGATGGAGAACAGTCCACACCACTGATACACAGGCAGCGTTGAGTTTTCTTGCTGTTGTGTGCTGGGTAGAAAGAAAAGTGGTATTCATTGGATCCAATGTTTACATGAAGTCTGCTAAGTTAAAAGGGAGTTTTCTAGTGTATGAGAGCATGAAGTGTCAAAATTTCAATCCAGAAGAAAATCATCTAGTTCCCAATAAAAAGCTCTTTATTTCTCCAACATGAGAAGAGACTGCTATTTAAAAGATTTTATATGAATTCCAAAAAGGTAACTGCATTTTTGCCGCTGCTGCTTAAATTGTACTCTAGTGCTTTTCATTCTGGATTGTTCTGTAGTTGCACAACTAACAAGAATTGTTTTCTGCCAAGTGTGCCAAATATTTTGAAATCTCTATAGTCAATGTCATCTCTATTCATTATTAGCTAAGTTCAGCCATTGCATCCACAGAAGTTTTACCTCGTAGAATTGGCTGAAAAGAGCAAACAGGTTTATTATTCTGAATTGTGCTTTAGAATGAATAATTTTGTCAGACTGCAAATAACAAACATTTTCCATGAATGTCACATGGCTGACTTTTCATGATTCCTAGGTATAGAAAACCTCCTTCATATAATCTCTTTTCACACAACTAATTACAACAGCTAAGTTAGGAGTCTGCACTGTGTAGAATGTCTGCACATTCTAGCTTTAGGAGAGCCCATGGAGACAGAAAGGTGCTTCCAAAGGGTAATCTGCAAAGTTCTGAAGAGGAAATACACCTCAAGCACTTTACACTGGATCCATACAAAATACAAAGGAAACATGATCACTGAAAGTGGCTGAGTGGAGTTGCAAAGACAAATACGTTTAATTTGCTGTTTCCCTTTAGAACATTTTCTTTTCACTTTTTTTTTTTTTTTTTTTTTTTTTTAATCATAAGTGTGTTGCATGTTTTGACACACAGTTAAAAGGCTGAACAGCTTTACAAGCTTCTGAAATGCATTTTCCAACTTCTGGAAGATAAGGGCTGTTGTAAGCCTTTCCTGAGTGTTTCTTCTGGTGCACTAGGACCTCAAGTTTTGAGCAGTCTTGCTCTTTTCCACTTCGGTTTCTCTCCCAACAGAAATTAATGTGGAAATACTAACCTCCTGCACTGGACATGTTGTGAGGAGTAATTGCTTGGTTTATAAAGCACTTGAGTAAGTGTCAAGTAATGCTCCTATTATGAGAATAATGCCATGTAAGTGAGAACTTGCTAAACTGATTTGTTTCAAATCTTTGGTGATGTTTTTAAGTGGTGGTTTTAATTGAATTCCTTTAGGGTTTTTTTAAAAATCCAGCTATCAAGAATTTTTAATAATAGTTTGACAACATCTTATCATTCTGAATAAACATCTTCTGTGTGCACAAATTAAAGTGCTAGACTCATTCATTACCATAAATTCTGTCCTTCATTTCGAATCACAAATAGGGATACCAAGTTTAACATGCGTTCTCATGCCTTTGCTAGTTTAGATATACCACTTTATACTAATTCATAAGCGCTTTAAAATACTTACTCATGATAATGACAAGAAATGTTATGAAAATACTTAAAATTTACTGTCTTTAGAATGAAAATGTATGTATCTCATTCTTCCAACATGTTTTATTATCTGCAGAGATCTGTATTCTTTATGATATTAAAATTATGGCAGTGAAAAGAAGTACATAGCCAGTCAGAGACAATCAAAGCCAAGTATCAATCCTGAAGAAGCTCTCTGCTCATACTATCCTCTACCATCAAAATTTTCAACACCTTTGACTGTTTCCATCAGTGGATGTGTAAGACCTAGAAACAAAAGTAAATTTTTCATGCAAACAAGTTCTTGGCAATTTAGGCTTTCTGGATCACAGAAAATATTTGCCTGGCTGGAAAAATGATCATTGGTCTTTTCCGTCTGATTGCAGTGCCATGTGCTTCCAGTGGCATGGAGAGATGTCTAGGCTGGGCACTCAGCTGCTTCTGGGTGCTCAAGATGCTTGCAAGTTCTTTAAGGTCTGTCAGCAGTAAGAATTGTTTCCACAGCCAAAGGGAATGCTTAAGGGAGAGCAGTGCAATTTAAATTTTTTCTACTACTTCAACATCAGAATTTAAATTTAGGTTTTCACTTTGAAAACCAGTCTCTTAGCTCCTGCTTTCTTTGCTTTTGTGGTCACTAAAGCAAAGGCTATTATCTTTTTAGATGAAATTAAACCAAGAGATCACCTTCAGGGGTGTACCCATATATTCCACAAAACACTGGTAGATGTTTTGTCCATGGGTTCAGTTTAGAGCTAGTCCAAAGTAAACTGCCTCAAAAGGCACAGAGGGTGGATGTCAGCTCCTCAGCACCAGCTGCTTTGCAGTAGTGTGCTGCATTACCTGTTTACATTGCAATTAGATTGCATTAGAATCAGAGTGCTTTCTACATTTCTGTTGCATCTGAAGGATTTAATTCTTTTATTGCTTGGAATTCTCTCGAGGCTAAAGAATGTTTTTCTGTCTTGACAAAAACTCACATTTACATGCCAAATAGGTTTCATGATATGACATAAATTAGATTAATAATTCTCAAGTTGCCATTGTAGTTGCCTCTCAGGTTCCATAAGTACTGGCATGCATATTTACAAATGGTGAAGCGCTCTAGAGTGCAGTAAGATATCACTGTTAAAGAATCTAGGGATATCAGGTCGTCCAGCAGTCTTAAAACCATTTATACTGTAAGTGAAAAGTGTTTAGCAGGAAAAAAAAGCCACACATTTTCCTGTTCATAAGTTGAGTATCTTGCTTATTGGAATAAATGGAACTGTTTTCTGTGGCTGTGATGTTTTTATTACTTGACATTCTTCAGTGTTTCTTTATTCTTAGCAGGCATAATTACAGTAGTTTAGGCTGATTGTTTTTCATTCCGTCTGTTGAAGGCTTATTTAGTTCTCTTTCTCAAGAGCACAGAAAGGACTAAAATGAATCTGAGAATGTTTACAGCTAGGTTTCTTATGACCCAGGTCATATTGTTGTCTTGAATCAGTTTTCTCCTCGTCCTCAACTGAAAACAAAAAAAATTCTTAATCTTGCAGGGTTAAATAAAAGGAGGAATGCAGTGCAAGGAAGATTCCTTTTATGCAAGGCACGGGATGACTGAAAGTGCCTGTGGGCATTTGGTCCCCATTGGCTCTCTCAGCGAATGCAATGATGCCCACGGATAGCCTGTATTGTTGTCAGTTAAATGGGATCATGAGTGTCTGAAAGGTGTTTGAGAATGAACTGAAAATCATTTTCACAAGTGGATGATTACTTCTGCCACATGTTAACCGAACTCTATCAGAGTGGCCCAGATTTTTGAGACTGCATTAATTGCTCTTTCAACCTTGACTGAGGTTTCTCTTTAAGAAAGGCCTTTGCTGGACTAAACTGCTACACGTATTGATTTTTCTTTCTATTTTTTTTCATTGTTTGTGATAAATGAAGCCTTTTACAAGTAGAGAATTTATCATTCAAAATGTAGATAGATTGCTTCATTCCTTAGAATAAAAAGGCTGATCTAAAAATGATCTCTGTAGAAGGAGTAAGTCCATTCTCATTTCTCCCTCAGTGAATAGCTCCGGTATTCCACACACAATTATGCTTTTTCAGCTATTCATTAGTGCTGATTTTTTTCATCAAAAAGTGGAACCCTGCACTCTCGCAGTGCGGTGAGTACTTAAAGCAAATAAGCTGCCATCTCCCTTCCTGTGTATGTCATCACGTAACTGAAACTGAACTATAATATTTAGCAACATGGTTTTGCATTTTGGTAGCACAAGGAAATGCACTTTGAGAGATATTCAAACTTTATGTAATTACAGCATGGTTATGCCCAGACTTTTACAAGAAAATGTTTGTTTATTTTATTTGTTCTGTTTCTGGAGAAGAAAATTATACTGATGGACATGAGATGATATATAAAACATTTTTATCTGGGGGTTTCTGTGTTTTGTAGTGGAAATTGTAATTTTATTTGTTTTCCAGGAAAACTAATTTTAAATATTAAATGGGAGGTTTTTTGTGCCGTGTTTTAAGCATTGTGAGGAATAATCATGTAATTCTGGGACTTCATACAAACCCAATTTTTATTTTTTCATTTGGGAGTGAGTAAAGAGAAATAAAGCAGTATTAAATAATATTGAAGAAAAGAAGATTGCAGAACTGTTTTTAAAAGAAAAAGTCTCAGAATAGTGATTGCATGGTTTGTACATTTGATTGCATTTTCATGTTACTACAAAACATGTTAGAAAATCTTCACATTGGGGTGACACTTCATGACTTAACATATTTTTTATGTGATTAGTAAAAGCAGGTGTATTAGTCCTAAGTTACTAGAAATTATGTGAGTAATATAAGAAAACTGAAGAAGGCAACCACACATGCATAGTACCTATAAATATGCTTTCTAATCTGCATATGTACAGACATAGATGCTATGTGTATGTATCTCATTAATGTATATTTTTACAGAATAGAAGTCTCTCGTCTATATATGTTTCAATGTACATGAAAACATCAATCTTTTCTCCTTGTAAGAATATTTATTAAACATTCTCAAAACACGATCTTAAAAAGGAGTCAAAACAAATTTAAGCAGTTACTATTATAGTGTTCAGATACAGGGGAAGTACTTCAGAGTCTTCTTTCCCTGTATATGGCTGAACTTTAATAATTCAAGAATTATTTTAGATTATCCCAACTTTGGAACCCAAATGAGAGCAAAAAAAATTGAAGCAAATGGTGTGCTTAGTGTTTAGAAATATGCAACTGGCACTTCTGAATATCAGTTTCTTATTTGCATTGCACAAAATCTTTTGCCTAAAGGTACAGTGTTTGAATGGCTGTTCTGTGTTTCTTGTTGATGCTGAGGATTTTTAATATAGTCTGAGCAACTGATGCTGTGCATTTTGTGTATATTATTTTGGATGGAGAGAGTGACTGTGGCTTCTGGTTGAATACAGATACACTTATGGGTAGAGAAAAAGCAGGCTGCAGCTCTGGGAGTGTGACTTTGAGATTCTGTTCTGGTTTGCAGTACTGGCCTTTACCTGAGACTCATGGAAAGTTATGCTATTGTCCATCTTAAAAATAGAACATCCTTCAACTTAGCTTTAAGACTTAGCTCACTTCTGAATCTGTTAACCTATTCATTTTCTGCTCCAGTTGTGAAATCCCAGTGTCATTTAATTGTGAAAACTGGCTATTGTAGAATTTTTCTGTTCTAGACCTCAACTGCAGTTTCTACAGATCCTAGATGTTACTGTCTAAATATAGGAAGGTTCTTGAAGATTCTTAGGTACTTTGTGTCCATTTTTTTTCTTTTTCTTAATTTTTTTTCTCCAAATAGAAAATGAATGAGGAAGAAAGGCTCAAAGAAGACTCTAGAAGCCTAGGTGGATCCTTCCACATAAAAATGTTAGACTCTTGAGTAAGAATTAATCTCTTTATCTTTCAGGAGCAGACACACTTAAGATGAGCACAGGATATATCCCTTGTAGATGGCTGAAACTGTTTTTTTAGAAAAAAACTGGTACCATTAGAGATGGCACTGGAAGGGGGATTAATAACATAATTGTGTGTTTATAGTTATTTGCAAAACCAGACAACATAAGTCTTTGTATTTCTATACTAAATCCCGGCTTTACTTTCTTTGTTACCTGGCCTTATGTAAAATTTGTGAATTTTAATGTTAGGTAGTTAATGTTTCACTCCTTTTTTGTCCAAGGAAGCTCTTATTTAGTACCTTAGTTGGAAGTGATTTATAGGAGGAATAAAAGTGCACATTGCTATTTAATTTCTTTTTGTGTGCTTTATTATTTTATACATTTGAATTTACTGTATCTTATATTATTTCTGCCTGTACTGCAGAATTATAGGTGGTCCTGTACTATATCTTACAATGAAGAGTAGTTTAAAAGGTGGCCAAGTAATAGAAAAACATCACCTTTTCTCTGATAAAAATGTTCTTTTAAGACCTATTATTTTAAAAGCACTTTCTGCAGTAGGATCAGTTAATAATGACACAGAATTAGCATAGAGTTTCTAAGGTTGGATTACTCATTTTCTCATGTGCAAGAGGGAAGAAGTCTTTGTTAATCTATGGTTTCTTTACAGTCATTTAAGACAATGCCAAGAGGGTGGGAACATGGTCAGGATATCTTTGTACTGTAGGTTTGAAGGACTGTGTATTTTCAACTGGGTTTTCAAAATACAGTTTCAAAATGGGGCAGTTACCTTCTCACATATATAAAAAATGCCTTCATGATACTCCAGGGGATGCAGGGGGATGCAGTAGCAGAATCACCATGAAGCAAGCACAGGGCAGTCTTAGGACTGAGAGAGACCAATGGCCACCTGTGGACTTCTTTACTTTTCTCCCTCAGGTCATTAAGCTTCAAGGCTATGTGAAATTCATAATTTATTTCCCCTCCACCCTCTGACAATAGTAAAGAGATTAGCATGGCAATAGCAATGTTGTGTGCTTTGGGGAAAGCTAATGCTCTGAGACATATATGAGAAGGAAAACAGTTCATATTCTGTGGAAGAATGTGTGACCATAAGTCTGTGAGGTAAACGCTTCCTTAGTTGCAAAAAATTATAAATTTTAAAATAAACCCTTGTAGGTCCTTTTTTTTGTACCCTTTCTGACATAACCTTTACTCCTTTATTTTCATTGAATTTATAATAGTCACAGAATTAAGAAGTTAAAAAGACTGTGGCTAGATCCAGACTATTCAAAGAAGGCCACATCAACTGGTAATTGTGTACGCAAAGCCAATTTTTTTTCCTTCTCATTCAAATAAAAAGCAGAGTAACCAAGTAAGGTAGACCTTCAACACAGGTGTAGCAGAAGTTGAAGAAAGACAAACACTGTTTTCATAATAATAATAAGGGAGCCACTACATAATCTGACAAACAACAATTAATAAGCAGTACACTGAACATTTATTTTAGACATAAATTTGTCCTTTGTGATGCCTAATGTGGGAGAAAACATTCTTGAGAGTACACCCAGGACAGGTATAAAAAAGTTTTTGCCTTTATCTTGCTTACTCATTTCACATAAGATGTTAGTTCATTGCTCTGTTTTTTGACTGAGGTGCAAACTACTGGGCAGCAAAGCCACAGAAGTGAGTAGAGGGCAGCAGACCATATTCTCTTACCAGAGAGGCCCATGTTCATCTGACCAACCATCTCACATCCTCGTTATTATAGCTACTTCATAATGTGTGTACTGGCGTCCTCTGGAGAGTGCCCTGTGAAGCCAGCATTCATTGGCCTGAACAATCATTGTTCTGCCTTTGACCAGCCTAGCTGTACCAGATGTCCTTGACAGAAGCTGGCCAGCCAGAAGGGGCATCTCATGTGTAATATTTTGCTCTCCTGTCAGGTTTTAAGCAGCAGATCCTTACCACTCATGGGTTCTTGCTTACAATCTCACAGCTCGTTCTTTTCTTCTTGCTGTCTTTGTTTACAACAGTGCAACATGACCAAGTGACAGAAAAAGTGTCACTATAGTGCCAGAAAATTCACTGCAAAATCTTGGGTAATGAGTGTACTCTCTCTACCACCAAATAGTATCAGCATCTGTGGTTTTCTCTTCTCACTGGTTGATACTCCTGATTATGTCCTCTGATTCAAAGCCTGGAAATTGCTAAATTGACAAGGATTTTTTGTAATCTAAGAGCCTTTATAGTGAAGTGCTTCTGTTTGGAAAATTAGATTCTACTTTGCTCTGAAAAAAAATTTAATCTTGTGTGTCTGCTGACATTGTGTTATGTGAGCATTTTATCACACTATCTCTGGGACTGACTTCTCACAGACTAAATAACGCTAGCAAATCTGTGGAAAACAAATGGAATAAAAACTGTTGGGAATGTCAACTTTTCTAGCATAAAGTATTTCTATGTAGTTAAAAGTGTTCTACATTAAGCTACTTTTTCTATTTTTCAGATAAAATTGGTGAAATAAAAAGTGATAAGCAGGGTAATCTTTGCAAACGTGAGCATTTTTTCTGATTTTTGTCTTTGTTTTTAGTGAAAATGAATGTCTCTTTGCATTTTTATGATATGAGTAAATGGAAGTAAAATAACTTCTTACATATAACAACACTGAAGAAGCAGTTCAGTAGACAGAGTAAATTAATACAGTGGTTTTTTGGTCCTCCTAATGTCATGCTTCTTATTAATGGAAAACCACTCCCTTTATTATTTCCTTTGCAGGTACTTGTATGCCTTAGGACAGAAGGTTTGGAAGCGGTGGAAAAAACGCTACTTTGTCCTTGTTCAGGTTAGTAGCCAGCCATGAAATTTCAATAAAATAATCCTTGGACTATAAATTATGTATGATTTCTCGAGTAGTTTGTAACTCAGTGTCTTCAGGCAACACATGCAGTACTACGCCAAGCTTCTTACAGCACAGAGACCACAGAGACATCCAGGGTTTTTTTTAATTTATATACCTACTAAACAGAAATATTACCAAGTTTTACAGATATATATAAATGGGTCCCTACACTGAGCAATGTTTCAACTGAAACATAAAAAATTCTGGATGAAATTTTTGTGACCTTGTAATAGTCTGATGACAGCTTTTTACCAACCCTCAATTTGAAATAAATTAATATTTCACAAATTGAATTGTACTTACTGTTTAATTTATTCTATCTCATTAAATATTTCCTGCCTTTGAAATTAAAGCAACAATACTTATATTAAGAACTTTATCTGTTTTTTTTTTTAAATAATGCTATTTTTTTCCTTCCTTGAAATATTAAATTGGGTAAAATTATGTAATTGTTACATAAAATATGGTCTAGTAGCTGTTCTTGGCCACCAAAAAAGTGCTATGCTAATATTATATAACTTTTTGTCCAAACCCGGAACTGTTAGTATTTTCACATGCTAGTGAATGGTGATATTGACTTGAGATAAATAAAACAGCAGATTTTGAGTTGTCAAAACAGAGAAATTAATGATTTTAGGGAGTCTTTGGAAAAAAGTCATTGTTTTCTGTTGGTGTTTCTCTTCAGATTATATTTGATGTTCTTCACAGTAAGTTCAGAGAATGTTGTTCTGTCTCCTTTGTTTTATTGACAGAAAACTCTTAAAGTCTGAGTCTCCATAAGTATCATACAAAGGTTGAAGCCTCTTAATGAGGCTTTTTTAAGAACAAAAACTTCTAAAACTGCTTTACAGAAAGCCTGATTTCTTTATAACTCTGTCAGTCGCACTCACTTGGTCTCCTCATACTCCTAAGTGATTAAAATCATAAGGTTGTAAAAAAAAAACAATTACTGAATGAGTTCTTTATTAATACTAAAAGCCAAGAGTATTTGAAGGAGATTCTGTAAAGCTACAGAATTCATTTGGGTTCTGATTTTACCAAGGTCCTCTGTGAAGAGATGAGGACATTTTGTGACTAATATTTGTTGGGAAGATCTCTAATAGGATAGCTGTCAAGGCATAGCTGTGAACAGAAAATAATTTCAAGTTGCAAAGAAAAACAGTAAGACTACATGCTCCTTTGTCCTTCATGCTTTTCTTCAACACTCATCCTACTTGTCACTCCTTTCACAGAAAGAATGAATTTGTTCTTTTCCTCTAAGCCACAGGTGTCATCTGATTTTTAAATTGCACATCTAAGAGACACAGTCTTTATGTGCGTACAATATGGAACCATCATCTGGGGGATGAGTCAAGTTAATTTTAACTATTTTCTACTCTCTATGCTGAAATTGAAATACTGGAGGAGAATATTACAGGAATTTTCCAACTGTGATGGGATTTAGTAATCTATTTCATTCTAAAACAGCTATCAATTCAATAAAGCTATATAAAAAATACAATGTTAAATCAATATTTACAGTCCAGACAGCTCTGGCTCATTTATATAGTCTTGCTGTGATGCGTTCCCTGGCAATAAGCTGAAGTCAATACATGTGAAATAAGCATTCAGTAATGGACCAGTCTGTTGTATTGATATATTATTGACTTATTGACAAGTCTTCCTCTATATATTAACTTCTAGCGTACAGTAGTAAAACGTCAAGGACATGAAATTCAGTGTTAGAACAGAGGCTACCAGTATGGTTTACACACACTTTGAAAATTTAACTCAGTTGTGACATTAGATGAATAATGTTGATTTTTTCAGAGTGTGAGGTGAATAATGTGCACCTTCATTATTGCTGCACCTTTTATAAGTTGTTAGTGGTTTCTGAAAGAACAGATCAGTGTTACAGAAAGGTTACAGTATCTGCAAATTTTAACC
Organism: Vidua macroura; assembly: GCF_024509145.1. NCBI lineage: Eukaryota > Metazoa > Chordata > Aves > Passeriformes > Viduidae > Vidua > Vidua macroura. The sequence goes on along the minus strand of NC_071575.1, from coordinate 51,727,094 downwards.
TCTTCCTTTTTATTTGACTTTTTTCATTTAGTATCCAGTCACTTCTCTAAAAGGTTATTAATTTAAAACCAGAAAAAGACACGGACACTGTTGGTAAAAAGCCTCTGTCGTACCTATTTTACTTAATTTACTGCCTGGTATCTTCCTCCAGTAATTGGAATGCAGATCCAGTTCTGTCCGTTTAATTTTACCTGGTCAAATGTTTGAAAAGTCTGTCATTTGTTTCATGGATAATTTTTTTCTAAACACACAAACCACACTAGGTAATTCTTGCTGCTGAACTCCTGGAGTGGGCAGCCCAGTGATGGCCTGTAGCAGACACCACAAAATCAGCTGCCAGGTGTGCGGTGACACCTCCTCCCAGCACACTAAACGGTCTTTGTGCCCCGTGGGGACATCCCTTAGTGACATTCCTCATAAGTCACAGTCACACTTCTGTACCTATCTGTCTGTCATAAATGCATAGGTTGTTGGTTTTCTCCCTTGTTAGAAAACTGGTAGAACAACTGATAGTCAGGTGTTTGGACATCTGAAAAATAAAAAAAATTCAAGTAAATGCTGTTGTAGGTAGAGAATTGCCTTTTATTCTGTCAAGATTACTGTTCAAGAGGACAAACTGATTCTGTTTTTGTCTGAGAATGTGTTGTGCATAGTCCTGACATTTGAGTACTTATTAGTCTATGAAGTATTTATGCTAATTTGCTGAATTTTTAGGCAAAGCAGATTACAGCTCCATTTACTACTAATAATACACTTACCCCCAGTCATGGATCTATATTTAAAAGTGTTATTTCAGACTGTGCTGGTGATTCTTTTTGTAGTAAGTGAGAGTGGCCACTGATGACCATAAGGAAAAGGGTTTAAGAAACTTCAAGTGTAAATAAATGAGGCAAGTTCTGTATTTCTTTGTTTTGTTGAAACTTTTTGCCCCAACAAAATTTTCTTGAATTTTTCCCATCTGTTTCTTTGGTGAAGAAACTTCAAGATGTCTCATTTTCAACAAAAAGGTGAAATCACCGATCATGACTGATTGTTCCTTTAAAATAAGAGAACACATTTGCAATACATTTGATAAAACAAAATCAGCAGCATTATAATGTCTGTCTTGTTATAGTGGTAAGGTTAAAAATGAATAAAGATACATAGCCCAGATCTTACACAGGTTTATCTTCCAAAACATTCAGTGGCTGAAGAAATCTGAAAAATATGGGCAGCTTATTTCATTCAACCAAAAGGAATAAACTGAAAATTTTTTACTACAGTGTCCAGTATCAAAAATTAAAATTGTAGGTTCCGTTTGCAAAGAAAAGAAAAGGAGGAAGCTCTCATTAAATGTAATGCTAATTGCAAAGGATTTAGAGTTGTGTGACTAGCTAACAGCTCCTTCCATGTTTGTCCATGAGGGCGAATATGGTTGTGGGGCAATAAGCAGGGAAGTACCAAGCAGTGACAGAGGTGATGCTGCTGCCGGGCCTAGAGCAGAGGGCATAGCATAGGGATGTGCCCCATGTCAGGGCTGACAGGGTTGGCAGAGACAGCCCCAGCCTGGCTGTCTCTGCCCACAGCCCAGACTCCCATTTCAGTCTCCTGGGGCCATCATCCCCAGCCCCAGAAATGCCACAGCAGGGCTGGTCTCCAGTTCCCCACATCCCAGTCCATCCTTGGCCTGTGCCCAGGGCTTGGGCTGGGGCTGGTTACCCTGTTCCCATCTGGACCCTGTCTACAAAGCCCTGCCTTTTCAGCCCAGGGATACCTTAAAATATTTAAATCAAAATACAGTAATTTTCTAAAGTATGAAATGAATGAAAGCAAGACTGTGGGCTCAATGCACAAATAGCGAGGTGGAATTCTGCTATGCCTGTCATGCTAGAGGATGAACTAGCTGCTTCTAGTAGTCTCTTTCTGACCTGAAAATCTGAATTTTGGGGTAGACTAGATTGTCTTTTGTGTTTATGTATATTTCATGTGGTCTTGGTGTGCCCATTCAAGTGAATGTACCAAATCTGATGTGGAAAGCTGACGCTCAGTTTCAGTTGCGTGACAGTGTCTCTCAAATTCTTTTCCCTGTAAAACTGTCTTTGCTTAACTAATGAAATAACTAAAACTAGAAGACCTGTGTTTAGTTTCTCTCTGCTATAGACTCCTGCTGTGGTTCTAGAGACACCAGTTTGGCATTTGAAGCCTGATGGCCATTTTACAGAGAGAGTTGTTAAACCTGTTCTTTTTGCTTGTACAGGCTGTGCCAGGGATGTTCAGCCACCATGAACTACATGCACATAGATAGCATTGTCCTGTTTCAAAAAAGCCCAATACGTAAAATAATGAAATATTTTTAGAGCATTACCCGATAATAGTTACACATTCCATTCTTATTTTCAAAAAGCATCAACCTTTTACAAAGAATAAAGGTACAGCACCAGCAAATATATGAATGAAACTGAAATCAGCTGTCTAAATTTTACTTCAAAAAGGATCATTCCTGAAGTTGTATTGTTTTAATAAATGTAGCTGAGCAATCAGCAGTCGAAATAAAAATAATCCATTATCTATCAGATGAGCTCCTTACCTGTCTGAAAATCCTAGCATGATTTTACAGATAGTTTAAAACAAGTCTGTTGGCCGTGTATCCTACAGTCCTTGGACATGAGAGTTTCAGAGGTGCATATACATTCAGTTCCCTTTAGTTTCAAGTATTCACAGATTGATGTGCTCTTTCTTCTGGTCATCTTCTATAATCCTCCCAGCTCTTCATGGAGAGAGCTGGGAACACCTCAGTTTTGTTTCAGTGATTGCTTTTCTCCTTACAGATATTACATTTCTTTCTTTATCATTCTTTATCTTTCCAGTCAGCTTTTCTTCACCTATCCTTATAATTTTCTGTTCTATCTACAGAGTCAAAAATCACCTGTTGACAGAGTCTCTTCTTATTGCTTCATAAGTTTTTTGATAATTGTACCTGATGACAAGTAACTAATGTTGTCCATGCCAGCTGCAGGCAGCTTGGCCTACACAGTACGTTATCCAGTGAGCCAAGCAGTGCAGGAGTGGGTGAGAACACAGATGCAAAAAGCACAGAAATTAGACTGTAAAATCAAACTGGAGGTTCTGATGCTTGCCATCATAAGCTCGAATTGGTCGGATTATACGTTCCTTTTTCCAGTTTCATGGTAATTGTGCCACTCATTCTGCAAACAGGTCTTTTATACATAAAAGTTCTTGTTTTCCCCATTTCTTGGAATATAGTTCTTTTTTTCCTCTTACAGTAGTAAGAGGATAATACTGAGTAATTTGGTCAGTACCACAATACTAAGTATTTTCACTACCAGAATCTAAATAGCTTCCCTTCATTTTTTCATAAAGCACCAGCCCCAAATGTATTTCAGGAAACTGCAGAGAGGTGTGTTTATGGGTTATTTGTTTTGGAGCTTTTTCCTTCATTTTGGCAGAAAGGGGAAAGGAGGAGAAATTTTACACTGTAAATACTTCTAGGAAAGGGAAAAAAAAGGGGGATTTATTTATTCAGTGCAAATGAAAGCTAATTTAAACCACAGTACATTTGTTATACAGTTCTGAAATGCAATTCATTAATTAGGAAATCCTTTCTTATTCAGGTTAGCCAATACACATTTGCAATGTGCAGTTACAGAGAAAAGAAGTCTGAACCTCAAGAACTGATGCAACTGGAAGGATACACTGTGGATTACACAGCTCCTCACACAGGTACTTTTCATTATTTGAAGTAGCACAATATATTTGTGTAAAATAGCTGTTTCAATTTGCTTGTTTTGATCTAGCAGCAAAAACTCCCACGTTCTCTGGCAGAAAAAATCCCAAGATTCTTTGGCAATTATTCCACTAGGACATTCTGATGTGAAAAATTGTGCTTTTAGAAATAAGTTTCTTGTAAGACTAATGAAAAATAAACTTTTCACTAAAGTTTCCTGAAACATTGTAAGATCACATATAATACAAGGAGAAAATTGTCAATTCTAGTTAGTCGTCCCTTTTTCTTTTTTTGATGGTGGTGACATGTGGCATTATACTGTGAAGTATATTCATAAATAATTTAGAAAATAAGACAAATTATGACAATGCTTGTGAAAGACAAGTTACTCATAGTAATCAAAAATAAATTTGGAGATATCAGAAAAATCTCCACAAGTTAATATTAAAATGGAAGAGGGCAATCACATGCAGAGAAAAACAATTCTACCTATGCAGTGGAGGGTTACAAAATTAGGAGACTTCTGAGACATTAAAGATTGATCTTTGAAAATGTTGTGTCGATCTTTAGAATAATTGAGAAGGCAAACAATGCTCAGAAGGCATTTGGAAAACCTAAACAATTCTGTCATAAGGAAATCCCAGCACAGCCATGTTGACTGTTGTGTCCTGTTCTCGTTATGTATATTAGTTACCAAAAAAACACTGAAATGAGAAAAAGGACTAAGGAAGAGCAGCACTGATAAATCATATGGAGCTGTCTCTGTTCAATAAGAGATAAAGTTGACAGGGATTTCCAGCTAATAAAATAATACCAGGAAGGAGAATATGTTAAAAAAAAAGAGCAAAATAGCATATGGCAGAGAGAAGATGAATAAGAGATAAGTTGGAGCTGAATTTAAAGTGGAGTCATGTAAATATTTTCTCCTGTGATTTCTGTATTTGTTCTACTTACGTTACTTCTATATATTACCATTTGATCCTTATAGCTCTAGATTTATCTTATTTCTAGGTTATAAATACCTATAAAATGTTTTAACACACACCTCCACACGCACACATACTCTAAGTAAAACCAATAATGTAATAAACATTGATGGTGATTTAGAAGTAACTTGTATTTATCAAGATTACCTTCTTATTTACTGCTTCAGGTCTTCAGGGTGGTCGGATGTTTTTCAACGCTGTTAAAGAGGGTGATACCGTGATATTTGCCAGTGACGATGAGCAGGATAGAATACTCTGGGTTCAAGCTATGTACAGAGCCACAGGTCAATCTTACAAGCCTGTTCCTGCAAGTCAAGCTCAGAAGATGAATCTTAAAGGAGGCAATGCCAACACAGATATATCCCCACTTTGTAAGTTGGCTTTTCTTTTCTTTTGTGGTTTTGGTTTTGGGTTTTGCTGGTAAAATATGTAGCAGCTCCCTCAATGAAGTTTAATTAAGCAGAACTTATTCACTAGGCAAATGTGTCTAGCCATTCATTGTTAGCCAAAAGCTCTTTAACTCGGATTATTATTAACAACAAGGGAAATCCTGACTTGCAGGTCATTATTTTTATTATAATCCATGAAAATACAGCAATTAGCTTCATATTCCTTACAACTGACCCATATATTACCATGGAGACGGTGTTTGGTTTGCATTATATTTTTCATTAGCTAGCCTGTGTAGTGTTGAATAGAAAAGCGTCAATCTATTCTCAGAATTTTTATAGATTTAGATCAGCTTTATCATACATTGTATGTATATTAGTTATGAAAAAATTGCTATGCAGACAGTACATTGTGAGTTGAAAGGCAATAGATGGGCTCCTGGATTTTTTTTTGGCACATACTGTAATATAAAATTACTTATAAAAAATTCTTTAAATTATTCAGGCTTAAATTTTCATCACCTTTCTTTGAGGAAATTATAGTTTCAGAGAAATCGGTGTAGATAGCATATATTAAACATAGTTTTAATCTTCATATTATATCTTTGAAAGTATTCTGTCATGTAGATATCTGCACAAAGGAAGCTTTTTCTGTTTTTTATATTGTTACGGAGGCTGAGTGCAATCCAATGACCTTTTGTAGTGGCCATCAAATTTCTTGAACATCATATGATTATTATACAATAATCCTTCTTCATTATCATATAACCATATGTGCATAGTGATAAAAGGGAGAAATGTGTTTTAGACTAAACTTGATTTAGTGTCTGAAGTCTGTAGCAGGTTGATCCAAACCCATTCTCTTCCCTTAGTCCTGCTGTCACTCAGTCGCACGACCTTCTATTCATCCTCTAATCTTCTATCAGTTTGCTTTCAGAAAACAGTAAAATGTGCTTGTTAAACTTAGTAATATTTATCTAAAATCCTGAGGAGCTCTCAATGTCATTGAGCTTTTCAATGTCAAGGTCATTGAAAAAAGTTTAATCTCACAAAAGCACTGACATCTGTTTTTCATCTGAAACAATTTGGAAGAGCATTAATCTGAAACACCTTGTGAAGTAATCTTTCATTATGGGGCCATTTAAGGTGAAGTAGGATGGAAGTAACATTGCAAAAGCAAAGGTGAGGCAACAGCCAAGAAGTGCTTCTGCCCACCTCCTCCCAATTCCCTGGATTTGTGCTCGGTGGTGGGAGTTCACTGTGTTCCTGCCTGATGTTTCTACTTCGTGTGCACCAATTAGAAAGTACAAAAGAAGTGACCACTGACAGCAGTAGCCAAGGACCTTCTCCTGGTTTTGGACACAGTATTCACCCAGAAGTGAAAGCAACTAGAAAACTCTGACCACAGGGCAATGAAAATTATAGAAAGAAAAAGGTACAAAAAACAATCGCAAGTTTGGATATACTGAAACTGTGTTTTCAGAGATAAAACTACTGATAATGTTACAGAATTAAACAGCAAGATTGTAACGTCTAGATATTATTTTAGACATTATTGTAGATGGACTACAGTTCTCAGGTGGAAACCACAGAAAAAGTAAGGATTATTTTAAAGATGTTTTCATGGAAGCTCAAAAGCCTAAAATATCATGTATTTTTCTGTCATGCTTATGTATCTACTTACACAAATTCATATGACTGAACTGTATATAAATCAAAATTCCATGTTTAAATTATTATTTTCCTTTGTGTTTAATATACTTCAATGTTGATATTTTGTAATAATTCACAAAATAATTCATAACTTATAATAATTCATAAATTTCTTTGCAATAGAATCACTTGTGGAATTTAATTTAATGTGATATTTAAAACCATTCTTTGACTGATTTCTATAATAACCCAGTTCTCTCTACATGAGTAAATTCTTTTATTCTGTCTTTTGTACTTTGTAGAAATGGGCATAATCGAATTAATCAGTTTTTAAGATACTTCAGGAACTGGGGTTTTCACATATAACCTTAAATAATTTTCTAAGAGTCCTACTTCATTTGAATATGTACTGTGCTGTATTTCTTGAGGCATAGTTTTACTCCTAAGAAGACTCTATAGCTGACCTTTTATCACATTTAAATAGATTCGGTTTCACGAGAAGTTAATTTTCTTTTCCCCTAGAAAAATGTTTGCAGGAAGCTGTGTCTTTTATTTTTAATCAAGATATAATACCACATACTTGAGAGCCGGCATATATATTAAATTAAGTTCATTTCCAATTTTTTGTTCTTTACTATGGTACATTTTTAGTATTAGGAAATATAGTTTTGAACAGATAATTACTCTTTTTATGATTTTTAGTTTCCTATTAATGCACAATTTAAGCATTTCCAGCCAATAGAATATTGCAGTATATCATACAATGACATATCTACATACAGAAAGCAGAAAACCAGCTTGGGCTTTGCGAAACAAATGTCAGTTAATGGTATTCAAACCTCAAAAGTCTGTCCCCATTTCCTTTATCCTCTAAGGTGAAAAATCAACTCACCCTAATAAAATGTTCCAAAAGAATTTTTGATAACTTGGAGAAAATTTTTAAAATCTTTAAACTGCAGGATGTAGAAAAAAGTCAACTTGAGGGGAAATGTTTCAATATTTTTCTGTATTGTGTTTGTAAAATATCTCCTTTCATCCTGAAATTTTCTTGATAGTTACAAAAAAACATATGAAAGTGGTGTTTAACAGAATCAAACTACTATTGTACTTGTCCAACTTCTAAAATGTATACTAGTCAATTTTTTCATCTCTAAGTAACTTGGTATTGCAGTCTTGTGGTATTAGGTGACTCCGAAACAAAAGTGAAGACAGGCTAATGTCAGCAAATGATCAAGAAAAGGAGACTGACCTTCAGATCCACTGTTCTGCATAATCATGCTGAATGAAAGAATAGAATCTTTAAGGATGTATGATTGTAGAATAGCCAGAAGTTTCCCAAGGACACTAATGTTTTAGGGAAAGCACCAATGAAAAACAGATTAATTTGAATCACATAAATGTTCAGGAAGTGATCCCTTTTTTAATGAGCAGTGTATTAGGAGATATATTCATACAGTTGAAAAGGCTGCTGGAGTGCTTAGCCCTGCTAGTAACTTGTTCATAACACAGGAGTTAAAAGTAGCACATGAGGGGATTGTCATGTCTTAATGAAGAAATACAAAGCCAAACATTCTGAACTTGTACCCTCATGAGTTCAGAGACAGTCTCTTTCAATTAATTGCATTTTTAGAAACAAACAACTTTAAGGTATTTTTTTTATTTGACATAGTTTTCTCAGCAGGTTTTGCAGATTTATGTCCACCATACCCTTTTGCCTGGGTAGGAAAAGAAGACTGGAGTAACTCCACCCTCCCTTCATGTTTCCCCAGTCCCCTTTAGGTCCATTTCCTTCTTGCCTCCAACCATCCCTGTCTCCCTTTTAGAAAGAAAATGTTTACACCAGCCTCCACCACCTCAGGCAGCCAGTAAGTCACCTGTGTGCTCTCTTCTGTACTAGTCAGGAACACGTAAAAACTATCTACAGTCCTCTTCAAATTTGCCCTTCAACAAAACACTGGCAATCAGTCAGTGTGGTATCCCCAGCCTGACAGTCAGACTATATGGGCCAGCTGCTTTCTCATTCCCTACCACTTTCTCTGCAGAAGTTATTTCATGGCCTGATACCTAAATTATATAGTTCTGGGGTCATAGATTGTCTCTTTGGCCTGTGTAGTTCTTTGGAGTCCCGGTCAATGATGAGGAGTCAAAATGTTCCCAGTGTAAGCTGTCACCATCTGTCTGGAGTGGCACTTGAAGGAATGTAATGCATGTCTTAGCACTGTCTTTTCCGACCAGTTCCAGCCCCTTCTGGAACAGAGTCATAGTTCTTACTCTACTAGTCTTAGTCTTTAAGTTTTTTTAATCCCTACAATACTAGATTGCTTGCCTCTATTTTCTCTTCTTTCCTGCTGGCCTGAGCTAGTTCAAATTGCTTTCACGATGCTTAAAATCAAGCAGAGATGCTACAGAGAGCCACAAAAAGGAGTAGGTCACCACTCAGCAAGGCCAGTGCCTGTAGTTCACCCTAGCACAGAGTAGATGATGCAGGAAATGTGTATTTGCTTCTAGGCTGGAATAGGGCAGAGACATTGTATAGGGATGCTAGAACCATTTGAGAATGTGCCATAAACATGAAACTCTTGGTAGTCTTAATTCAGTCAACTCTGTATGAGCTGAGTCACTGAGGACCTGATGATTTTAATAGCCTTTGCAGCTGGACTAAAATTTAAAGTTTCTTGCAAAGATGGCAAAAGGCATACTTAGAATGCTGTTCTGCCCTAATGAAAATCTTTCTCTAAAAGAAAAACCAAATAATGTGCTAAAACTCCTGTAATGGCTTTTGTTAGTTTTTAACATTGCTTGAAAATACATTTATTTGTCCTATCTTGATTAAAAAAATAAGAAAGGATAGTTTCCAAAAGATGAAATACAGAACCTGAAACAGGCAGTGCAACATGGAAGTAGCAGCCAATGATTTTGAGTGAAAGGCAACATGGAAAGCATGGCAACAAATTTGATTAAGAAGGGAAGAAAAACTAATTGTGAAAAAGCAAGAAAAATATTACTGCTTCAAACCTCTCCCTAAATATCTTCCCAATATTTTCCAAGATTGAGAAAATGTAGAGAAAAATGAATTTGTATTTTTTTCTTAACTATATGACAATATAGTACCTTATATGCCTTTTGCATTTGCATGTTGTTTGAACAGGACATCTAAAGCTCATTTATGTAAGAATTTGAAAAAAGCAATCACTCTAACAATTTTTAAAAGTAGAGACTTGAGTAATTTTTTTAGTCACAGTCATATACCATTTATGAATTCATTCATGATCCTTGCTCAAGTTCTTAAATTTTTTTAATTCCTTTTTGTTTCAAAATATTTACCAGTTATCTTGTTTGTACATCCTATCAGTAAATAAAAATGTAATGTATTACACTAGATCTATTTTTCTGTTATTTCCTGCTTGCCTCCAGCTGGCAAAGGTAAGTTCTTTGTTGTTTTTCTGTTGCTTAAATATATTTGGTAACAGATTTTCTGCTACTGTTTGACAGTGTTATTTGTACTACTTGATTCACTCAAAAAGATGATCAGTCGTGGATCTTTCTTTTAGAATTAAATCTAGCAAATATTTACACTTTTAAATCAATACTTTTGCTTATTTTGCCCAAATTATGTAATAGCAAATTTTGCTTTCACAAGCTGTTTTGTATTCAGTAGGTTACCTTACTAATTATGATCATCTGGATACTGTATCAGTATGCTGGATCTGATTTGCAACATCCAGTCTCTTGATTTCAAAATACTTACGTTACTTGTCAGTACTTACACCTTCTCTCTTAAAAAACGGGCATTTTTTTATGTTGGTGTGGTTAACCAGAGAAAAAACCAAAAGGTTATTTTAAGAATGATTCAGCTCTGTATGATTTCCTAAATGATGGCAAAAAGAAATAAAAAGTACTTTTTATTTTTTTGTCATATGTCTTACTATGAATCATATTTATAGTATATGATAAACCTGATACTAGAAGGAAAATTTATATGAAATGCTGAAATCAGTCACTTACACATTAAATATAACATATTTGAAAAGAATTTTATCCATGTTTGGACATTTTGGAAGCTACAGATAACTTCATATGTTGTTCAGTACTTTTGGTAATGTAGTTGTGTTGATATCAGTTGTTTATCTTTGAATTTATGTGTTTAAATACAGTTAAACACATTACTAATTAAGAGAGACCATTTCCTGTACCTATGTCAAAAATATAAGCTAGGTTTGTCATTAATGATAGGCTAGTCTAATGTTCATTGAAATACTGCTAATCTGTGTAATCACATATGCTACAGATCTTTCAAGCATTTAAAATACATGCTGCTTCTTCTCTGGGGTGATGGTCTCATAACTTACACCATCGACATATTGTCATACTGTTTATTTGCTACATCCACCTTGGTGAAATCTGTCACATGGATGTGACTCTTGCTTTGACAATGCAAAACAAAGTGATATGAATTAGTTTCTGCATCTTTCTAGGATTTGATGTTGCAGATCCTTCAGCTTGAATTAAATAATTCTCCCATCCACAAATACAGCTGAAAGTTGGACTTGACATGGATCAATATGATCTGGGGCTAAATTTCTAAATGTGACTGATTATGTTAGCATCATGCCCACAGATCAATATTGAGTTTTATTATGAACCTGACTCTATAATTGGGTTTAATCAATAAACTTTTGTCTCCTTTCTTTAGAAATTTTAGATTTCTACTACGCAGGTTTTCAAAATTGCATTTAGGATACACTTAGATCTATACTTTTCTGGTAACGAATATAAAAAGACCTAGGTTTGAATTTAAAGGAACAAAGAGCTAAGACCCTATTGAAAGGGGAAGTCAATTTTTAAGTTGATAGGACTGTTCACCCCAGTACAGTCTATAGAATCCAAGACAGCTAATGTGCTAATACGTAACTAGTCCTTTTGGGCACTGTAAGGCTTTTTCTGTCCATACTAGATAGATAATTCACATTGAAGACTTTGACAAAACAGAACATTAATGAAAGCAATCACTAGAGCTTCTCTTTTGATAAACCCGCGGGGTTTAAAGGCGTTGAAAGATGCAATCTGTGAAGAACAATAAATTTGGGCCTTTGATTGAAGTGCCATTTGGGATGGTATGCTTTCTCAATGTATTTGCACAAAAATGCTGCTCCCTTTTTCAGTACACTTTGCTGGAAGGTTGAAGGAGCTCTTTGCCATTACTACATTAAGGTTTGTCTCATTAAAAGCTGAGTACAAAAAGAAGGCTGGAAATGACCTAGCTCGAGCCAGTGTGTTCATTTCTGCTCCAGTTTGCCATTTGAGAAGTAGGCTTCAAGCCATGATGAATATTTCTGTTAAGTGGTACTTTGAACTGCAGTAAAGATGCTCTTTCTTTTCTGAAGAAATAAATGCATAAATCTGTTTGGGGTTCTTTTAGATTTTTTCTTTTTATTTTTATTTTTCTTTTTTTTTTTTAATATTTTGTTGTTATTTTGCTAAAATTAAAAAGAGAGCCATACTAAACCAGGAAATTACAGAATATTTTTCATTTCTGCTCATAACATTGTTTCTAAATTGAAACATTTGCAGAGTCCACTAGAAAACAATTCTTTAATACTTTTTTCATGTACTATGTTGTGTTTTCTCGCAGACTTTCTAAATTTTGGTTTATCTGTCATTGGGTAGCAATTGTTTTTTACACTCAGTAAATTGGTATGACTGATAGAAAAATAATTCAGTAATATTTTTTTCAGGTTAAAAGATTCTGTAATAATTTCCCTGCAAGCATCTCTCTATATGAGTTATTTCTTTGAGATACTTTGAGACTTATATGCCATACGTACACTGGTGTTCGTAAGTCTGAACACGCACTCACATGTATTGTTCTGCACATTTTTCCTTTTTATGACAGATACAGACCGTGGCCAGAAACATGGCATGGATGAGTTTATTTCTGCTAATCCCTGCAAATTTGACCATGCTTCCCTCTTTAGACTGCTTCAGAGACAGACCTTGGATCACAGATTGAATGACTCCTATTCTTGTTTGGTGAGTACTGGCTGGAAGATAGATATAAAGAAGTGAGAAATAGTTGTTACAAAGTAGTCCTTTCTTCCTCGTTCATTCAACAACTGCAGTTGTAGGTGGAATAAAGGGTCCAATCGATTGGTTTTAAATTTGAAAATTACATACTTGCAAGCGGCTGCTGTGCCACTCAATAGAAAGCAAAGAGACACGAACTGTCTTCAATTTTATCAGCTGAAATTTATCATGTCCTCTGGGGAAGTTTGAATAAAACCAGAAAGTTTTGACAATAGCAAGAACTCCTGTGGTAGAATTTATTGACACCTGTACAGGCATTTAAGGTCCAAATGTGGTTGCCTCAGCTCAGACATATTCACCTGTCTTATAATTCTTCATTCCACTCTGGTGTGAAGGAAAAACACCAAAGAAGGGAGGCAGAGCCATAAGCAATATAGATACATGGGCATATATGCATTACCTGAACAGCAAGTAACAAAGGGGAGTATAATCATTAAACAAAAGCCAATAGAATGTGATCTCTGTATGAAAATTAGTGTTTTCCACATTCAAATACCATCATTACCATCATAAAAGGTAAGATGTTGGTTGCAGTTTCTTTTTCGTACAATCATTTTCTGTTCTGTGCTTTGTGAACTAGTTGAGGATGGGGCTACTTCAGGTTTTGTTTTCATTGGGGAAGAAAACCAGCAACAATCTCATGGAAGTTCATCAGATTATATACACTCATTAAACAGGTTTGTATGGGGCAGACCTCATAACTTCCTGAGGCTTTATTTTTCACCTGATATTATGCCTGAAATAGTGATCTCTCACTAAGAATCTAAAATGCCTCACAGCACATAATTTTTATTTCACTTTAATATCCCAACAGCAACAAAAAAGGATAATGGGGATTTTTACTTATTTTTTCCATTGTTCTCACTAGTCTTGTAATACAAAGGTAATAATTGGAATTTTTCAGATTGTTTGCAGCAGTTAAAAAGGAGAAAAAATATTATTTGATGACAGTTGCCTCCTTTTTAAAATACTTCCAGATACATATGTATAGAAAAGTTAAAGGACTCATTTTCTGTTTGTGGGTTGCACACTGTATCAAAGAGGCCTGAGAGTACATCTGTACAAAGTAATTGGCACTCAAAGAGAAAATGGTTAGCTTTCTACCAGTGCATTGGGGTCAAACTCTTTTTTTATAATAATAATATAGTAAGACACTTAATATAACCTTGAAATCAGGAACTTTTAGAAGAGGTTAGGTGAAATGCACAGTGCTATAGCAACCATAAAGCAGATGTATTTCTCACCGTTCTTTTTTAAATTCAGCTTTTAATAAGTGGAATGGGTGATAATTTTTTTTAACTGCATATTTAACTACATTTTTATATTTTTAAAAAATTGGGAATGTCAAGATAACAATAGAATACATGGACATGTAAGTGTGATTTTTCTTTTCTCTAACAGCTCATTTCCCATAGTCTTTTAGAAACAATTCATCCCTTATTTCAACAAATACAGTGTAACCACACATATGACTTGTAAAAAAATTTTAAAAGCATAGGAATTAATATTATGCAGAGTTCTTTATTAAATTATTATATAACCTAAATTTCTTCTATTCTACATTCTTCTTGGTATAGGGAAAGTATTGAGGGGGTGGGGGATTTTGGGTTTTGGGGTTTTTTTCAATTATAAAATCAAAAAATATGTGGTTATCTAATACCAGTATTTTGTGGGACATAGTTGTTATGTGTTTGAGAGACTTACACATGATGTGGGATTGAAGAAGGGCAAGGAAAGCACGCATTTATATGAAAAACAACCATACAAACAGATCTTTTAAGAGAGACTGAAGTTAAATTAATGAGTTCTAATTTTAAAAATTGTGTATTCTTGTCACAGTTATATCTTATGAGAATGAGCAGAAATTTTAATCATTTGCTTTTGTACTGCTAGGCAATGATATGCAACATTTTGTTATGTTTTCCATAAAAACATAGGGAGAGATCAGTGACAATGACAACATATTGGGAGAATGTCAATCACAATAACCACTGTTGATTATATCTAGAGCTAGCAAACATATTATTGCAAAAATACAGGTTAAATCCCTTTTCTTTCTTGTTTCAATAGAATACCATATTTTGTATCAAACACTATGTAAGGTATATGAGGCATTGCAACATGATCAGATACTAGGTTAACATGCTGAGTACTGTTCTGGGTTCTAAAGCTAAGTGTTCTCTGGAAATAGATGAAGCTCCTTAAAGGCAGTGGAAACACTGACTTCAAAGAAATTAATTAGGAGCAATAATTATTAAATATTAAATACCTGTGGTGTTCTTGTTTGCAGATAATATATTAAATTGAAGAGTTTGGGGAGACTATAAAGCTTGAATTCATGTCTCAAACAAGTATATTAGTGAAGTTAAAACACAGATTTTTTTTATTAACTGATGTGAATATATTTTTAAGTACTGTTCAATAGTATTTCTGCTGATATTTTGTACAAATATTAATCGTCAGATCTTGTGAAAGTATTAACAAGCATTAGGGAAATACTGGTCTTCAGCTGCTGTATTGATGTTATAAATTCTTTATTTTGCAAAATCATTTTGCTTATCCAAGTTATTTGTATATTTGAGTTCAGGTATTCCTCAATCTCTCTTAACCATTTGATGAGATGTAATGATGAGAGATGATGAGAGGGAGATACCACCATGATCAAAACAAGAACAAAGAAAAATGCTTACGTAGAACAGCTGTGCAGTATTTGCAGTTTTCCAAGGTTATGTTTTCTCCATGCTGCTTTTTGGAAGCTCACTCTACTTCTTATCATACTTCTGCATCAAGACTCAATTACATTTTTTCCACTCTGGATTCACTCAAGAACTGTTTTTATCATGTGAAGGTGTCTGTACTTTGCTCATGTTTGTCTCAGGGTTAAGCTGTTTTCATCAAGACTCTGGCCAAGAAATCTCTCAATAAGCTTGAGAATATCTAATAAATATTTAAGGTCAAATCTTACTCAGGTGGCTTTTAACAAACTACCTAGCTTTGCATCTCTTTACTAGTAAAAGTTGTTTTAAAGTTGTTAGAAGTGCATGCATGTTACATAGGTAAAGGGTGGAATTGTGGTAAGAATATTAAAGTTGCAGCCACAGAGAACCATCCAGAAACTGTGCTTAATGTCCACGTTAATGTCCCTCAGCATTTCCCAAATTCTAAATTGTATTTTATAATTGATTGCTAAAACAAAGTTAATTATTTTAAAGTGTTAGTTTATTTTAGGTTTTGATATATAATTTAATCTGTCCCAGACTTTGGATGTATTAGCATGTTTTTTGTAAACAAGATATTTCATAGTAGTGGTATCTCATAACTGCAAATAGTTTCCTGACATCTAATCCTTTCAGTAAGAGGGCTATTGTAGGGTCTAGCTTTCAGTGCCGTCAGCATTAGTCAGATGGAAATCATTCTAATATAGAAAGTGTATGTAATGGACATAAAAATCCATGTTTCTATTCTTTGTCTGATTTAAAGCTGAGAGTGGGAAAATAAATCTCAAAATGTTGTGTGGATTTTTTGCCTTTCAGGGCTGGTTTAGCCCAGGTCAAGTCTTCGTGTTGGATGAATACTGCGCTCGCTACGGGGTGAGAGGCTGTCACCGCCATCTCTGCTATCTTGACGAACTGATTGAATATTCAGAAAATGGTTCTGTCATTGATCCAACCTTGCTCCACTACAGCTTTGCATTTTGTGCCTCTCATGTTCATGGTAACAGGTAATTTAATGATATCTTTTTTAATCCATAGTATTTAAATGCATAGTCTGAATAAAAGTATTTATAGGGTCTTGCATGCACCAGGGAGGGAACTGCACGCAACAGAAATCAATTCATGAAAGTGTCTTCAGGGGTACTGGAGGTTCCATACAGATTACTGTTAAAAGAAATCTCCTTTTAGCATGTACTGTCTTAATGCAATATGTTTTCAAGATAAAAAACTGTTAAAAGTGTAGTCTTCTTCATTCTGCATTTATGTTGTGCTGCTAAATGGTGTTTCCAGTAAACATTTTGAACAATTATGCAGCTTAAGGGAAATTTTGACTCTTTCTGCAGTCTGTAGCTTGGCAACTAGTCATACTATACTGTGTTCTTCTGTCTGTGCTATCACAGAGAGAAATAACATATATTGGGAATTAGCTGTAAGCCCCAGCCAGGAAGAGCTAGGACACTTCTAGAATCCTTTCCACTAGACAGGTAGACTACTTGAGGAGCTTTTGGCCACAGTGATTGTCTTGGGGTGATATCTTCATTCCACTTGCAAGTGAAAGACTTAGAAAAAAAATAAGTTGTTGCTTTGCTATTTTTGCACATTCTTTAAAAGAAGCACTGCTTCATCTATGTCTTGTTCCAGACTGTGAGAGGACAAGCTCTGCTGCTGGAGAGCGCCAATTGCAGATGAGATCATTGGTAGCTCAGGTCAGGAGGGACACAGGAGATTTCTAGGCAAACCTCCTGCATGAAGCAGGTCAGTTATGAGGTCAGACCAGGTTGCTCAGGGCTTTTTCCAGTCAGGACTTTTGAACCTGTCTAATTTCAGTGTAGTTGTATCTATTGCCTGCCATCTACCACTCGGTACACACAGAGGGCTGTCGTTCAGTCCACCTCAACACCTCCTATTCTCCAGGTTGAGCAAGCCCAGCTCCCTCAGCTCCACGTCAGAGCATGTGCTCTGGTGTCTGCCCATCACAGTGGCAATTCAATAAACTTGCTCCCTGTCTTCCTTGTATTTGAGTGGGAAGTGGGGCAGGCAATCTATCAAATTATAGGAGAACATGCATTTATGTCTATTTTGTGCACTAGAGTTGTAGACTTGTAGACTGCTGTATGGGATATATTTAAGAAGTCCAAAACTAGCAAGGAGAAACACAATAGATCCTCCCAACTCATCCAATCCTGACACTAGGGGAAAACATCACAGTCCCAAAATGAAATTACTCTCAGGAAGTCCCCAAACTGAATCTTAATTAGGATTGGAAGAGAGATTTTCTGTTCAAGATGTATGCTTATGTTGCTTTGCTACCAGTCAGCCACAGAGGCTGTTTTACTTGTCTTCAAGCCAGAGAAGAAGAGGTAATCCTTAGGAAGGATATGGTTTCCTTCTCTGGCTCAGACAAAGCCTCATCTGGAGCTGGGGATTTGTGACCTGAGCGATTTCATAGTGGTAGACTAACAATATATAATACATGATAATAATATCCAAAATTGAAATGTTTTTGAATGTGCTTGAAATGCTGTCAAGAATCTTAACATTCATACCAGTAAGTTAGGAGATTTCTGGCTTTTATTTGGTAACCTATTCTCTGTAAAAGCATGCTTCTTCGTCAGTTCCTCAAGAACCTGACACATTCGTATTTCCTATTGAGTCCAAGTCTTTGTTGTTTCTCTCCTTTTTATTATTGGATTCAACCTAAGAAGACAAACATATGTGATAATTGCTCAAACTTACTTCAAGAATTCAAAAGAAAGGTAGATACATTTCTTTTTATTTCATAATTTGAGTGAAGGACAACCGTGCACGCAGTGCATGAAAATATCTCAGAGAGCACATCATTTACACAGTGGTAAGCACTCTGTATTCCGTCTATTCCTACAGTACAGATATTCTCTGAATAGCATATTATGAGTGTTTTAGAAATAAAAGAAGTGTTGAACAGAGAGGGTCTGACTAGAACTGAGATATTGTAAAAAGGAAGAAAAAAGAAACATGAAGAAAGAAAAAAAGTAAGTCAAGGACAGAGGCAGACACACTCACTCAGAATGACAGACACAGATATACGGGCACATAATATACCTACTCATTCATTTACCGCAGCACTAAGAAATAGTAAAAGGTAAAAGAGAATTTCACAGACAATGCACGACAGGCCAAAGTTCTAGGCTGGTCCCTGGCGTTACACATTTTTGTTTCGTAAGTCAGCCTGGGAATCAGAAAGACCACAGAACAAAGGGCTTTATACTCTGGCCATGATGTATTTAATTTATATGTCACCTTTGCTTCACAGAGGGATCTTAGACCCTCCCCAAGCCTGAGAAAGATCATCAAAATTGATCTTGAAGTCAGGTGGTGGAGGAGCATGTAGAAATTCAGCTGTATCTGTAGTTCATATTGTCCATTTCTTTTATGTATGAATTTTAAAATAACAGGCAATCCAGTGACATCAGTCAAACAATCAGATACAAGTTTCTCTCACCTTAATTTCTGGTGAGGAGAAACTCAATCTGAATCAGCTTTGGCTCTTTCCACCCTTCATATGTATTCAAAATTCTTCCAACATGTTTTTGAATCTTCAGGTGTCCTCTGTGTTGTTTTGCTGCACCATAGGATGTGAAACATGTTTCATGCTGCAGGCTGTAATCTTGCAGATTTTAACACAGTACCATGGGTTTATTTCAAAACACTTGGAATAAACATGTAGAAGTTTTGTTGTTGCAGATCTTCAGGGACATTTGGAGCACAGAGGAGACCTGAACTGAGCTCCAGTGTAGGCTGTATGCAGCTGACCTTGTCTCCTGATCTCAGAACTACAGAGCGGTCCCCAGCTTCTTTTATTTTCTTTCCTGAGATGAAGATATAGACAACAACTTCTGCTAGATTTATCAAGCATACTTGTACTTTGTGTGTCTTATGCCAGTGTTGTTGGTTTAGGAACAGAAATGTTTACTCAGGGTCAAACACAATGTGCTGAGTGCTAGACTGGGAAATTCAAAGCTTATTTGTCCTTTTCCTTTCCTGTTAGTCCATTACAACTGGGCTAACAAACTGCTTATGTAGAAAAGGTATTTCTACTTTTGTAGATTATACTCTTAAGACATTCTCTTCCTAAATAGCCAACAGGAAAATATTTCACTAAAAAAATAGCTGTACTGTGTTTAAACAAATATACATCCTTGGTTTTGAGTCAACTATTTTATTTTCTTCTGTAAATAAAATCATCTTTCATCGTCTGTACTTCTGGCGCTATGTGGATTTACTGTACCATCTCCTTTGGCTTCTCATCACCATGATTTTCTTTTGAAATATTCCATGGTCATTCATGAAATATTCTATATAGTCCTCATCAATATAGTTAGTTCACAACTAAACTTTTTGCTCTTATGCACTTATGCATAAACTTATTGCTGGTGAAAGTGAAATGGGCAGAACAGGGAACTATAGGACATTCCTGAATGATGACATTTCAGTCTAAACAGTCCAGGTAGGAGCTATTGTTTTCTTTCCTATCATGTTCACTCTTGTCTACTTTTCATGCTGTGACTTCTATTTAGTCCCTCTTGTCTGAAATGAATGCTGGTGGGTATCACATGAAGTGCGAAGTGACTTCTTTCCACCTGCTGAGTTACAGACTGAATTGAAAAATTCAAAATTCAAGCATATTCCCTTGTTATAACTTTTCTTATTCAGAAATATATCTGATAAAATGGAAGTTCAAATATGAGAAGTGAATGTGAAAGTAAGGCTACAAAAATCAGTATTTAACTGAAGATGAACAGGTTGAGGGTTTTGTCTTTATTGTAAAAGCTTCAGCACAGGTCTGTTTCCATAGAAGAACAGTCATATTGAGTCAGGGTTCTTCTAAGCCAGTCAGTCATCTGTCTCCAGCTTTGACCTGCCTGGAGTAAAAGAAGAGCAAGCATGTGCAATATTTCCTCTTTCTGATTCCCAACTCCTTGCAGCTCAGAATATGCCCTGTTTGGTAACCTGGAGTGAGTCTTTATTTCAGGTACTTGTCCGTTGCACCCCTGAACCACTGTAAGCCCTTTTCACCCTCAACACCTCTGGCAGCAAGTTCCACAACTCAGCCTCCTCTTGCTTGAAGAACTATTGCTTTGAACTTGACTCCTACACATCTCATTTCATGCTCTGCTGCTATTGGAGAGTTAAAGGAGAAAAAAGAAAAATCCTGTTCTCTCTCTTTGCTATTTAAGATTCAAGAACTGGAAGTGAACAATACAGTGATTGCATTGGATGGAAGTTTTCTGCTAGTTGCTTATCCTTTTCTAGTGTTTCCCAGTGTTGATTTGCTCCTTTGACTGGTATTGAACAGGGACAATTTCGTGGAATTATCCATTGTAAAACCAGGATCTCCATTCTGAATAACTGTGTTTTCCTTACATTTATCTATATTTGTCATTGTTTTCTGTTGTATTGCTACCTGATTTCATGGGGTCTTTCTAGAATTCCACACTATGCTACATATCATTGAAATTACATTTTCTGTCACCTCAGTTCTCAGCTGTTAGCCAGGTCATTTATAGATACTGTAAAATAGCTCAAGTCGCAGAACAAACCTCTGCAGAACTTTACTGAGAACATGCCTTCACAGCAGCTACTCACCTCTCTAATTTTAAATGTAAATGTAGGAACTTTTACTCGGGCACTGTTTAATTGCCTTTAAAACCTTTGATTAGGGACTGTCAGAAGAGCTTTGGAAATCCAGGTATTTCATATTAATCAGGTCACACTCATCCACATGTTTTCAATCCTTTTAGAGAAGTCCAAGGTCAGAAGGTAAGATTTCTCTGTCTTATGGCTTCAAAGCTATACAGACTTGACAATAGGTGATATTTACCCAAATTTCCTTACTTTTATCCTTAAATATCCTTATATTATAGTTCCTTCTAATTTTATGGGATGCATGTAATACTTAGTGGCCTGTATTTCCCTTGGCTCCTTGGAGACTTTTTCTGATTTTTATCCTCCCATTTTGATTCTGATCTCCCTTTCCCCAGAAGTTCTTGATGAAAACTTCCACATATCCACAGGTAATTCAAGTTGCCGGCTGGTCCTGGCAATTTACTGCTGTCTGTTTTTCTCATTTGTTCCATAAAGGGTTTTGTTTTTTTTTTAATTTGCTTTCATTTTTTAAAGCATATTATGCTGAAAATGAAGAGTCCTTTTACTATGGACAAAGAAAGGTTCCATCATAGAAATCCTCTTCATAATAATTTACTTCATAATAATACACCAGTACAAAAAAATCATTTCTGTTGTAGCCTTGCCCTCTCTGAAAGCTACTTTTGGGTCCTTGCCATCATTTGGCAATGTAGACTCTCTGGTAGGCTTCTTGCTTTGGTTATGCTTGGAGGAAATAGAGTAGAATAAAGGGTTTCACTTCACAAGTGAAGTGAAACTATGGAAACTTTGGAAAATGCTATGCATTCATATATTTATTTTCATTTTTCAGTGTTTCGTGGTAAGAAACATTTATTAAAATTTTACACTTTGTGTCAAGTCATAAAAGAATGTTCAGAAAAATCATCCCTTTTAAATCTGGGACAAGGAAATTCATGAAAATAAAGAAAATAGAATCATTACATTGCTCCATCTCTTCCTATTTTTTTTTTTTCTAGAACTTCTGAATAGGTACTTTCTTCTCTGACTAACTTAACTTTAAAGTAAGGTTGTCTATATCTTGATAAGTTCTCCTTCATTTTGTGTCATTCATAAACAATATGGAATATGACTTAAAATAAAATTTCAGAACTTAAGTGAGTAGTTTCATCATTTATCTGCTCATGGTCACCATCTGATATGAAAGGTTTTGTCCAGTTGATCTCTTCCCAGGAGTAATGTTTTCACATGCACAATTTTATATATAAAATATTTAAATATCATGTAGACTTTTCCTTAGATGGTTTTCCAAAAAAAAAAAAAAAAAAAAGTTGCTAACAAGATTTTGTGGAACATTTTGGTTTTAAGGACTTGAAAATGCTTCCTGTTTCTGCTGTGTTTCTTATTCAGTCTCAATACTACATATTCTGTCTGTGTTACAATTACAGCAGGTGCAAGCTCTACATCTACTGGTTTTTATTGGCAATTGGACCTTCTGCTTTAATCCTCGATCTGTTCCAAGGCTGTCCAACAGCTGGAGGAAGGAGCCTGAGTTCCCTTACAGGGTGGATCTTTAGGGAAGTGTGTAACATCAGTGTAATCGTCTCTCTCGTGTTTGATACAGCATCTAGAGATGTAACAAGAGTCTATTGTTTTTGTAGTTTGTCTCATTTTTCTATCAATCATTTACGATGAAAATCGTGAGAGTGGATTTCTCATTCTTAAACCCATGTTTTTGTTCAGAAGTCATTTGTTATCAGTCACTATTTGCCCAGAACAATGGAATGAGAAAATGACCTTTTAGGATTGATATGCTATGTGAGTTTGTGCTGCTAAAAATTATCGCTCTTCTTCCAAGTGAATATAATCTTCCTTTTTTTCTGAGGCTTGTTGGGCAATGTTGAGAATAGAAATTTTTCACTAGGCCCTGTGTCAAGCATCTTGCGTCATCCAGTTCATCCTTCTTTTTTGGAAGCTGATAATGTTAAAGGTGTATGGAGCACAGAGGAAGGCTATCCCTAAACACTATACAATATTTTGTTATTAATTTCAACCAATTTCTGCCTTTACATAACCTTATACATTGGGTAAAATGACATTATATTAATACTTGCTTTGCTTTTCAGTAGAAAATATAACTGCATAAAAGATTATTAAAATCAACCCGATTTATGATCTTAATCTGTTTTAGTGACCTTCAGAATTGGTAATTTTCATTCCATTGTGAAAAAAGGGCATGACCTGTAAGCAGATGTCGGAGCAGCCTGAGAACTGCTTACAGCAGAAGGCTCTATTGTGCCAGTTTTATGTCAGAATATTCGAAGAATAGTTAATATAAACAAGAAAATGCTCAGTCTTCAAGTGTCTGCTGGTTAAAGGTGTGTTTGAATGCCATGCAGTAATGCACTGTCTTCATTTTCTGTGATAAAAAGGCGTCTGCTCTGTAGCTCTCTATAAGCTGATAGTGGAAATCATCATTCTTTCATTTCTGTAGCATAAACCATGGACTCTGCAAAAGTCTTAATACAGTTGCATTTTAAAGGAAAATTTGCATATTTCAGTTCTTTAATATAAAGTTCTATAAACAGATAATAAAAATTCTACATCAAATTCTAAAAAATTTAATCTTTGGTTTTCTAAGAAACAAGCAGTCAGACTTTTATCTTGCTAATTTGAAGCTTGTCAGTGTTCTTTCATCTGATTGTACATCCTGCTGGATATAAAAACAAGTACTTTCAGAAAGCACTGAAGCCTTCTAAAACAATTTGTTTCTAGAAGAAAGGATGCCTTTAAGTTTGGTTTTGTTATTTCAATGTCCTTGAAATGTAGTTTATTACAGAAATGTCTTAAAGACCTTCGCTGAAGTATTAGGTTTTTTTATTTTGTTTTTCATAATAATTTCCCATCTTGCTCTGGCAAGATGGCAAATTCTTTTTGGTCAGCCTTACTGCTCATACCTGTGTGTATATTAGAATATCAATCTGTACATTACTTTCCTCATACTCTTTTTTTCATGACACACCAAAGTGATGGTTTATGTTTCTAATGAGGAAAGCACACTGAAAATATTTTTATCATTTTTAAAATATGTAAAGATGCAAAAAAACACCATTTTCAATGATATTCCAGAGGAAGAAGGCCAGGCATGTTCAGTTAGTATTTCCAAAGCTGTCTTAAAAGCAGCCTTGCTTAAGGAAACAATTCTCTCTTCAAGAGGCCACTAGGAGAAGCTGTTTCCAAAGTTGAGGGCTGGAAACAATCCACAGCCAACCCAGTATCCATATCTAATTCCTGTTGGAACTGGAATACAGTTTTATCTTACCTGCTGTAGGTCTTCACAGTAATCTTCATCCTACAATGCATCAAGTACCTCTGCAAATTATTGCAGGTTTTAAGACCTCTAGAGATCAAAATAATTCTAGATGATACTCCAAGCCTTAAAGGATATATAATGTGAGGAAAAACAGTCCATTGCAACAGGAAAACCAAAATCCACTGCCTAATCAGACAGCTTCTCTAGAGTAACTGCTGTCAGGACAACAACCTTGCAAGATTTTTGCAGTAAAAATTAAGTTTTAAAATTCTGGTCAACCTTTACTTTTGGTTCATTATTTAGGTGTTAATGGTTAAACAGCTACTTTCCACATGAATTTACTAGTTCCACTTCATGAGATACTTATTTCAAATCTCTTCTGATATTTAAGTCTGAGTGAATTAAGCAATTTGACTTGTGACCAGAGACAACATTATATCTGTGCCAGTTAGATTGTGATCTAAGCAGATAAGACAAGCCAATCCAAATCCAATTGACAGAGTTCTCAAAAAATGGTAAACTAATGTGAGTGAGAGAGAAGGCTACTCAGGTTTTGAGTGTTCACTGTTTCACCTAGTTCTCTAATTCTAAAAAATGTTGTGAACAATAAGGAGGAAGAAGAATGTGGAGGAAAGGAAAATTAACTCTCCATTACCTTCTTGAAAAGATGATGTTAAAGTGAAAAACTCTTCTTAAGACAGTCCATCACTTTTCTTGGCTGAGTTCTTGTAAGAGAGTTCCCAAGCTGCAATAGCAAAGCTTAGTACTGGTTTTGAATTGAAAAAAATCAGCTCCATAGTTCTGGCATAGTTTATGGATGGCCTAAACCTTTGAAAACTAAATGACTCTGTGAGTCTGATTTTCCTTGCAGGCACAGTAATCATATAATCAGAGTAACCAGATCAAAACAGTGCTATTTATTTTATTCAGTCTTCAAAGTAAATAAAGGAAAAATATCCAGAAGTTTAAATGAGTGGAAGTATTAAAGTATTTATCTATTTTTAATATTTCAGCTTATCTCTGAAACAGTTTCCTTTTTTCCATGGATTCTTTTCTAATCAGTAGTAGGTATATATTCCCTAAAGTAGAAAAATTATCACCAGCATGATATGTCTCAGGACTGTGTTGCAATTTTATATTATTGTTGCAATAAAGTTTGGAAGAAGAAGAGACAAAATTGTGGTTTAGACTTCATGCTATTTTCTAAAAGCATATTTTCAAGAGATGACCTTTTCAGTGCTATCAGTGGTCATTTTACAAAACCTTTTTGTGTACTCCTTCTTCTGGGACATCTGCTTCTATGCAAACATATATTTAGCAGTTCTGAAAATTTTAATTGTTGTCAACAACGTTCCTTATGACAACAAACTCAGTGAAGTGACAGGCCCCTGGTACATAGTGATCCCAGCCTTAGTGGTGCAGGATGACATATATGACATCCTACTGGCTCACCTTTTTCACTTACTGTTATCTGGACCCCTAGGTCTTTGCTGACATATATATGACATGCCTCAGCGAGGCTTAATATGACAGAACTATTTACTTTATCAATCCAGAGCGCAATCTCTCCTGACAATGAAATCAGACAGTGCAATTTACTTAAATTTGAGCTCATTCTATTTGTCAGAAGGCTGAGGTAAAGTATGCTGGCATCCATCAAAAGAGAGAAGATAAGTTTTTTGCTCTTTCACATCAAATTTATGCAATGGTGTATTGATGTGCCTCGCTACTCCCATCCCCACCATATCTGATTTTTTATTGTTGTCTTCACAATAATTTAAGGAAATCAGGCATTCTTTCCACCTTGACTTGACAGGTCAAAAATATAAGTGATTTAAACAGTGAGAGAATTGTTTATGTCATGACCAGGTAGCAACTTATCCCTTCTAGGTTTAAGTATAGTGCAGAAAGTTAAAGAAACAATTTAGGAAAAAAGATGCTCACAGAATCCTAGAATGATTCTTGGAACATTCAGAATGTTCCCAAAAAAAGAATGTTGTCTTTCTTTATGTCATTTTACTACAATTTTCTCAGTTATAGAAACACTAAGATTGTTTTGGAGGCTCTGGAGAAAATACAGGACAGAGCCACACATAGTGTCAGGTTCAGAAACTCAGGTGAGACCTTGGAGTTAAGAAGTTAAGAAAGTAACAGGAACATTTCAGACACTTCTTTTTAAAGTATGCAGTGTGTGAGGAAGTTGTGACTGCATGGCAAAAATAATATTTGGGAACTGTGTATTTAATGTTTTTTTACTTTTGTCATAATTTTAATATAAATACATTAGTAACACTTTTAGGCTAAGACTTTAGACAAAGTGTATGTTTAATATACTAAATATAAGCTCATTTTTAAATATTGTGACTTAAATGTGATATTTTAACAATGCCAGTGGTTTTGTTTTTAAAAGACTTTTTAGTTATATCTTTAGTGCTGCACCTATATGGAAGTCTTGATTACGTGATACTATTTGTCAATATAGGATAGGGAATCAAACTCTGTCCTCACTATGCAGGATTCCTAGGTGTTGCCTGCTGTGGCTTTTCTCGCTGCAGTTTCCCTCCCACCTTTACTTTAAAATCGCTTCTAGCTATATTGCGCCTTTAGGAAAATAAACAGAAGATTCAAGGAGATGAAATTTAACAAGATTTGAGTAGACCTCTCTACTGTGACAATAGTACTAATTTTCTTGAGAAAAGATATTGTCTTTTGAAAGTGTTTGAGAGAATTATATGCAAATTTGTGTTCATATTGAGATGATGGAGAAACTTAGGACTTGAATGCAAAAGTTCAACTCCAAAGTTAAATTCTTTGTCCAGTTGCAGCCTGTTCTTTAACTATATTTACAAGTAACTGCTTATCCTTTGAGGCAATGAGAAAGAGGAAAGGGGAGTTAACACTCATGTTAAATGAAAACTTTAGAAATAAAGATCATTGTCCAAAGACAAATGGGCATGAAGAGATATCAATGATTATTAAACATTTAATATTACAGGCCAGATGGAATTGGAACAGTATCTGTGGAAGAGAAAGAAAGGTTTGAGGAAATTAAGGACAGACTTTCCTCCCTTTTGGAAAACCAAATAAGCCATTTCAGGTGAGTATATAATTTATTCAATGAATGCTACATTTTTTTCCGGAAGAATTTTCTCATGGTGTTTAATTTTGGTCTTGAACGAGTGGAGTGAAAATAAAATGGTCTGCTTGCAGAGGAATAGCTTAAATATGGAACAATTTATTTACACAAGTGGTTGTACTTGAAATTTATTTGTGTAATATGTGAGTTGATAATATGATAGAAAAGATTATGTAAGAACACAGGCCTTGATTTTGTTGATTTTTTCAAAGTTCAAGCTTTGTATAAGTCTAACCAAGAAAATTGTCTGAATTAAAGTGACTGTGCCATAAGTATTTTTGGATTACTATGGATCAAGAAAATCATATGAGTAGAGAACATCTTTAATAGATGGCAGCTAAAACTTTGCTTCATGTTTAATGTAATTTTCTTGGTTTCATGATATACTTATCTTTCTTAAGTTAAGGGAAGTTAAAGGTCATCACACTCAATAAGGAGTTTGTCTTATTAAGGACTGTCAAAACCAGCAGAAGGTGTTTAAAGAAGGAGTACAAGACACAGAGGAAACATGGGATTTCCTGCTATTTTGTAGCAATTGATGATTTCTGAAACTTATTATAAAAATTGCAGATAGACCACCAAGCCTGTTACTTGTCACACTGAGCCACCCTATTTGCTGCTATTCTGTCAACCTAATCCTTTTAGTCTGTATTTATAGAAATTTTTTGTCTCTGTATCACATCATAACAGCCAGTTCCACAGTTCAAATAGTTCTTTGTGAAACAGAACTTTCGTTTGGCAATGTTGGCTATGAGTTTGTTGAATGCCTCTCTGGTTTGATGAGGTAAATATCTGGTATTCAGTGGCATCATAGGTCATTGGGGATTTTTTTGAGCATAGAGGACATAGTTGCCTTCACTTGGGACTTCATATCCATATTAAACTAAAGAGAGCTATGGTTCTCCTTGGAGAGTATTCCTTTCAGGGAAAAACAGCGGTCTTTCCTTTCCTCTTTCCTCCCTTCCTCGGGAACAAAGAGCTCTTGCAAGGGAAATGATACAGAGCGCTCCCTACCTTCAGGCCTTCACATGCATGAGACTAATTACAAAACTAGTCTAAAGTTTAAATAAGTCTAAATGTCTAATAAAGTCTAAATGATCTTTTGAGTTGGAACACATGAAAATCCCCATCATGTCCGCTTACCTACACGTTAGAGTTACGTTGATGAGCTTGGGCTGCAACAGTGAGCATAGAACCTTTCTGCCTCAGTCTTGGTGGATTTCAAGCAAATTTAAACAGCATTAGAAATTCCTCCTTGAGAGCAATTAAATGTGTCATTCAAACATGAATGACTTCATCCTTCAGAGTACTCTAAGATTTGTCTTAAAATCCTATTTAATCAATACAGACAAACTGTGCTCTGTCAGGTGAGGAGTAATTACTATTTCTAACTGTGAACAAATATTAGAAAAAAAAATAATAGGGGAAATGTCTGGATTTAAACGAGGATACTGGCATAATACTGGAAGAAAGAAAAAAGATAGTGCCTTAGAAAGCACATAAAGTCACAATGTAGGACATCCTGACAAAGCATTGGAAGTAATATTTTAAATAAAACCTTGACTCAAGAGATGTATAAGGATCACTGCTGTCGATTAACAAAGAATAACCTTGTCTGTCAGATTGCTTTCTTATGAAAACATGGTATTAAAACAACTCCATATTTCAGTTCTTCAAAATTGTTATGATAGCTGTGAAATGCAGAATATTTGGAAAAATACATTAAACAGAGAGGAGTTATGCAGAGTATACACTGATTTTCTCTCTTCGGCCTTACTGTCCTTGAATGCCCTGTATTCCCTGTCATCAGGTAGTCCCACCATCTCCCAGGTTGGTTTCTTGTTTCCACTGTCCTTTCTACTGTCAGTTTGGGCATCCATGCTGTTTATTTGTTACATTTCCTAGAAATTTCGGAGACTTTCATGCCCTCCATGTTCAGATAAGTTTTATTATTTTTAAATGCCAGATTCTCTATGGTAACCTCTTTATCTTCCTCATGGAATCACAGAGAGGGTGTCAGATTGTTTGTTACCACTTTGGTTTCTTAACTGTGGCATGCATTTGGCTCCTACTTCTTTGAATTTTACCTCAGGTTGCTTGTAGGTTTCTTGCTTTTTTTGAATGTATCTTTTGCTTTTGTTTTTCAAGTTCTTCATTTTTTTCATAGATCCCATTATTGAAATTGTATGTACATGTACTAAATATACGTGTACTGAATTTTTTGGCCTGTTCTCTTTTGCTACCTTGTTAAATTGTATTGTCTTATGATTATTACTACAGAGCACCTCTTCTGCTCTGCACCTCTCAAACTATGTCCTCTTCACATTTGAGACTGAATCCAGAATATGTTTTTTTGTGGGTCTTAAATTAGCAGTTCAAGGAAGCAATTCAAACCCGTGTCCCAAAAGATTATCATTATACCTTGTCCTAATGAGGTATCAGTCAAGTGTATATGTCTAGAGTTGAAATCTTGAATTTGCACCTCCTCTAATCTCACTTAACATTTTGTAATCACACTAATTGTTCTAACTAGGGGATCAGTGGTACAGACTTTCAAGGATCATCAGCATTTTTTTTTCCTCTGCAATATGTTGATACTTATTCTAAGCTTTGCCCTCTCTCCATTGCTTAGTGTTGTGTGCACTGGTCAGCTGTCATGGACAGTTTAATTGAAGAGTGCATGTCTCTTCCTGCCTTCTCAGAGCAGCTCTGAACATTTACTGTGTCCACTTAAGTGACTAGGTCACACCCATCTGAAAAAGATGCTCTCCCTTGCCTGCCAACTGACCTGCACCTTCCAGTTTTAATACTTCCCTATGGCCTTTGTAATTTTCATTTTCACTGCTATCAGCCTGGTTCCATTATGATTAACATACAGTCAGCCCATCCTGTGCTAGTGGCTGTCATCTAAAGTAGTTCTTAAGGTACTTACACCTTTCCTCTCTGTCACCTTGTCTACCCACTGAGACTTCTGATCTCTGCCAGCCTCTCAGGCATCAAATGTAGAAGAGACAATATTTCTGAGAAAGCTATCATGAAAGTCTTGGACTTTAACCTCTTGCCTGGCTGTGTGAATTTTATCCCTGGAGTCTTTACAGAGACAAAAGTAAATACTGGAATTCTTGCTGCAGGAAATCCTGTTTTGACCTCATTTATAAGGCTTTATTTTGGCTGACTAAAATGTAGATCTAAAATTCACTGGTCTGAATCCTTTTATCATTAGAAAAGATTTGACTAGTGGAAAACATTAGAATAGGAGGCTACCATTCTCAGTGAGTAATAATAAGAAAAAAATAATCTCAGCAAAGCAAAAAATCCTTTTTCCAATTGGGGATATCCCAGTAAGATTTTATAGACAGGATTAAGAGAGGTTACAGTTGCCTGAGCACTGTATTCTCATAGACCTGCTATATTGCATCATTAAGCAGACAAAAATAAAAAATAAAGCTATGAATGCAATCACTTTTTAATTTACATGATTTTAGGAGTGGGTATGGTTTAAGTTGTAGCTGATAAAATTTAAGATAAATGCTTTTCCAAGGTATTTTTAATATAATACAAAAAACACAGAATATCTGACAGCATTGATAGCTCCAGAAATTAAAATATCTGGTATTTTATCCTTGTCTTAATCCAATTTTAAAATAAAATACAATATACAGAATGTTGCTTCATAGGTCCAGTAGCAGTCATGGCTACATGAGAAATAGTACCTCTTTCCAGGAAGATGACAATTAAAGTCATCAGAGACCTTTAAATATTCTTCATAGCTGATAATTTGGAAAGTGATGCTTTCTGCCTTTTAGTGTTTTTTCTGCACTTAGGCCTAAAATGCTGGTAGGCTGATACTACTTTATATGTATGTACTCCATGGTACAATACTGAAGAGGCTTTCTGCTTTTTTTAGTACTTCAAGTATGGGAGTTTTCTGTTAACATAATGCAAGTTGTATGCAGATACATCTTAAAGTAAATTCATAAATCAGATTTTATAATTCTGGTAATTTTATGTTCCTCTTATTTTTTTTTCTTTCTCCTTTTTTTTCTTTTCTTTTTTTTTTTTTTTTCTTTTTTCTTTTTACTTTTTAAGATACTGTTTCCCTTTTGGACGTCCTGAAGGAGCTTTAAAAGCCACACTTTCATTACTTGAAAGGGTAAGTTTAAGAACATGTTTTAAGTTCTGCTGAGCCTGCATTTTTCTTTTGCGTTCAGGTTGCTGAAAGCAGATTCATGTCTTCTCAGGTATTTTACTTCTGGTTTGAAATGCTGACTGGAATGATGGTTGGTTTTGTTTTTCTCTCATTGTCTTCCACAGAGGCAAACAGCTGTTTTCTGCAGGACTTATTTACTGGACTTTCACTTCAAGCCATTGAATTGTAGTCAGTGACTCTGTGCCTTTTATATTTAACACTTATCCAGCATTACCCCTAGAGTGGTACAAGTCTACTCTACAGCCCCTATTTCCTGCTGTTTATGACTTCTATGCTGCTGTTATTGTCTATACTCATATGTAATATTAAAAACCTTCTCTATAATTCAAATAATACTCCATAAATGCCTTATCTGAGTCAATTTAAGAAGCAAAAGCTATACACAGCAAATCTGACATGGGCAGCTACAAATGTAAACTCCTGCCCAGCAAATCCTCTTGTATTGACTGGAAAGGAGAATACCTCATAATGATAAAAGCATCTCAGTCATCTCTGTGGAAAAAGGATTTTAAATTCCAGCAGAGATTCCAAAGGAATTGTATCAGCAGGAGTCTGATGAAGGTATGAATTCAAAAAAAGTTTAGTACCCAGGCTGTGTTGCTTTGCCAAAATCTGAGAGGTTTGGTCCCGGCAAATATTAGTTATTCTGCCGTGCAGAACACTTCATGGATAGAAATTCTGTCTTAGAAAACCTCTGCCATGTTCAGAAAACACATAGGGAGTCTAGGTATATATGTTTTATTTCACTTACCATCTCAGTGATTGTAGTGCTGTCTAGTGTAGAGCTGCTTTGTGCTTTTTGAAACATCCATTTCCTGTCCCCTTTCCTGCTGTTGCAAATGGTAATGGTGCTCTAACTGGTGCTCAAGCAGCACCACTGTCAGTCTTGTCTGGGAATAAATGTGCTTTCCTACATTTGTGAACACAGAATAGGTTAGAACCATCTTATTTTACCTGTCTTCGTAAAATTTGAAAAAAAATAAGACCAAGAACAAAAGATTTTGAATACTGTAAATTCACTTGTCGATAACCAGAAGTTATTGATTAAAAAAGCAAGTAAACACAGATAGAGAAGTCATATTTGTGTGCAGGTATTCTAGAAATCTGTTTCACAGCAATGTCTTCCTAATAGCTCCACTATTGCTAAACCTGTTTCTTTCCTACCACATCCTTTCAAGACTGCATCTCTTGCTCCCTCCTTTTAACAGTAACTTTTAGGTGTATAAAGGTGTAGCTTGTCCAGGGATCCACTTGAGAAGCATTTTTTTTAAATCTGAAATTTTATTATTTACATGAAAATGTGATAAAAATAGTTGAGTTTTGTTTACACTTACCTGTTGAAAGTTAATGGAGTGCAGAATTAAAATAAAAATGCAAGTGAATTATCAACACTTTTTTTAACATAATCCAGAGTATATTATGCTATACTCATATAAAGGGTATGGATTCTTGGTTTACCTCAACAGGTGCAATAGGTGAGGTAAGAACTCACATGTTTTGAAAACATTTATATGGAGTGTTCTTCTACTTGTCCACAGTAAAATGTTCTGCTGAAAGTTCAATGTTTTCCCTGTCCTCTATATAGATGACATTTTTTTCACAGCAAGGACATATTGAATTTGAATAACTTTACCCTGTTGAAGAGTCCATGGTTCTGCATTGGTGGAAGCTTTTCCACAGGTGAGAACCAAGCCAATTCCCACAATCACATCTTCAGTGGTAACCGTGATCCAGCCCATCACGGAATGCTCTTGTTCTACTTGTCTCGATGTCATCCAAAGACTGACTGGCATGTTGCAAGTTGGCAAACAGGAGGGATAAATACTGGACAGGCAGTCAAATAAGGGGTGAACAGAAACTTTCAAAGATGAAGATCCACCAGTTGAAATAGTTCCTTTTTGACTTCTGCCTTTAATCATTATCAAATCTGTAGTAACTTTAGGATACTTTTATCCTTTTCCTGTGGGGTTTGGGTAATAATTGTAATGAAGTGGTATAATTGTCTCTGACACAGGTTTTAATGAAAGATATTGCCACTCCTATACCAGCAGAAGAGGTGAAGAAAGTGGTTAGAAAATGTCTGGAGAAGGCTGCCTTGATCAATTACACTCGACTTACAGAATATGCCAAAATAGAAGGTTAGTACAGCAATCAACTGCCGAAGTGGCTGTAAAAGCCAACAATGCCTATTAACTGCATATTCCACGAGCAGCCTTTTCCCTTTCCAGAACAAACCCCTTCCACAGCAAGGGGAAATGTCTCATTAAAATCTCAGCTGGTGAACTGTGGAGCTTTTTCCTATTCATTGCTTTAATATGCCTCCTGGGACCCTGTTTGAATAAAAGACTAGGACTTCCTAATTTAAGTTGCCCTTTGTTCTTACTTTTGAGCTCTTCATAAATTTAAGAGGTAGTTTATGGGTTATTTTTTATTTCTCTAGCTATTTCTAGTGACAGGAAATCCTTTCCTTAACAGCAGTGTCTCTACCTTGAAATTTGAAAACTGTATATGTATTCTTTTCTGAAGTATTTATAAGGTAGACAAATAGATAAATGCTATTTAGTTTTACTGCTCTGTTATCAGATGTATAATAATAATCTGATTATTAAAACCTTAATTACATCCTGATTTAATGAATTAAGAGGACAAAATACTAAGTTTGAAGATAATCAGGAGTTTTTCTGAAAGTTTGGTATGTTCTGTAAAGTATATCATGAAATTAACTAAAATTTTGCTTTAAAAAATGGCCAGGATGCACAATGTAATTTTACCATTTGTAAACCTTATGTAGAACAAAAAGGAAGTCATAATAGTCAAATGCCTTGTCAAGACAGACTTTTTTTCTCCATAAAGTACAAAAAGCTAGAGATACTCCTGTCTAAATGTCTTCAAGAACAGAAAGCTGTATACACTGGATTTTTGGAGCTAGAGTTAATCTCAGGAAAATATTATAGGATTAATTCTGGGGTTTTTTTTAAATATAAATTTTATGCATATTAATTTTTAATAGCATATATTTGTAGCAATATACCAGAAGAAACAGAGCTAGCTTAGGAGCAAATTGAAGAAGCCTCAAATATTTAGCAATATTATAAAGCCAACTTTTTTCCCATTTTTATCTCTGCTCAAATTCTCTGAAAAACATGAGTTAACCACTCTCACAAGTGATTAACAAAAGATCCATCTCATCACTATAGCAACCAGTATTATAGCATGGAAGTAACAACATGAAACCATCCTAGTAACCAGTTTATCATAATTAATTATGATATCATGTTGTGTTAAAGAAAAAAAAAAGATGAATATTAAATCTATTCTGGAAAGGAAAAGGAAAAAAAGAATGTTTTCCTTATTTTTATATTTCTGTATTCATAAAGGGAAATGTTAATGTTCAGTATTTAAGTCATGTATCAAACCTGTTGAAACAATGAGTATAAAAACAGAAACATTTTTATAACACGAAAAAAGCTTGCAAAAGATACCTGAAACACTGACAATAAAATGGATTGGAAAGATTTTTGCCATGATGTAAATAAATCTTTTCCCCAAGATTTTTTACTGTACGCTAGAGAATTGTGGGACTTCCCCTGAAGTAGCAAAGTTTGCACTTTGAGATATTCACACTGTTAACACTGAGTAAGCTGTAACAGCACATGAAACTGACTCCCATATTTCGACTTGCAGTTTTCTTTTTTGGATTTATTGCCTTTTGATTGGAACACAACTAGATTTATTTAAGTCGTTTTACACTCATGTAGTTGTAAACTCAAAGCACAGCACATCATTGCATATATAAAGAGAACTAGGTGAAGTACTTTTCTGAGAATAAAGTACTGTTGAAAGTGAAGGACTCCAGCATCATAACATCAGAAAATTCAATCCACTGGATTTCAATGGCAAGAAGACCTGTATTGGTATCTTTTGATACTCTGGTCATTACGAACATCCTACTTTTGTACCAATATAAATGTAATATTTTTCAGCAATAGGTTTCATTCTATTTCTTTAGGTTTATAGGAGCATTACTGTATCTGTGCACTAAAGTTACATTCTTCTCTTGGAAGTAATTTATGTTAGTGTTTGCATTGAATGCTTACTCCTCAAATTGCATACAGAAAGCATAGAGTCCTTATCTTTATAATATTACTGATGTCCTCAAATGTGGCTGGCACATCTTTTGGAGATTTTTCTCTTTTGACTATTTCTTTAGTGAACATCATATTAGTCAGTCAAAATGTAAATATTACAAGATAACATCAGCTATATACACCAAGAGCAAATACCTAAAAAATAGAGACACAAAGAAGGTTCTAATACAAATAATATTCTCATATATGATTATGAACTCCCATGCACAATCTGGATGCAAGTTCAGTGCCTGAGCTTGAAATAAAGACTACACAGGGCTAGTAAATGCAAATATATTACTCAGAAATATGCACCATTTCTCCCTCACATGAAAAAACCCACCATGTACACAAGATGTTAAGAAGCTATTGTCTCCTTATGTGGTATTTATTCTTCTCTAATTATATGAGTTTTATTTATGTAATTATGTTTTTCCTTTCCTATTTTTTCTTATTTAGCAACAGCAGAAAAGGACTCAGGTGATTATTATTTGTGTGCATGTCTGCATGTATTACAGGTGTCGTGTGTTGTCTCTGTTGTTATTATTTTTCTTGATTTGAACAATACCAAGATACTGACCAGAACATTTGTGAATATCAAAATTAATTTTGTTGTAGTTTAGTCCATGTATTTACACTGATACTTAATTATGACGTACCTATTTATTAGCAGTTTAGCTAATAAATAGGTATATCATTTTAGGCGCAGCAGTTTTCTGTTTTGGAATATGATGAAGTTGTATTTTCTGTGAAAGGGGTATAACTAAATGATTCAGGAAAGTTTAATTTTGTTAAATTCAAGAACAGTTTGTGTATTTAGAGAAATAAAATTTCATAGTCCTCTGCAAAAATTGTATCCATTTCGTAACAGGATTGCTCGTTATTAGTGAAGATATTGCTAGGAAAACTAATCTTGTAAAACTGGTTTTACATTTCTCTGATATGTCTTTGTTTAGTGATACATTTCTTTTTTTAGATATAGCTGAGGGTTACATGGATGGTAATTCTTTGTGTTCCTGATTACAGGGAGGGGGTTTTGAGTTCTTATATCCCAATATTTAAAAATCATCATACAAAGAGCACAGCTGAAGTAGTATTTGCAGCTGAGTAGAGCTGACTGCATAGAAGTATGAGGGATTGTGCATATCTGTACTGTGAAATAGAGCTGTGCACTGCTTTGTCTTACCTGACATACATACCCAAAGAATGATTGTGGTGCTTTGTGGGGTTTCACAAACAATATTAACCACAATTATGGGAAGGGGAATTGAGCTGGTAGTTCTCTTGTGATGAACTAATTTTCCATCCGGAAGGGCATACTGGTGTGATGATAACAAAGTTGCGTGAAGGTAGTTCAAAGAGAAGCTCCTTGCTGATGAGGGGCATGAAAATTACTAGCAAATTATTAGGACTACTTTTTTTTAACTACTGTGTGTTAAAAACACAATTTTTAAGTGAAGTAAAAAAATTCCACTGATTTCCAAGACTTTCACTGTCTTTTGTTTAAAAGCTTTAAATGCCCTGTAAATAGGAGATCTTTTGGAATTTTTAAAGAAGAGGGTAGGCAGTGTGCTGGTGGAATGGATATTCATGCCAGAGTCTGTAGTGTGAGTTGATGGGAGCCCACATTGCTCTCATGATCTGCTGACCCCTCCCATCAACAGGAGAGGTTCCTTAGGCAGGGGACTCCAAGTGCTCTGAAAGTCCTTCAACAGTTTCTCTCTGCAAGGCAAATCTCATACCATCAAATACGAAACACCCTAAAAACAGTTTCCCTTCTGTGTTAAATACCTAAAGCTAGATAGCAGAAATATTCCATTTAATATTTTTACACCTCTAGGTATTAAAGCAAATATCTCTTGAAATTAGAAATTCGGAAACAATTAATTGAAATTAATTGAAAATCATTTGGGACATATTAGAGATTTTTTTTTTCTTTCACCTTTGCGCTCCAAAAGCTTGCTTGTGCACTTTTATAAAATGTCTACACTTTTATACAATGTGTATCAGCTCAAGTACAAATCTTCCTTGTGCCACACACTTGCTAATCTTAGTTTTTCTCAGGCTCTTTATGTGGGAAACCCAAAATCATTAAGCATAGATGACATAGTTACAGGCACAGAAGTAAATAAACAAACAAACAAACAAACAAATAAATAAATAACTGTACCTGGTTTTAATAATTTTACATGCTTTGAAAAAACCATAGCCCTTCTTAACACAGGATAGTGAAGTTGTCCCTTAAGTGACCTGGCAAATAACTCGATTAGAGAATGGATGAGAGAAAAGCCTATCACATATAGTAAGTTCACTGTCTGAGTTAGCTGAAGCTAGAGGTTTATAGGCTGCGTTTATAATTTAGTTGCTTAATTAAATACCAGTTCTGACTAAAAATGCAACTGAAAATTAATCAGAAACTCAGAAAAAATAATTTTATTGAAAGGAGATAGACTGTATCCACTGGAATTTTGTGAAGCATTGAACATATTTCTCTGATGCAAAAGACAAAGCCACTGGGATGAATCACAATATGATGACATTTTAGGGCCAAATCCAGCTGTTATCTCTAGCTGGACTCCTACAGATTTCATCATGAACTTGATGTACAATATGCTTAGCCTTAATACCATATATTGTACTTTTGTGGAAAATGAGAAAAACTTTTTCTAGATAACTGTTGTTTACCCTTTAACTTGTGCACTATATACTGATAATGAATCTTGAATTTGAGGAGTGTCCGTGTTAGGTAATACAGAGGTGAATATGCAGATTCTTTTTTGGCACTGTCGTTGCCAAGTTCCCAGGTCTATTCCCCAAGTGCTCTCATTTTCACTGTCTCAGCTGAACGAGTCTCTGAATGTTTTTCCCAAAGACAGTGGTTACTTTCTTAATGGCAAACATGGTGGCATAAGCAGCACTTCCATCAACAATATTTGTTTACAGTCTGGATGACATTTTATTGAGCATCCCTCATCGTTGTACTGTCATGAATATAGAATAGGTTTTTTTAACAAAAACTACATTTGCCATGGCAATTTTACAGGGTTCAGCATGTCATTCCTTATTACATGTACAGCTGAATTTCTCATGGAGTAGCTAATCTGCTCAGTCAGTGTAATTACCACTATGAAGAGAATAGCAGGAAACCTACTATTATAATTTTGAACTGTATCTAAGAACTCTCATATAATGTTCTGGTAGTTTGCAGCAAGGGTTTATAATTTTTCAAGGATATGAATCACTACATCAATACATGAAAATCTCTTTTTAAGTATGACCCATTTTCATTTCAGCATATTCTGTCTTTGAGATTTCAGTACCTGAAAGCACTTTTTAAATTGTTTTGTGTATGGCATGTATTCCTTTCTTATTCAGTATTTAACTTATATTAACTCTTCCTATAGATAAAGTTGAACAAAAATGGACCTCCCAGATTCTGAGGCCAGAGACAAACAGCATTCTTCATATGCATTTTGCATACTTCCTATGAAGAGCCTATAGAAATTTGCATGGCTCCATCACCTGTTTTCTCTCCCTCAAAAAAGACAGCCTTCCTTACACAGACTTCTTATTTTTTATTTATATTTTATACACGTCCATACGCACAGAGTAATAAAATGCATTATTTATTCCTTCTCATAAATTAATGCTTTTCCCCCTTAAATTTATTAGAAAACTGAATGGCTGAGGACTAATTAATTTTGCTATTGCTGCTGTTATTGCCTGAGAAAAGACAGAAACTTACACATAAATACATTTTTCAGCACAGGGGCATTACCTTGCTGTGCAAATATAAAAGGGATTAAAGTGGTAAATGTCTGTAAAACAAATAGGGCAGTATTTGTCATTGTCTGTGGATATTAATTTCTGAGGCAATAGACAGATTGTAGTCTTTTAACTCACCATTTTTAAAATTCTGTAGTAACTCAGTATACTGGGCTCCTTCTGCCAAACCATTTGAATAAAAGGAATAAGAATAAATTCCATTAAAATTGGAGCAAGTAGTTATTCTGAAGTGTACAATTGTTCAAAGACAAATAAGTTTTCATGCCAAAATTTGTTTCTATCAGAAAGACTGCCAAAGGCTGAATAAATGCTAACTCCATACAAGAGAAGGTCAGGAGAAACTCGGAAGTTTGGTGGGTTTTAAGACATCGATCATTAACATACTCATTACAT
The DNA here is from genome assembly GCF_024509145.1 of Vidua macroura. NCBI lineage: Eukaryota > Metazoa > Chordata > Aves > Passeriformes > Viduidae > Vidua > Vidua macroura. Next base: position 51,686,957 of record NC_071575.1, on the reverse strand, counting down.
ACATACAAGTTTCTAAAGGAAGGGTCATATGTAAATGCCCTCAAGGCTTAGAAGGATCTGTCTGGCTTAAAAAGAAGAACACTACAAATATTACTGAAGCTGAGAAGGCAAGTGGAGAGAGTCATTGTACGTGGAGAGGACTTGATTAAAGCTCTCCATGCATGTTCATTTCAGTGAACAAACAGAAGTGGGTTGCACAGCAGCATAGCACCTTCTTGGTGTCTGTTGTGCAACTAAATGGAAATGAGGATATGAGCAAACATCCCTGATTTCAGTTTTGGACCTGTAAAAGAATCCCCAGATTGTTAGGTCTGCATCCTGATATTCCTTTGTAAGCATACCTACATCCTTATTTAACAGTAGGGCTGAGTCAGTCTTTGTCACTGAGCTTCCCCTTTTCAGTCCCCTGCTTCACCCACAGGAAGGTCATTTCAAGTGCTATTTGTTGTACAGGTGTATCAGCACCTTTCAGTTAAATTAGTTCCCAAACTTAAGCATGCCAACCTTGTCCTGTATCCCAAATGAGGGAGGGATAGTTCCATCCTTCATTAGCATTTCATCATCTCCAGTTCCTCCATGCCCTACGATGCATTTTTAGACAAGAGCTTAGTACTCATGCAACCTAGGCTTTCATCACCTTGTCTCAGAGTATCTGCCTGTTCTTCATTTTTATCATTTCAGGAGTCTTTCTCTATTAAAGTTTGAATACCTTCTTGAACATTGGTGACAAGAACTGTGCAAAGTCATCCCCATGCATCCCCTAGCAGTACTGTTATACCAGAAATGTTCTATCTAATATAATCAAGGAACACGGGGTTCTGATATCTGTATCACGCTTGTGTCACACAGCCCTTCTGCGGAAAGTTAATTCAACCCAGTCTTAGAGTTTTGATCATTTTGAGCTGACATATTTCCAGTTTATAGGAAATGTTTATTGCTGTTCATGTGTCAAAATGTATTGTCCCTTCTTAAAGGACTTTAATATGTTTTCCTTTAACTCTTGAAGGTATTTTGATATATTTCTCTCTCCCATTCTTTGGAATTGTCAAATTCTTGTTACTTCATCTTTCTATTTCCCATGTTTTACACATTGTCATTGTGCTTCTAATATTTATTCTGAAGTCCCTGGTGAAAATATTAAGGAAGCTAAGATGAATCTTCAAGGAATCTCTCAAGAATCCTTTTTTTTGCACTTTCTCAGCACTGCTTATTCCATTTCACTTGAGGCATCTTCTTTATACCCCACACAGTTTCTTTTTTAATCCTCATTTTCTTCAGCTTAACTGGTAGTTTTCCCATGAGGCACAGTATCAAGTGCTTCATTAAAGTCAGAATAGATAAGATCCATTGAATTTCTTTTATACAAAAATAGCCTATATAGAAATGCACAAGTCCAGTTCAACCTACCTTTGCAAATCTGTGTTACAATTTATTTTATTTTCTGTTCATTTTATGTCCTCAATTAGTAATTTCTTCAAATTGTGTTTTAGTTAATAATTTTCAACATCTCTTTTCCCTTCCCCTTGCCTGCTAGCATTAGGTTTCTTGTCATTTTTCAGTAAGGCTCCAAAATTTAGAATCATAAAATATTCTGGTTTTTTAAAAATACTTTTTACTAAGTCTGCATTTTCAAGTGCCAGTTTTCTCTCCATCTGATAGGTGAGTTATTAATCTATCCAGTTCTCTTTATTCATGAAGCCTTTCAGTTTGGCATGTTTGTTATCTCTGAGTTTTATTCTACAGTATCAGGAAGTGCTGACAGTATTAGTTCTTTCCTCCTTTGAAGTGAAATTAGAAGTGAGAAAAAGAAGGAGAATACCAACTGCTTGTAGCTGTGTTGCGAAAATCAGAATACAAAAAAAATCTTATATAAAATGCTTTGATGATCAACTAGCAAAAAAATTATATTTTTCTTTTGCTGTTACCTTTTTGATTTTGTTATTTTTATGCTTTTTGATGAGCCAAGATTCCCTTCAAAAAAACAAAACAAAAACATGTGATTGCCTCATGAAGGTAATTCCATTGAATACTATGATAAATTTTAAAAACCAGAAAATACTGTACCATGACACACTTAATAAAATGGTAGGTCATGGAATAGGAGATGTGAACTTTAACTTTTTACAAATCTCATAATCTTTCTGTACATAGCTAATAATGGTAATTAATTCTAATTTTTTCCCCTAGAATTTAAAATAATACTGAAATTGTAGAAAGCAATTATGGAAAGACTGGTTTCAGCTTCATAATTAAAGCTAAATTCCACTTTTTCCATAAGGTTTGATTTTTTTTTTTATGTGAAAAATATAGAATGTCCTTCCAAATCTACCTCCTTACTTTTTCATGCAGAATTAATTCTGTGAGAAATTGCACAAAAATTTAGCACAGTGAAATATAAATTATCTGTGGGTAGATTATAGCAGTTCTGGGTTAACTCTTCAGAATCAGTTCAGGTTTAGTAATATACTATCTTCAAGCAATCTTGCAAAATTGCTTCACATGTTAAAAAGGCCAAATGAACGGGCCCTGCTGGAGCAGAGTTGGCTCCAAAAGGCTCAAATTATGATGTGTCTGTGTTATCAATTACATTGTGTCTTGCCTTACTGTAAGCCCATTGAGGCTGTGAACTTGGGAGCTTCTCAGCATACTTGCCTTTTTTCCAATACCTCTGCCTTGAGACAGGTTGGCTTTCCTGAGACACTGGTTCTGGACATGCTTGTTTGAAGAAAAAGGGGGAAGGATGAAATACAAGGCAGGGAAAACCAGTAAGGGATATATGCTGTGTCACTGAGGGGGAGACTGGCAGGCCAGAGTCAGGAGTCTCCTAGTTGCATTGTATTCATAACCAAGAAAAAAACGCCTCTTTAATGAGCAGATTCCTGTGCGCAGCAAATGTCAATGAGAAATTAATCACACATGTTTAACAGCTTACATGCTGTGGAGAAAATGAGAGAGGTGAATTGTGCATTTGTCTTCAAGGGTGTCTTCAACTCTCTTGTGGAAAGAAAGCTTAAGGTAGGTTTTAGACACACTGTTGTTAGGTTTTAGACATCCTGATTGTCTCAAAAGGAGGACTGGGGAGAAGTTCCCTGACCTGTGTGATGCAGGAGGTGAGACTGGATGATCTGACGGTCCCTTGTGGCCCAAGGCTCGATTGGTTCATGGAGCAGTCAATTTTCATTTCAGTAGCGCTTCACTCAGTTAACTTAGCTCATTTAACAATATTGCTCGGTACCTATGTGACTCACTGGTAATGCATACTTGAGAAAGCATCCATTATTTGCAAAGCCTGGTTTGCTTTTTCATTTTGGCAGGATGTGAAGCTGGAAACAGATGATTGATGGCTTTTTCTGTTTATTTTCTAAAAGATGTCAAGCAGCATATTTACTGACCCGACTCCTGCTGCAACTTGTTCGTTTGAACAGTGTAAACACATCTTAACAACCTTCAGTAATTGTGGGAAGAAAGACATTGCGAATATAATGAAAACTGACAGCACTGATTTCCATTCCTGTAATTCCTTTATGCTTACAAAGACAAGCACAAGTATTTGGTTCAGGTGTTTTGGAGGTTCTAAAAACTTCCAAATAAGAATTTATTGCCACTCATATTTCATATACACTATTTGCTTGGCTAAAAAAAAAAAAAAAATATTTCCTTCTTTATTTCTCAAATTACTTCATAGCCCCTTGTGTATATACACATGTAACTGTTCGATATCCATAAGATGTATTCCCTAGAATTTGAAAGGTTTTAGTTACAGAAAAAAAATGGCTAGGTGGTGTGGTAACTTACATATGGAAAAGAAATAGCATATACTGATTTATTCTGTGAATAAGTAAACAAAAAAAATTAGAGACATTTGTCCAAGGATACAGACTGTGTTCAATTCTCTGCCACCTTTTCTTATGAACAAATCTGCTAAGAAAATAATGATATTTAAAATTGTGAAAAGCTAGGTAATTTGCATATTTTTAGATAGTAATAAATAGTTGCAGTGTAAACTAGTAAATAGCATGGTGAATTTTTTGGAAACATGAAATTGGAATTGATTCAGTCTAGTATAGCCCACATTTTTAGTCATTCCTGCCATGAAACATCAATTGGAAGCCTACCATAATCAATTTAAAAGTGTATTTACAGTTTTCATACTCTTTTTCCTCCTAAACATGCTAATCCTATTGAAAAAAAACTGTTCCTGAACATTAGTCCCACAGTGACTGAAAACTTGAAAATGTCTAGTTTAAATCATTTGTCATGACTGATCTATTTTTCTGCCAGCATCATCCCTGATCAAAGGTAGGTCCTTTCCTTCCCAAGTGTTTCTACTTCGGGAACACTGTACTCC